>NC_080800.1:8565113-8865113 GCF_028018385.1 Neofelis nebulosa
TTCTACTAGATGAAGGACTTCACATCCGCTACACTTCTATTGGCTACAGCAAGTCACGTGGCCACGCCCAACATCAAAAAGGGGTATGAAAATATACCCTACCCACCCTGGGACAGTGCGAGATCACCCTGCATGAGGGAATGAAGAATCGAGGACACAAGCTATCCCACTGTACCCAGAGCCCATCACTATCACCCAAACAACAAAAGCATGCAAGCACTCAAAGAACATTCTGACGAGGAACAGTTTTTTTTGGAGAAGCTAGAAAGGGATGACTTATTCACTGAGTTCACCAAAAGCAGGAGACTGCTGCTTAAGTCACAAAGTAGTCCAGGGCTTAAAAACAGGATTGCCTGTTCGTAGCTCTGATTTGGGATCTGCTCCTCTCCACCTGGAAGTCAGTGGGAGGCGGGCAGGTGCTGGAGAGAGAGGTGGAGTGAGGGCCTGGGGGCGCGTGTGTGGCAGAGCCCTGGACCCCCCCACTCTCTCCACCTATCGGCCCCTCTGGCCTTGACTCAGCTCCCAGCTTCAAGCCCAGGGACGCTCTGAGCAATACCGCAGCCCCCACCCCTCTGCCTGGAGATGATGTGAGTTAGGAAACCGGTTCTACAGACATCTAGAAATTTCCAGTGTTCACATGAAATCTACACTCTCCATGCAAAATACAGCTGTTACGTATTGTGTAACCGAGCTCAAACCTAGCATATTTGGAGACTCGCCTGCCCCCAAGTTCTCCAACCTCACCAAATAGTAGCATCTGTGGTAGTCTTAGGATTGGTTTCTCTGGGAAAACATTATGAGCCAGGAAGTTGCATGCAGAGACTTTTTAGAGAATCCTCTGAGAGATAAACCTATAAGGAAGTGGGGCCAGAAGGATCAGGCACAGGGAGGAGCCCTGCAATGCAGTTGCATCAGAGGCCTCTGCTGAGCAGACAAGGAGCTCTGGAGCTCCGGTGGCCCTTCGGAGGCAAGGAGGCCAGGCCTTTGTAACTGCAAATCGGCTAGTCAATGGCTACGGATCGCCCCCTCAGAAGCGGCATAACCTTGAGAAAGTCAGTGCCACGGGGCGGAGGACGATTCCAGTGACGGGCACAGCTGTGAGACTTCAGAAGGTGGCTTTCCCAGCAGCTGGGGTTTAGTGGGGTTTAGATCCTGGAAAGGGGCCTCGGCAGAGCACCACAGCACCTACCACAGGTGGTATCCACTGATCTACTGGGGAACTTCTGCTAAGTAGCTGGGGGAGGAGAGAAGAGTTGGTGATTGCACATTAGGGACAGGAGAAGGGAGGAGAATGAGAGGAATGTTCTCCATCTGGTCCCTAGGATTGGGTTTGAGTTGTGTGGTTAAGGCCCTTTCACTTCCATGAGAGACTCCACACCCAAGCTTCAGATCAAAGTGACAAAGGCTGACCCAGAGCTAGGGAGCTGTCCACTCTTCCCCTCTTGTGCGCAGAAACCAGGAGCATGCTTGGAGAGTACAGGGTCTGGCCTTTGTACTGATCTGGGAAAGGGGTAGAAAGGTAAACTGAAAGAAGACCAGAGGAGATAGCCTGAGCTATATGACAGCCAGGAGCAAGCCCACCCCAGGGCGAAAAGAACAGTTACAGAAAGGAAGGGGGCTGGGGCAGTGCGGTGAAAGAGACAAGATCCTGAGCAGGCCGAGTAGGGAGAGGAAAAGGAAGAGAGGGGAGGGAGCAGAGGAGACACAGAAATTATGCAAAGACGGTCACCATGCTGTAGAGCAGGATTTAGGGATTGAGATCACTGAAGATTTTCTCTGTGCCATGCAATTTAATTTCACTTTAATTCTTTCGAGTGCAACAAATTCTTTAAAGTGTAACTTAATTCTTTGACTGCAACACCCAGCTGGACTCGACAGGAAGTGGCTTGGCTCTATCCTCGTCATACAGAAGAAATGAGAGAACTAATAAACATTTGTTGGGATGGAGGTACACTTAATGGGATGTCCTTGTGATGGTTCTCAAAGGGCCGTCTTGTACTTTATGCTGCTCCTTGCTGTGTCGTTGACTTTTGAGGACCCCAAGAAGGGGCTGCGATCTCTACTTATGTATATAGCCTGGCAGGTCCTCAGAGAGCACAAAATCGGTGAAGGAAACCCAGAGAAGGAATGGGTGGATCTGGATGGGGTCACACCATCAGCTAAAGTGGAAATGAAATCTATGGCCAGGATCCCCCTGAGGCCTAATCCAGGGAATATTTGAGAAAGTGCAGTGGGAGCATCTTAGTGTGAAGGACACCATTTCCCAGAATGCTTTTAGATCTCTGGAGGCTCACTTTCACTTTTTAAAATCTTTAAAACTCCATCTGGACCCCATAGTGGGTTTAACCATTCTATCACGTGGGTGCCACTTTCACCTTTAAATGAAACCTGTCCATCGTTAGTAGTTGAATAGCATAAGTATGTTAGGAAGACACTTAGCAAAACATAAATGTTGCTCAACATGTAGTGATTAAAAGTCCCATGTTGTGAAATCACCTCAGTCAATGCTTAACTCTCCAATGTGTTTCTGATTTCCTCTGATCTTATTTCCCATAACATGATGCTCAAATACTTCTTCCTCAGTAAGCATTCCTTTGACTAAGTGGGATTTTGTTCTTACAGTTGCCAATTTGCGAGCTATATTCACATTCCTGTAAGTTTTCTTTTTAAAAAAAATTTTTTTAACGTTTATGTAATCCTGAGACAGAGAGAGACAGAGCATGAACAGGGGAGGAGCAGAGAGAGAGGGAGACACAGAATCTGAAAAGGGCTCCAGGCTCTGAGCTGTCAGCACAGAGCCCGACGCGGGGCTCGAACTCACGGACCGCGAGATCGTGACCTGAGCCGAAGTCGGCCGCTCAACCGACTGAGCCACCCAGGCGCCCCTTCCTGTAAGTTTTCTGCATTACACATAAAACACCGGGAGCACCTTCGTCAGCATCCTTCGATGCTTAGCTACCACCTGCGGACAGCCAAGATTACCATCTGGATGGATGTGTTCCTCACAGACTATGCTTTTCTGCCCCTTTGCATTTCGACAACGTACAATGCTCAGTTCTCTCTGCATTCAATGCTGCCTTACAAAGAACATGATTTCTCTTACCGTGGTTCCCACCATCTCAAGAGGTAACATCAACAAAAGTCTAAAGAGACGGCAGACAGTGACTACGCACAACTTACACAGCTCATTCACAGGCGGCATTTTCTGGCCGGAGTTCCCTGAAAAAGCCAGATGCGGAACTAAGTGGATATAGAAGGAGTATCACTGGCGGTGATTATATCACAATCATTGGTGCCACACTCTTTGTTTAATTAAAAGCAAGCTAAGAAAGTATTCCCAGCAGTATTTCACGTGCAGAGACAGGTCAGGGGAGGTTTGACTTGCCCAGTGGAAAAATCCATGAAGCTAACAGAATTAGCATTACAGTCAAAGTAAGTGTCGATGGAGGTGATGTTCAGGGTTTTAAAAACTCCATCTTCCTTCGTAAATACATATTTAAAATACAGCCATGAAGGAATGGAATCTAGTTGTTATTGCTGGCTACTTGGTTACTGTTAAATGAGACTGTGTAGAAAAGGAGAGCTTGCCACGGCGACCTTCTATTCCACTTTAAATTTATGTTTAGGTGTAGCCAAAAAGCTGGGCCTGGCAAATAACTTGCGATCTTCTGGCTTCTCTCAACCAAGCTTTGAGTGAACCAGTGCAAAAGCATAACAATAAAAAATCAGGGAAGACAATCACATTTTGGTTCTTCTCAGGGTATTTGCTTCAAAAACACCAATTTAAGAATTAAATCAGCAATCTGTACGAAATTATATATCTTGTGGATAAAACAGGCTATGATTTAAAGACGTTTTGTCCTCCCTACTGGGAAACAACAGATAAGCCTGGTTCTCGTTAATCTCCCATTTTCTACCATTTCAGAAATACATTTCAGTTTTATGAAGTGATAGTTCACAGCTACCCCACTAGACAAAGTAATGGATTATTGTGCAAAACTGGCAGGATTGTGTGAGCACGGTGACTGAAATGACGGTCTTCCCACAAATACCAATAAATTTAAGCGACAGAACAAGGTTATAAATAGGCAAACAAAGACGGTTCTGGTGCAGTTTAGTGCTCAAAACGAGACTTACTTTCTTTTCTGTAACGTTGAGCTGTGGGATGTATTAAATATGAGAACACGGCTCTGGTACATTGCACACTGATGGGCTAGGAAACTCTGGCCACCGAAACCACTGGCACCACGGAGAAGATAGGGTGCTGGAGAAGGGACCCAGGCTTCAGAGCGGGACAAGTCTGGCTGTGACTCATTATGATTTCCTGTCCTTTCAGCTGTGTGGTCTCTGCCCACTAGGGCATGGCTGGACATGCATGTGGCATCAGGAACGGCCGAGCCCATCCGAACTCCTGGCCTGTCATAGGAGGCATGGCAATGGCCGAAGACAGAACGTTCTGTGGCCGGATAAACCTGGGCTGCGAAGCTGGCTCCACCTTTTCTGGCCAGTGGGCCTGGGGCAAGTTCTCCAACTCCTCCCAAACCGTAGTTTGCACATTTACAAGCTGGTCACCCACACGTGAGTTCCGGCAAGAGAGGACCCCAAAGAACGATGGGGGTGCGGGTAGCTTACGCGGGGAAACGATCGCGGGAAGCTGTAGGGAGGGGGTGGGGACAGTGAGGTGGAGAAGGCAGCAGAGGCAGCGTCAGGCACGTCTCTGAGCGGGTTCCGGCTCTGACCAGGTGGGGCTCGAGACTGTCACAGGCGCCTCGGGATCCCGCACTACAAGCAGGGAGGCTGTGGCATGTTTCTACTTGCTCCCGCCCACCATCCGCTGAGGGCCGCCCCGTGGTTGTCAATCCCCCTCGGCACTTCCAGGACCCCGTGAGGATCCGAGATGGGAACGTAAGGTGCTTGTCCGTAACAAGGACTCAGCACATGGGCGCGACGGTGGCCACGAGGCCCTCCTCGAGGAGGATGGGCGCTATGAGACTGCAGAGCCTGCCAGTAACCTGGTCTGGCCACTGCAGAGCTCCTCCTCGCCTGCGGGTGGGGCCGCCAGCCGGGTGCAGATATGTGGCTCTGCACAGGCCACCTGCACTGCAGATAAACTGCTCGTGCCGTTTAAAATTTTTTTTCATGTTTGTTTACGTTGTGAAAGAGAGATTGACAGAGGGTGAGCAGGGGAGGGGCAGAGAGAGAGAGGGAGACCCAGAATCCGAAGCAGGCTCCAGGCTCCGAGCTGTCAGCACAGAGCCCGACGCGGGGCTCGAACCCACGAACCGTGAGATCATGACCTGAGCTGGAGTCGGGCGCTCCAGCGACTGAGCCACCCGGGCGCCCCATGCTCGTGCCATTTTAAACGAGGTTCTCATTGAGTTTGCAGAGCAAAAACACAGGCTCAACCTACGTCGCTGAGTTGCCACATCTAAGCATGCGTGATACCTTCCACGGGCATAAGGCACTTTGGCCTTCATGGGCCCCTTCCTCCATAAAAAATATGTTAAAAAAAGTTTATGACTATGTCGGTATAAAGATGAATATGTTAATATTATCCATTGAGACACTTTTTCTTGGACCTAAAAGTTCATGTTTTTCATCTGAATTCAAAGGAAACTAAAACATTTTTTAGGCCCCAGGCACTACGCCTCCTATGCCTAATGGATCAGTAGATTTACATATATTATTTCACTTAATTCTTATAAGAAACATGAAAAAGTGATTTCTTATCCTCATTTCTCAGATATGGAACTGAGGCTAAGAACGGTGAAATGGCCCATCCAAATTCACACAGTCAATGGCAGAGCCCAGCGTTCTTAGATACATTCTGAATTCTTCTGGCAGTCCTATGGGACAAAAGAGCCCACCTTGATTCTTGCTGTATTTGCTCAAATCGGAAACATCACAACTATGTGTAAATATATGTACAGAGAAACATACATACACACACACTCAGAAATATGCCCTCGCCTGAGTGGCTCAGTCGGTCAAATGTCTGACTTTGGCTCAGGTCATGTGCGGTTCGTGGGTTCGAGCCCCATGTCGGGCTCTGTGCTGACAGCTCGGAGCCTGGAGCCTGCTTCGGATTCTCTCTCTTTGCTCCTCCCCCGCTCACACTCTGTTTCTCCCTTTCTCAAAAATAAATAAACATTTAAAAAATTTAAATATGTATTATTATTTTTTTCAACATTCATTTGTTTTTGACAGACAGAGAGAGACAGAGCACGAGCAGGGATAGGACAGAGAAAGAGGGAGACACAGAATCCGAAGCAGGCTCCGGGCTCCGAGCTGTCAGCACAGAGCCCGACATGGGGCTCGAACCCACGAACTGCAAGATCATGACCTGAGCCGAAGTTGGATGCCTAACCGACCGAGCCACCCAGGCTCCCCTAAATATATGTTATTTTCCATCAGATTGTTTTCATATAATCCATCATAGCCTAAGGATGATCCCCAGAACTAGGGCCTTAAGAAACAACTTTTCTTTTTTATTTTTTTAAATTTTTTTTTTTCAACGTTTTTTATTTATTTTTGGGACAGAGAGAGACAGAGCATGAACGGGGGAGGGGCAGAGAGAGAGGGAGACACAGAATCGGAAACAGGCTCCAGGCTCCGAGCCATCAGCCCAGAGCCTGACGCGGGGCTCGAACTCACGGGCCGCGAGATCGTGACCTGGCTGAAGTCGGACGCTTAACCGACTGCGCCACCCAGGCGCCCCAAGAAACAACTTTTCTAACAAACAAAGGGAACCATTAACAAGAATCCATAAGAGAAGACACTTTATAAGAGAAGAGAAAACCTTTACAAGGGAACAAAATACCTTCCAAAGAAACAGCAAGAAGCCAGGGCATAATGTACTTACTGAAACGGAGTAAGGATACATTTCTGAACATAGTAATGAGAAACAGTTATTCAACATCTTTGCTCCTGACATAGCACATGATAAGGATGAGGAATAAATAAATAGGATTCTTCCCCTTCAGGTGAAAGGTGTAGTTGCTAAAGCTTATCATTCCAAAGGAATCATTTAGGACCTAATAACAATCTAACCGTTTATGTGTGCTGGCCTAACATTCACCCAGAAGCTAAAGAAAAATTTTCCAGCAGAACCTTCCGGAATGAAGTGTCCAGCGACTTTTCTCAATTCAAACCAACAATGTTACATCCCCTCTTTACACCATCTCCTTTCACTTCTGCCCCCCAACCTTCCACCTAAGACTCATCCCATACCACTGAGTGCTCAGGACACCCAATAACCTGTGCCAAACACAGCGTTCAGTCCTGGGAACAGAAAAATACTAAACACAGACAAGGCCCATACCCTCAAGCAACTTAGGTCCTTCCGAAAAAGAGGGAGGTGAATCAATCAGTACACAAATAATCAAAAACATTTCACATATAGAGATATGCACACACTCTTTTGGTTGTAAATCAAAAAAAAAAAAAAAATTCAGTTCTGACTAGCTTAATCCTCCGAATACAACCACTGGAAAGATATTGTGGTGTCTCAACCTCACAGAACTAGAAGGGCCACACGTACTGCTCTTGGGAGGAAGTAAAAGCCATCATAATTCCACGCGAGTGTTCATCTGCACATGGCTGCACATAACTGCTTGCCAAAACGCAAGCGTTGATGGGAGCAATAACCTGTCTCTTGCTCAACACTACACCTAACCTCTACCTTCTGGCACATTTTGTGCCACGCAAACCGACTAGCGTCTCCCAATTTCAATTCTAAATTTCAGAAGAGAAAAACAGATCGGCTATCTTGGGTCAGGTGTCTACTTCTGATCTAATGAGCTGTCACTACACATACTGCAAATGTGTCTTGGGTCCCATCCCTTGAGGCGGGAAGAAAAGAACGGTTCTCACAGAGGAGAATTCTATCATAACTCAGTATCCATAGAGATGGCATTTCAGCGTTCTTCTTTCAGTAAGTAGTGTTATCCAGCTAATCTTTCTGCATTCTTTTTCCCCAGGTAATTGAGATATAATTGACATATACATATTGTGTAAGTGTGAAGCGTACAATGTGTTGATTTGCTACACTTACATGTCGCACTTTAAAGTGATTACCGGGGCGCCTGGGTGGCGCAGTCGGTTAAGCGTCCGACTTCAGCCAGGTCACGATCTCGCGGTCCGTGAGTTCGAGCCCCGCGTCAGGCTCTGGGCTGATGGCTCGGAGCCTGGAGCCTGTTTCCGATTCTGTGTCTCCCTCTCTCTCTGCCCCTCCCCTGTTCATGCTCTGTCTCTCTCTGTCCCAAAAATAAAAAAATAGAAAAAAAAAATAAAGTGATTACCATCACCGCGTTAGCTAGTGCCTCACATAATTACCATCTCTTTTTGGTGGTGAGTACATTTGGTGGTGAGTGAGATCTACTCACTTGTTAACTTTTAAGTATATAGTACAGAATTATTACCTACAATCACCATGCTGTACATGAGATCCCCAGAACGTATCCAACTTACAACTGAAAATTTGTACTCTTTGACTGACATGTCCCCAGACCGGCCACATGCCCTGGTGATCACCACTCTACCCTGTTCCTAATCCTTGTGCATTCTTACTCAACACCTTTGGATCTACAGTAGATATTTATAAGAATTCTGGCTTAAGAATTAAGAATAAAGTCTGCAACACCTCCTGGGTTAACCCTCTGACTAAAGCTCAGGACGTGATCTCACGGTTCATGGTCTCGAGCCCCATGTTGGGCTCTGTGCTGACAACTCAGAGACTGTAGCCTACTTCAGATTCTGTGTGTGTGTGTGTTTGTGTGTGTGTGTGTGTGTGTGTGTGTGTGTGTGTGTCTGCCACTCCCCCACTCATGATCTCTCTAGCTCTCAAAAATAAAAAAACCTTGGAGCACCTCGGTGGCTCAGTGTGTTGAAAGACTGACTTCAGCTTAGGTCATGACCTCCAGGTTCATGAGTTCAAGCCCCACATCGGGTGCTGCATGGACAGCACAGAGCCTGGAGTCTTGCTTTGGATTCTGTGTCTCCCTCTCTCTCTTCCCTGCCCCTGCTCACACTCTGTCTCTCTTTCTCTCAAAAATAAATAAATATTTTTAAAAAATATTTAAAAATAAATAAACCTTAAAAAATTTTTGTTAAAAAAAGAATAAAGTCTGGAAATTAAACTCAAATCAAGTTATTATTCCTTGGTTATATCCCAACCAACTAAGCCTACCAGCCATAGACTTAAACCAAGGTAAGAACACCGTTTAAACACTAAAGCTTCCATTGTTCAAAATGCCCGTGATTCCCTACAATTGAATGGTTTATCCCAGGTGGGGAAATCCGTGATCGCTGTCTGTGGCAGGTACCTTCGGAAGCCAACAATGCATTGTGATTTTCTCTGGGCCCACAGTCTGCTCACCCTCCCACCTCACTCCCGCTCCAGGGCTGCCCTCCAACAGCTGAGCCTGCTCCGCTCCAGCTGGCTGAACCGGAGCGTTCACCCAGCCTAAGCAAGACCGATCATATTCCTGCATCTGGGAACAAGGACTGGAAGGCTGAAGGGCTGTCAGCTGCTCGTGTGGGGAGCAGGGCCCATTCGCTACAACCCCTGAGAGCAGATGACTTTTCGGCCACTGTGTGAGCCAAGAACCTGAAAAGGACTGTAAGCGGGAGGAAGTGAATAAAGCCGATGCACAGCAATTTGAGAATCCAGAATAATACGTGTATAATTTGAATTTCAGGTCCAGCCCTCTCCTGAGATCTGCCGATATCCCTGCTTTGGGGATACACAACCATCCCCACGTCCTTTTACAAAACGTCCGTTAGCTAGCTCAGTTGGCGTAGGTCACCAACAACCAAAGCCCTAACTAGCACATCAAGTTATTGATGCCCTAACAGCGCTTCTCACAGAGGGTGATAAAGGACAAATCTGAGCGCTCCCCAACATTTCTTAGCTCATATTTCACAATCTATAATGAAACTATAAGCCTTCTGAGGGTCAATCCCAACATACTTCTGGCACTATAATTTGTGGCCAAGTTGCTATTCTTTGGGAAAGAGGAAACGAAATCACACTTTTAGGAAGGGGGGTGTTTGGTAGCTCTGGGCTAAATCCTGCCTGCCATCTACCTCCATCCCCCACCTCTAGGCTTCTGAGAAGACTCCATGCATAAGGAAAAAGAGCAAAAGTAAAAACAAGATTCTACTTTATTTTTAGCTGAGCCTGTTTGTAATAAAGCCAGATGAAGCCAAGAGCACTTGGCAGGAAACAGGAAGGGTTCTGGTCTCCAGGCCATTATGGCGCTTCATCCGGGGCTCCATGCGCCACGGGCACACACGGTCCATCTGAGCCGGACAACTCTGCCAGTAGCACCTACCTCCCTATGCGTAGAATTCAGCAAACCGACCCTCCTCCATGGCCCACACAGCCATCCACCCCATTCTCTACCTCAAGGACTTCCTAGCCAGACACATGGCACACAAGCAGGATCATAGGCCCTGCACTCCTCAGAATCTCCAATTCCGGTCTCTTCCCTCGAGGGTTGAGAAGGTGGTTGTTTTCGGGCCAGCCCCTGAAGCACAAAATTATTCTTTAGGCCTTTATCAGTCAAGGGAACTGAGGACAAGAACACAACTCATGAGTGATGGGCTTAGTGCATACATTCTCAAGGGGGTGATATTGCCACCAAAGGAGTGAAAATTGACTCTTGGGAGAGAAGAAAACTTATTCTTTTTTATGTATAAAGTACAGATATACATGCACTGCATCTGTGCTATTGAAATTTCATGGGGGTGGTGATAACTATGGAAAAAAATGTCTCGAAAAGGCTCCTTAAGGAAAAAGGATGAGTGGCATCTGGGGGACTCAGTCGGTTAAGTGTCTGACCTTTGATTTCAGCTGTGGTCATGGTCTCACGGTTCATGAGTTCAAGCCCCGCATCAGGCTCCATGTTGACAGCTCAGAGCCTGCTTGGGATCCTCTGTCTCGCTCTCTCTCTCTGTCCCTCCCCTACTTGTGCGCTCTCTCTCTCTCTCAAAATAGAAAGAAAGAAAGAAAGAAAGAAAGAAAGAAAGAAAGAAAGAAAGAAAGAAAGAAAGAAAGAAAGAAAGAAAGAAAGAAAGAAAGACACACACACACTGGAACACCTGTAAGGTGGATTTTGTGGTGCGCCTTCCAGGCTCTCACACCCCTGATGGACCCATTGCCAGCTCTGTGCACACTAGCTGCTAAGGACTCCTTAGCAGGACTCCTTCTGCCAAGGATTGCCCTTTGCAGAAGGGGACTCAACTTTTCCCAGGAAGGTTATGCTCACACTTTCCCCTTTTCTCTTTCTCTCCTCCATGCTATGCTCCATTTCTGTGAATGTTGAGCCCATTCAGGCACTTTTTCATTCTGCATCCTTCTCAGACCTTCCCCCAAACAACCCTTTGTTTTGCAAACTGAACCTTCTCTTTACGTTCCCCTCTTTCCAAGCATCACTTCCGTTCGGAATAGTCTCTGTTAGTACCAATGCCCTTTCTCCTGTGACCTTTGTAAGCACTCTGAGAGAGAGAACCTTGCCTCATTCTCTTTTCTACTCCCAGGACCTAGCACGGCTCCTGGCAGGAACAGATGTTCAATAACTGTTACACCAGTCAAAGTAGTTTATAGGACATCCTTGCAAGTCTTTGGCTAAGCTTCACCCTACAAGAGGTGAAAAGGCCACAAAGCAGTTCCTAGTTATTTCAAAGTTGGTCCATTCACTGCGAAGACCCAGTTCTACTTACTTTTGCACTCGCACAAGCGTCAACAGCCAAGAAAACAAACTACCGAAACCATCCTGTCCAAAATATAATCCAATCGTCATAAATAGAACTTTTTTAGAACAAGTCAAAAATTCTGAGAAAGTACATCTCTACTGAAATAGCTGTACTTAAATTCAAGTGCTAAATGTAAATAAAATATAAATAATACCAATTTCCTCTTGCAGACTACATATAGTTTTTGGTTATTTTATCTGCATTCTTTTGAGGCTCAATCTAGATAATATTTTATCCATTTTAAAAAGGATGAAAATATTTGAACAAGTTCAAATGGCTCCCTCAAGGTTGCAGAGTAATGTGTGGAGAACTGAATTCAAACCCAAGCCCTCCATACCCAGTCCAGTGGTTCCCAGTGAGGGGCAATTTCACACCCCCCCCCCCGAGATTTTTGGCAATACGAAAAGACATTTTTTGGTTGTCACAAGTGGGGGAGAGGTGCTACTGGCATCTACTGCGAAAGATCAGGAATGTTCCTAAACATCCTACTATATACAGGACAGCCCTCCACAACCCAGAATTACCTAGCCCAGAATGTCAACAGTGCTAAAGTTGAGAAAGCCTGATCTGGTCCAATGTGTTCACCATCACATCACATTGTCTTGAAGTAGACAACTTGGCTTGTGAATGGGGGGGGGGGGGGGCGAATTATAAAAACTTTGGCCACAGGGCTGTGCTTTCCAACACAAGAGCCACAAGCCGTGTATCGAGTGCATGAAGTGTGTGTAGTCCAAACAGAGAGAACTCTAGGTTTTGAAGACAGTGTCAAAGAAAGCATATAAGTTCCGTCAATATTTTTATATTGATTGCAGGCTGACATGACAATATTTCAGATCTACTGCATTGAATAAAATATGTAACTAAAATCACTTTCACTTCTTTTCACTTTTTTTTAACGTGGCTATGAGAAAATTCAAAATTCCAAGGGAAACAAATCAGTCAGAGAAAGCCAAATATATCATTTCACTCATATGTGGAATTTAAGAAACACAACAGATGAACATAGGGGAAAGGAAGGAAAAATAAGATAAAAACACAGAGGGAGGCAAATCATAAGAGACTCTTAAATACAGAGAACAAACTGAGGGCTGCTGAAGGGGAAGGGGGTGGGGGGATGGGCCAGATGGGTGATGGGCATTCAGGAGGGCACTTGCTGGGATGAGCACTGAGTGTTTTACGTAAGTGATGGATCACTGGGTCCTACTCTTGAAACCAGCACTATACTGTATGTTAACTAACTTGAATTTAAATACATACATACATACATACATACATACATACATACATACATACATACAATCTATATGTGGCTCACACTTGTGGCTTGCATTATATTTCTTTGGATACTGGTGCTACACAGATTGTTGCTGTGGAAAATATCTAGTGGAAACAATGTATGGGGCCCCCTCGGTGGCTGTTGGTTAAGCCTCCAACTTCAGGTCAGGTCATGATCTCGCGGTTCGTGAGTTTGAGCCCCACGTTGGGCTCTGTGCTGACAGCTCAGAGCCTGGAGCCTGCTTTGAATTCTGTGTCTCCCTCTCTCTCTGCTCCTCCTCCACTCATGCTCTGCCTCTGTCTCTCTCTGTCCCAAAAATAAATAAATTTATTTTTTTAATAAAATTAAAAAAAAATTTTTTTAAAGAAACAGTGTATGTCATATCCATTATGCAAAGCAGCATGAGAACAGGCTATTTCAAAATAGTCTTCCAGTTGGTGATAGGTGAAATAATAGCCCCCACAAAGATGTCTACATCCTCTTACCAGCAACCCATGAATATGTCATCTTACATGGCAAAAGAGTCCGGACTTTGCAGATGTGATTAAGGACCCTGAGATAGGGAGATGATCCAGGACTACCTGGGTAGGCTCAAAATAATCACAAGGATCCCTATAAGGAAAAGAGGGAGGCAGGAAGGTCAGAGAAGGAGGTGTGATGACAGAAGCAGTGTCCGAGAGAAACTGAACGACGCTATGCCGCTGGCTTTGAAAATTAAGAAAGGGGCCACAAACCAAGGATGCGGGTTGCTTCTAGAAGGTGGAACGGGCAAAAGAATGACTTCTCCTCTAGAACTTCCAGAAGGAACATAGCATTGCGGGCACTTCAGTTTTCGCCCATTGATAGCCATTTCAGACATCTGACCTCCAGAACTGTAAGATAATAAATCTGCGCTGTCTTAAACCGCTAAGTCTGTGGTAATCTGTTGCAGGAGCATAGGAAACAGATACAGCATTATGCACACAGAGATGGATTACGTTGCACATCAGCTTTCCTTCAAAATGGAAAATTCTACCAAATATATGACTCCATTTTAGGAAGCAGAAATCTATCTGGCTTCGATTAGGCACACTCACTGAGAGCTGCCATATTCTGGGGGTCATTTATAATGCAGTGCATTGACCAAAACTGCTGCACCTAATGAATTACTGCAAATGGTACTGGGCCCCCGCACGGATAATTGATTGGTAAAAAAATACATGGTGTCACAAGTAGAAATCACTAAAGAGAAAAAGAATGGGAAGCTGAAAAATAAAAAAGTGATTGTCCTATACAACATACGTATTCATACACAATACCACGTCCCGTGGATAGATGGTCATTACCCAGCCCATGCTATTGAGATTCCAACATAAAAGCAAACTGCTGTAAGTGAACAGCAATTATATATACAAAGAAGATGACATTTTAGCTAAACACCTAAGTGAAGTGCAAGCACAGTCACTGTAAGCCTCTCTACCTTTCTATAATACCTAAGCTCATGTGATCACCAGGCAAATAAAGATTTTTAAAATGCAGACCATCCCTATTCACAAGCCTCTGTGTTTGCGGGAATAGCTGGAGCGTTAATCCTTTGGATAATATCGCTTTTCAAGGAAGGTGGGCTTGAGTTAAAAAAAAAAAGTTAAATAGGAGGGATTAATAATACACTAATCTCCTTAGTAACTGAAGCTAATTTATGAGAGCTATAAACTTTAATCTATTTCCAACTTTAAAAGCAGAGAACATAAGTCAACCAGAAAAGTATTTATGGCTAGCTACCAGAATTAAAATCGAGTCTCTTTTGGGCAGAAGTGGCAAGAGCTCTGATTGGGGGAAGACAAGGGATGCAGTCCCTGTTCGGAAACCCGGGTACTAGGCAGCTTTAAGCAAGTCCCTTGGGCTCTCCTCTCCCAATTTTGTTTTTTCTCCTTCACAGTATTAAAATATTAGACCAGCTGTGCGTCTCTATGGCTCTTTACAGCTCAAAACCCATCTATGCTTAAGCATTCCCACGGGATTGTTTTGTTAATTTCACTTTTGTTAATATCTAAAAGCTTAACGTACAAAGACTCTTAAAGCTCAGGTTGTGTCCATGACACTGCACGTCTGTGACTCAACGAAAAGACAGCAGCAGGCCTTGTCCTATAGTTTACTCAGTGTTGAGGGGCTTGATGTCTTCACTTGGCTTGTAGTGAAAATGTTGACACAGATTACTGCCCTCTAATAAAAATAATTTTCATTACATTTGGCCAGAAGTATGTGCGCAGGAAGGGTAAGATCCAAACAACAGGTCAGCATATCAGCTTCTGCGGCTTTGCCTCCTCCCTTCCTCCCGGCAGGCCCCTCCCCCTTCTCCTATCACCGTCCAACATCATTAATCAAAAGCAAGGCTTAACTATAAATAGGCGCTGGAATTGACTTAACTAACTTTAACATGGAGGGAAAGGGCTGGGGTGGGTTCCAACTTGGCTACATTTCGCTTCATTCCTGAAGATTTTCCAGCAAGGTCTAACCCTCCTGCTGCCCTCTTCTCCCTCAGAGTCTTCACTGTCCTTCTGCATTAAAACTACAGGCAGCACTTTCCCTTACGGCTTACTTCGTAGGACAGTCTCCTTGTCTTCATTTGCAACACGCGAGGCCTGTGCTCGGCCACAGAGATAATACATGAAGTCACAGATGTCTGTCTAAGTCGTTTGAAAATATCTCGAGGTTTTTTTGAAAAAAATGTCTAGGGGTTTTGGAGTTTAGAGTTAGCCTGATCAATATTACAAATACGGAATCTGGCTAAAAATAAAGCAGGTTTATGGAGGCTTTGCTGCAAATACAAAAAAAAAAAAAAAGGTAGAACCAAATCGTAATCAAGCTGGGACAAGAGGGTAATAAGAAAGTATCTAAAGGAATTGAACTATAGGCATACCTCGTTTTATTGCACTTCACTGTATTGTACTTCACAATGTGTTTTTGTTGGTTTTTTTTTTTTTTTTTTTTTTTTATAAATTGAAGGTCTGTGGCAACCCTGCATCAAGCAAGTCTATTGGTGCAATTTCTCCAACAGCACTTGCTCACTTTGTGTCTGTGTCATACTTTGGTAATTCTTGTGGTATTTCCATCTTTCCCATTATTATTACATTTTTTCTGGCGATCTGTGAGCAGCGATCTTTGACAGTACTATTGTAGTTGTTTTGGGGCGCCACGAACCATGCCGATATAAGATGGCAGATGGAACTGGTAAGTGTGTGTGTTCCGACCGCTCCACCGACTGGCCATTCCACCATCTCTCTCCCTCGCCTTGGGCCGCTCTATTCCCTGAGACACAACAGTACTGCAATCAGGCCAATGACTAGCCCCACAGTGGCCTCTAAGTGCTCAAGTGAAAGGAAGAGTCGCACGTCTCGCGTTCAATCAAAAGCTAAACAAGACCACGGTCAGTAAGAAGGAACGCTGAGAGCCCAGATAGGCCAAAATCTGGGCCTCTGGTACCAGACAGCCAAATTGTGAATGTGAGCGAAAAGCTCTTGAAGGAACTTCAAACTGCTATTCCAGTAACCGCACAAAGGACAAGAGAGTGAAACGGCCTCATGGCTGATATGGAGAAAGTTTTAGTGGTCTGCATAGAAGATCAAACCAGCCACTGCATTCCCTCAAGGCAAAGCCTA
This sequence comes from Neofelis nebulosa, assembly GCF_028018385.1. Lineage (NCBI taxonomy): Eukaryota > Metazoa > Chordata > Mammalia > Carnivora > Felidae > Neofelis > Neofelis nebulosa. The sequence goes on from NC_080800.1 coordinate 8,581,785, forward strand.
ATCCAGGACAAGGCCCTATTGCTCTTCAGACGTGAGGAAGCTGCAGAAGGAAAGTTGGAAGCTGGCAGAGATTGGTTCATGAGGTTTAAGGAAAGAGGCCGACTCCATAACACCAAAGTGTAAGGCGAGGCTGCCGGTGCTGATGTTGAATCTGCAGCCAGCGACCCGGAAGATCTAGCTAAGGTAACCAATGAAGGAGGCTCCTCTAAACAAGACATTTTCAGTGTAGATGGAACAGGCTTGTACTGGAAGAAGATGCTACCTAGGACGTTCACAGCTAGAGAGGAGAAGTCAATGCCTGGCTTCAATGTTTCAAAACACAGGCTGACTCTCTTATTAGAGGCTAATGCAGCTGGTGACTTTAGGTTAAAGGGTAAGGCTCATTTGCCATTTTGAAGATCCTAGGGCCCCCAAATATTATGCTAAATCTGCTCTGCCTGTGCTCTCTAAATGGAACAACAAAGCCTGGATGGCAGCACATCCGTCTACAGCAGGGTTTACTGAATGTTTTAATCCCACTGTTGAGACCTACTGTTCAGAAAAAGAAATTCCTTTCAAAGTATTACCGTTCAGGGGCGCCTGGGTGGCGCAGTCGGTTAAGCGTCCGACTTCAGCCAGGTCACGATCTCGCGGTCCGTGAGTTCGAGCCCCGCGTCAGGCTCTGGGCCGATGGCTCGGAGCCTGGAGCCTGCTTCCGATTCTGTGTCTCCCTCTCTCTCTGCCCCTCCCCCGTTCATGCTCTGTCTCTCTCTGTCCCAAAAATAAATAAAAAACGTTGAAAAAAAAATTTAAAAAAAAATAAAAAAAATTAAAAAAAAAAAAGTATTACCGTTCATTAACAATGCCCCTAGTCACCCAAGAGCCCTGATGGAGATGTACAGTGACATTAATGTTATTTTCATGACTGCTAGCCCAACATCCATCCTGCAGTTATGGATCAAGGAGGCATTCTGATTTTCAAGTCTTATTATTTAAGAAATACATTTCATAGGTTATAGCTGCCATACACAGTGACTTTTCTGATGGATCTGGGCAAAGGCAATAGACAACCTTCTGGAAGGAATTCACCATTCTAGATGCCATTAAGACCATTCACGATTCATGGCAAGAGGTCAAAATCCCCACATTAATTGGGAGTTTGGAAGAAGCGGATTCCAACCCTCATGGAAACCTTTGACAGGTTTAAGACTTCAGGGGAGGAACTAAGTACAGATGTGGCAGAAACAGCAAGACAACTAGAATGAGAAGTGGAGTCTGACTGCATTGCTACAACCTTACAGTACAACTTGAACGGATGAGGGGTTGCTTCTTCTGGATGAGGAAAGAAAGTGGTCTCTTAAGACAGAATCTACTCCTACTGAAGCTGCCGTGAAGGTTGTTGAGATGACAACGGAGGTTTTAGGTTACTGTATAAACTTAGTCGATAAAGCAGCGGCAGGGTTTGAGAGGACTAACTCCAGTTTTGAAAGCAGTTCTGCTGTGGGTGAAATGCTATCAACAGCATTGCAGGCCGCAGAGAAGTCATCTGTGAAAGGAAGAGTCGATCTTTGCTGCAAACTTCATTGTCATCTTATTTTAAGAAACTGCCACAGCCACCCCAACCTTCGGCAACCACCACCCTGATCAGTCAGCAGCCCTCAATGTCGAGGCAAGACCCTCCACCAGCAAAAAGATCACAACTGGCCTAGATCTCAAACGGTGGTTAACATTTTTTTTTTTAGCAACAAAGGATTTTTAATTAAGGTATGTACATTTTTTAGACATAATGCTATTGCACTAATAGACTATAGAGAAAACATAAATTATACATGCACTGGGAAACCAAAAAATTCATTTGACTCACAGTATTGCAACATTCACTTTATTGCAGTGGTCTGGAACTGAACTCACCATATCTCCAAAACACGCCTGTGCCAAGGAAAAAAGACACTCAAACATTTTTTGTAAAACTTTGCTCTACGATGTCAACAGAAGAAAGCTTTAAGTTCACGCTGTATAGTGTCCCCTCTGCTCCAAAATATAGTTATGATCAGTGAAATATAAAAAGAGAACACCAAAAGACAACAGCAAAATACAAACTAAGATATATATCTTCACCAGTAGTGGTGAGCATGAAGTCACAGTCTGCTGGGTGCTGGGCCCTTAAACGGCCAGCAGGAGGTGGGAATTTCTTCCCAGTGGGGGATTAAAAGTCCTCTACTTAATATGAAGGACAGAATCCAGGCTCTAGGCTTAAAGCTAGATAGGATTTAGAACCAGCTGCTTATTAAAGGAAGGTAAAATAAACGATTACCAATTGATTCCTGGATTTACAAGTTATACCATTGGTTATACCTTGGTTATCAAGGGGGAGGACATGACTTTGCTTCTGAGGGAGCATTTGGCAATATCGGGAGACATTTGGGGGCTGTCACAACTAGACAGAAAGATGTGCTACTGGTACATAATGAGTAGAGGCCAAGGATGCTGCTGAACATCCTACCATACACAATACGGTCCCTCGCAACAGAGAATCATCCGGTCCAAGATGTCAAGAGTTTCCCTATTAAGAAATCCTGGGTTAAGTGAAGCTGAAGACGTATGGAAGCAGGAGGCATCAACACAGCCAGTCTACACCAAAATCTGAATCAGGCTGCTACTGGTTTAGAGACTGGCTCCGTATTATTTCTAATTTCACTATGGGACAGGAGCTAAAGACCATCATACAAGATGTGATTCTGTCCTGTGGGCCCAGGTAGAAGTCAGCTGAAAGATCTGAGACACGAAGAGATGCCCATTAAAAGAGAGACAGAGAAGGGGGTACCTGGGTGGCTCGGTTGGTTGAGCATCTGACTCTTGGTTTCAGCTCAGATCATGATCTCATGGTTCGTGGGATCAAGCCCCGTGTCAGGCGCTGCACCGATGGCACAAAGCCTGCTTGGGATTCTTTCTCTCCCTCTCTCTCTTCCCCTCCCCTTCTCTCTCTCTCAAAATAAAGAAATGTACTTTAAATTTATTTAATATTAAAAAAAAGAGAGATAGAGAGAATGAAAATGCAAAAACAAACGAACAAGAGAGAGAGCTTTAAAAACACAAACAAAACATTTCACTCAAAATGAGCCTAGGAACCCAAATTACAAAACCTGTGAAGAAATATAACACAGAAAAAGACAGCTAATAATATAAATATTCGTAAATGAGTTTACTCCAGTGAAAATAATTTTACAAAAGAGCTTGCCAAAAAGTTGAAAAGAAGTGTGTTTAAAATGTTCAGGAATATAAAAGATCACATCTACAAAAATAGAAGAAATTATGACACAAAATCAGGCAGAAGGATCAACTGATGAACGGAAAAGAAGATGTGGTTTATGGATACAATGGAGTACTACTTAGCAATGAGAAGGAATGAAATCATGCCATTTGCAGCAACATGGATGGAACTGGAAGGTATTATGCTGAGTGAAATAAGTCAGTCAGAGAAGGACAGATAGCATATGTTTTTACTCATATGTGGAACTTGAGAAACTTAACAGAAGACCATGGGGGAGGGGAAGGGGAAAAAATAGTTACAGAGAGGGAGGGAGGCAAATGATAAGAGACTCTTAAATACAGAGAACAAACTGAGGGGTGGAGAGGTGGGGAGAGGGGAAAATGGGTGGTGGGCACTGAGGAGGGCACCTGTTGGGATGAGCACTGGGTGTTGTATGTAAGCGACGAACCACGGGAATCTACCCCCAAAACCAAGAGCACATTTAATACACTGTATGTTAGCCAATTTGACAATAAATTATTTGAAAAAAATAAAAAATAAATAAACAAGAAAACAAAATCAGGCAGAAGGGAGGAAGGAACAAGAAAATAAAGTAAATTTAAAATTAGAAAAACACTATTGGTTTTAAAGTTAAAAATTCAAAGGATAGGATAATCTCTAAACCTGTAAAAGCTGAAAAGTGAATTAGCAAATTAGATTTTGGTGCCAAGAAATCTGCCCAGAAGACAGCAAAGGGAGAAAAAGAAATTTAAAATTGTTAAAGAGCATTGAAGAATCAGGGGGGATGGCTTGAGAGTCTCCAACTCTAGAAGCTTATCAGAGATCCAGAACCTCTTATTAGAGATTTCTAAAAATAGAAGTCTGGGCACCCAGGGGGCTTAGCCAGTTGAACATCTGATTCTTGACTTTGGCCATGATCTCACGGTTCATGGGTTTGAGCCCCACATCGGGCTCTGTGCTGGCCGTGTGGAGCCTGCTTGGGATTCTCTCTCTCCCTCTCTCCGCCCCTCCCCCATTCATTCTCTCTTTCTTTCTCCCTCTGTCTCTCAAAAGTAAATACATTTTTTAAAAAAATAACAGAAGTCTGAAACAACTAAAGAGAAGTATTTGTACATAAATACACAACAGTTCTTTTCCACTATCAAAGAAAACTGAAAATCCTCAGTTGAAAGTACACTATCGGTATTCAGCAGCATAAAGCCAAATAAATCTCACACATGGACATATTTTAGTAAAACTGAAAAATCAGCATTAAAAGCCAGCAGAGACAACTGGTAGCTTAACCTAAAAAGAAGTGACTGTCACACTCACAGCCAATTTCTGATGCTTTAAAATGTGACAAAAAGTAGCTGTCAATACAGAATTTTATTTCTGGACAAACTGCCATGCGACATTGAGGGCAAAATAATGATAGTATAAAACATTAAGCATGTTTAGCACTCCCAGGCACTCACTAAAGGAACTATTAAAGGACTTATTTCAGCAAGAAGAAATGTGAATTCAGAGGAAAGGCGTGGGGCAAAAGAATGCCCTTACTTCAATAATATTAATGTTTTACCGAATAATCCCTCCATTAATATATTGCTTTTAATTCACTAAAGGGTAATGCTCTGGTTTCTCTTCAAATCGCATAAATCTTTCGCCTTTTAATTCACTAAAGGGTAAAATTCTACTTTCAAGTACAGAGACAAAAAAAAATATTTGGCAAGAACAAGCATGTAGAAACTTAGAATGACGAGAATAAATCAATGATAGACAGAAACAGTGTACCAAAGACACAAACAAACTCTTCAAAGAAATAGTTACCAAACATTAGGGAGAAAGTAAAGAGAATAAAACCACCAAAAAATTGAGAATGGGGAGAACTGTTGTATCCTGGACAAAACTGAGATCGCTTCAACCACTTTATCTACAAAACAAGGAGATGTTATTAATCTAAAAGACCATCTTAAGGTACCTTTCTGCTCAATTACTTAGCAAAAATTATGTAGCAGTCACAAGTACAAAATCTTAGACTTGAAATAAATATGGATTAAAGTTTTAGTGGTTCCCAGAAACTATGCCGCATTTTCTCCATGGATCTATGCCAAGTTTTTCAAACTAGATATTCGATAAAGAGAATGGAACCAAAACATAGCATTTATCAACAGCCCAAGTAAAATCTTAATATCTACAAGCCAGAGAAATACTTTCTATGCTACCTTTAACATTTGTTGATAAAATTGCAAAGGAGCCATTTAACCATGACCTACACAATTTCTAGTAACTCCTGAAGTTTTATACTAATTGTATGCCAAATATCTCAACAGTGCTGGGTCTGTAATATGTTCTCAATACACTTTCGTGGATAAATAAAAGAAAATTACATGAAAAAAACCGGAATAAAGAGAAAAGCAAAGAAATTGATGAGATAGAAAATAATGTACAATAAAAGATATATAAAACCAAAACCTACTTTTTTACTAAAAAACAGATAAAATGGAAAACCTTAAGATATACCTAGAGAAAATATACATGTACACAGTATTAATAACACAAAACATACAAATACAGCAAAGATTTGAAATCATAAAAAAAATAACATGCAACAAGTTTTAAAACTTGGATAAAATGAAAAATTTCAAAGAAACATCTATATTACAAAAATTGGTCATGAGGAAACAGAAAACCGAAATAAATAACCATTAAAGAAATTTAGTTGGTAAATTAGAAGTATGCCCATGAGGGGCGCCTAGGTGGCTCAGTGGATTGAGCATCCGACTTCAGCTCAGGTCATGATCTCGCAGCTCCTGAGTTAAAGCCCCACATCCGGCTCCCTACTGTCAGCACAGAGCCCACATCAGATCCTCTGTCCCTCTCTCTCTACCCTTCCCCCACTTACACTCTCTCAAAAATAAACATTAAAAAAAAGTATGCCCTTGAAAATGACGACCAGGCCCAGATGGTTTTACAGTTTGTTCAAAGGACTTCAAAAAATGTTACAAAAAATCACCCAGTGCTCTGAGGCTACAATGTTCTTCATCCCAATTTAATAAGGACTGTGTATAAAAAATGAAAATTGGAGACCTATCGGACAATAAAGTGCCAAGGTTTAAAAGAAAATATAGCAAAACGTTTTTTAAATCTACTATGTATATCAGTAAAGCAAGAATGTTTCAAGCTTAAAAGAATCTAAAAATTTATTACACTACATTAATATATTAAAGATGAAAAACCATATCTGCATCTCCTTGTATTCAGGGGGAAAATCCCTAAAATTCATCACTTATTCATTACTTTAAAAACTCTTAGCAAATAAGAATTTTAAAAGATCCTCTGAACTTGATAAGCAGTTTTAAAAACCTAAGACAAAATATTAGATGACCACTTTTATTCCAACCTTTCTTGAAGGCCAGAACCAATGTAAACAAAACAAAGCAAAAATAAAAGAGTTAAGAGGTATATGAATTATAACAGAAGAGATTAAACAGCCCATACTAGTGAAGATATGATGATCTCCCACAGCAAATCTGAAGAATGTACAGAAAACTATTAGAACAAATAAGAGAATCCAGCAAGGTTGCTGAATCAAGACCCACACGCAGTAATTGACAGCCTTACCATACACCAGTAACAGCCAATCAGGAAGAAAATACAACACACAAAATATCAATGACAACTATAAGATCTCTAGGAATACATATAATAAAATTAGTACAAGTTGAGAAAATTGTAAAATATCGCTAATAACATAAAATGGTAAGTAACAGAACATAAACATAATGGTAAGTAACATAACATAACCTAAAATGGTAGGTAAATGGAGACCTATACCATTTCATGATAGGAAGGCTCAATATCATACACACATCAATTTTCCTAAATTAATACATAAATTCAAAGCAATTCCAAACAAAATTCTGACATGATTGCTCAGGCACTTACTAAGCGTATCATAAAATTTATATGAAAGGAGAGTCCAAGAATAGCCAAGAAAATTTTGAAGAATACCCTGTTCATTAACACGAAAAGAGATGAATGAATTGATATTATACTCATAAAATAGAATCCTATATAACAGATAACATGAATAATTAGAATTATGATGAGCAAAGAAAACATGTTGTAGAATGACACCTATAAAATCATAATACCACTTACAGAGATTTTGTTTTAAACATGCAAAAATGCCAAGTTCAGCCATAAGTATACAGTTCACAATAAACTGTCTTTATTATCATGTTTCTCCCAGTTGGAATGAATAATAACAACACAGCGGTAGTGACAATGTAATGAGGTCAACGTGCTTAGAACACAAACCTGGCTTCAAGTCTTGCCTCTAACCTTACCGGCTTTGTGACTGCGAGTATGTTATCTAACCTCCGGGCCTCAGTTTCCTCATCTGTGAGGGAAGATGGACGGAGTGTGCATAAGACTAATGGGAGGATAAAACAAAGTACTGATCTAATTCACTACATACCTGGTCTCATTAGTAATAATCCCTCATCAAGTGATGATTGTTACTGTGGTTGTAGAAACCACTTCCCGCATGCAGTTCAGAGATTGGCATTTGCAACGTCGGACGGAGCCTTTGGGTAGCACGCACCATTCAGAACACAGCCACTGTTGCCCCAAAATTCAACTTCTAAAGGATACTTTTGCAGTCAACTCATTGTCTTTTGTTTCTATTTTTAGACCCACAGGTAAACTTCCATTAACCATGTGGTATGGAAGTGTACTGAATGTCACCGTAAATTTGAGGGGGAAAAAACGTGAAGTGAAGATGAGCCATGTTCTTTGCGATAAATCATTTTGCTATCCAATTGTTTATTAAGCCGCAACTCTGAAAAGGACTGGCTTGTGTAATATTTGAGATGGTAGAGGAAAACAAAATGTACTAGGTGGATCCGAGTGTCACCTAAAATGTTTGACATAGGGGAAAATATTTATGATTTTGCTGTCATGGCTAAGCTTCTGAAATAGAAATCACAAAATGATTCCACAGACAATTATGCGAAAGCTACAGAGAAAATCATATTACCGTTACCCTGAAAAGGCAACTGTCCGCCAACATCATCTTCTGACTCAATAAAGATACAAACGAAGCTGTGAAAAGAAAACTGCACTATTATCTACTGTTGAGAATTTAAAGGATCCCTTATTGAAAGCTGACAAATCTCTTATTACAAAAGCTTCCTTTTAAAACACCTATCTTCTTTGTTTATTCTGTACCTGGGCCCAGAGCAGCACATACTCTTGTGTAATCCTCTACAGCAAGTTGATTATGAGAGTGTGAAGAAACTCTAACCGCCCCCCCCCACCACACACACACACAAATTCTAAATTCTCACCATATACAATTTTAGGTAGCACCTGTCTAGTGGGAAAATGATAACCACTTCCTCCAGAGCTCCCCTGAAGATGCCACCAAAAACCTGCTACATCGAACCAAGCAGGCAATGAACAGATCAACTCCTCTTCCCTAACATGGAACCTTTTCCACAAAATAGAGAGAAGGATAGGATGGCAAAGCTAGAACTGTTCTCTCCCTGCTTGAATACTTCAGACATATATGAATATTTCCTGTTTTGCTAGCAGCAGGAAATAATCGTGGGAACTAATCATTCCACAGCTCCCAAACATGGCTAATTTGGGTCATTTGCCTACAATGAGTGTTGATTGTGGTCACGTGATCACCTCAGCTGTTTCAGAGCCTACATGCTTCAGATGGAGATTTTATACATCTACACAAAATTACTTAATTCATCCCAAAAGGGAGCTAGGAAAGGAAGGGACTTGCCTGCTTTCCTCCACCTCCACCTCCTTCTTCTGCCATTCCCTGTAGTGACTTCAGCATCAATGAAGCCCGTTCCCTCGTGGTTCTCAATATTCTCAGGTGCACAGAACTTTGCATTTCTTCCATTGTTGCCATTCACGAGGCTGCTCATCTCACCTTGGATACTTGCCATCATTTGGAAGTACCTGACCTAGGCACGTGCTCCAACTAGAAACCCTTACTCTTTCTGCAGAAAGAGAGGGAGACAGAGAATCCAAAGCAGGCTCCAGGCTCTGAGCTGTCAGCACAGAGCCCGACGTGGGGCTCGAACCCATGAACTGTGAGATTATGACCTGAGTCGAACTCAGATGCTTAACCAACTGAGCCACCCAGGCCCCCCAGCTTGCTAAACATTTTAATAAAAATAGTTATGTATACAGCTGAAATCAAAAGATCTACAAGTGTATATATATATATATATATATATATATATACACACACACACACACACACACACACACACACACTCTTTCTAAACCTTCTCTTCCTTGTCATTTTTAACTCGTTCATTCATTCCACAAATATTTATTATTTACGCAGTGCCAGGCACTGCACTTGGAGCTGGGGTATAGTAATGAACAAGACCGACATGGCCCCCGACCTAACAAAGCAATTAGGAATATGGATATCACATATATCCTCATTCTGGGGGAAAAAATGTGCCACAGTCACTCCTAACTCCCAAAGGCAGCATTCCATTATTAAAGCACATACTCCCACAAATTGGAAGACAGAGTCATTCTTTCTGTGCCCAGGAATAAGCTGTTCCCCAAGGCTGAGGTTCCCCTTCACACACCCTTAAGAGATCCCTGCCAAATCTGACCTCATGTTTCAACCACAAACACACAGCTAATAATAGCTTCTGCTCTTAACTTACAAAATACAATTCTTAAAGGCAATGTTTGAGAACCAGCCAAACGTCTGAAAGGAAAATTTAGAGCCTAACCAGTAACTACTACCAAAACAAAACTTCTCTGAGCGGCCACATGGCATTTTCGAGCTCCACCGGCAAAGTCGTTTGAAAAGAATCTGAGGCTCCCCCAACCAGTATGTGTGTCTATTCACCTGAGTTCAAATCTATTAATTACTCTCTGCTAGCTTCTGTTCTCTCAAAACAAATAACAGATAAAAACCCTTAGAGATAGGATCAAGAAAAATATATAACCAAATGTTTTATTTATATATAAATAAATATGCATTTATAGAGAGAAAAATATGCAAACATTTTATACACACACACACACACACACACACACACACACACACACACATAAAGAGACAGTTGGTAGTAAGATTTGACATGTGTTTGGTAGCCCTGAAAAACATGTATCAAGTGTTACACCTCGTTAAAAATAAAGCTGATGTCTGGTATATTCTTCATCCTTCAATTAGAAAATCAAATTATAAGATTTTCATTCCCTTCTTCAGTCTACTTGTGAAAGCAAAATATCCAAGCAATCCAATTCAAGTGACTTCTGAAAGGGCCAACTGTGAGCCATGCAGACATTGAACTCCACATGTGATGGGGATGCCTGGACCCTAAAGATCTGTGGGCAAATAAAATTCACCCTCCACGTGGCTATGGCAGGTAAAAACCGACTATGATGCCTCTGAGGGGCAGGGACGATGCCTCTTCCGCTTGCAACTGTACGCCTAATATTTGAAGTCAGGTGAATTCAAGTATAGATCCTGTATCAATCAGCTACACAATGTTAGGCAAATAATGTCACCTTTGTGGACTCATTTCCTCATCACTAAAATTGAAAAGTAAAATTCATTTGCGTTGTTGAGACGATGAAATGAAATAACAAGGAAAGAGCCCACTAGACTATCTGACACCGTGTTTTTAAATGCTGGAAAGAACTGTATTGAAGAGAGTCGATAATCACCTTTGGGCTAAAGGACATGCAGGGAACAGAGATGGCACTTCCAATAAGTCAGGCTCCTGGAAATCTACGATTACTTCAACTATGCACAGATAAAAGATCTTGCATTACGTCTGTGCTGTAGCATTATGGCTTTAAGTGAAATGCTCTAGATAAACTGTCCTCTCTTCCTTAAAAAGGTAAAATGAACTTTATTTTCACCACTGTGTGATTCCCCATGTTTTGTGGGTCCTAGTATTGTTTTAAAAGATCACAAAGTGTGGGCAAAGGGAGGTGCAAAAGTCTACAGCAGGAAAAAAAAAGTCCAGAGCAGGGGGCAACAGTTTCCATAAAGATCAAAATAGTAACTCTTTTAGGCTGTGAGGGTCATGTGCTGTCACAACTGCTCAGCTGTGGCATTAGAGCACAGAAGCAGCCAGAGATAATACATAAATAAATGGGTGGGTCTGTGTTCCAATAAAACTTTATGTGAGGGCGCTGGAATGTGAATTTCATGTAATTTTCACGTGCCACAAAATATTCTTCTGGGCCGTAAAGTGAAATGCGTGAAAGGCTAAATTGGGCCCATGGACCATCGTTTACGGACTTCCGGAGCAAGCCATTACTTTGATATTTGACTGGAGTCTTTCAATGAATCAGGAGTATTTGCTTTAAATGTGATGCTGATGATCTCCTGATGACCCCATGTTAACAACTAAAAAGTTTTACTACTTAATCTTTTATTTAGAAATGAAGCACTGCTATCAAGCTACTCTGTTAGTGACGTTTGGTAAGACTTAAAACATGCACACATTTGCTGCGGTACACAGATTAGCGAACATCGATATTTCCTAGCACAAAGAAAAGTAAGAAAACACAATTTTCTTCTGGTTTCTGCTTAATCAATTGTTGAAGTGTGTTTTAAGGTGATGACAATTGGTAAGGCACATTTCATTTTCTAATATAATAAATAATACATAACGATTTCCTATCCTGCTGTTAGAAATCTTCTGGGACTACTATTTCCAGGACTTATTAAAACCTGCCTTTGGCGACAGAATTGAAATGCCCCAACCATAGCTTAACTATTACCATTTGCAAAGCTCCAGCTTGATTTGAACATGAACTCTCTAAGTTAGAGACTTGGAATTATTTGTCGTCTTCTTTATTTTCCCTTAGAAAACTGCATTTTTAATTGATCTAAATCTAACTCCCACAGGTTTGGCATAAATGGTTACCGTGTAAAAAACTTAATATAACTTCTCTACTTCTGTTCGGTAAGTTAAGACTCAGCAGGAACTGCTCAACCAACAAATAAAAACTCTTTCCAGTTTTCACAAATACATGGGGGCAATATTTAAGTGGATACAATTTGTTCTCTTGATCCATTGTGGCCAGGGGCTGATGTTTGTCTCCCCAACCCCCAAATTCATATGTGGAAGTTTTAACCCCCAATGTGATGGTATTGGGCAGTACCTTTTGGGAGGCAAGTAGGTTTAGATGAGGTCATGAAAGCAGGGCCTAAAGGACAGGATTAATGCCCTTATAAAAAGAGGAGGGGCACCTGAGTGGCTCAGTCAGTTAAATGTCCTACTCTTGATTTTGGCTCATGCCATGATCTCACGGTTCCATGGGTTCGAGCCCCGCGTCGTGCTCCACACACTGACGGAAGAGCCTGCTTGGGATTCTCCCTCTCCTCTCTCTCTGCCCCTCCCCCACTCACACTCTCTCTGTCTCTCTCAAAATAAATAAATAAACTTAAAAAATAAAGAGGAAAAACCTGGTGAAGTCATGCAAGAAAGTAGCCATCTGCAAGCCACGAGAAAAGTTCTCACCAGGAACCAAATCTGCTCGCTCCTGGATCTTCCCAGCCTCCAAAACTGTGAGAACTGGAGTGTCTGTTGCTTAAGCTACCCATTCTATGGTATTTTGTTGTAGCAGCTCTAGCTGACTAAGACAATTGCGCTTCTAGGTAGTTTAAAAGCATGTTTTCCTTAGCTGTGCTGCCCTCAGCAAGTTGTTCTTTGCCTGCTTTCAGTAAAATAAGGATTACGGTGGTACCTGACTTGGAGTTGCCATGAGGGTGAATTAAGTTACTATCTGTAAAGCAAATAAGGAGCACCTGATAAACGTGCACTTATAAATATCCTCAAATTTATATATTTACAGGCGCCTGGGTGGCTCCGTTGGTTAAGCATCCGACTTCAGCTCAGGTCATGATCTCATGGTTCGCGAGTTCGAACTCCAAATTAGGCTCCTTGCCATCAATGTGGAGCCTGCTTTAGATCCTCTGTTCCTCTCTCTCTCTCTCTCTCTCTCTCTCTCTCTCTCTCTGCCCCTCACTGCCCCCCTCTCAAAAATAAATAAACGTTAAATATATATATATATATATATATATATATATATATATATATATATATACATACTTGTAGATCTAGTGATTTCAGCTACATACATAACTATTTTTATTAAAATGTTTAGCAAGCTGGGGGGCCTGGGCAGCTCAGTTGGTTAAGCATCTGAGTTCGGCTCAGGTCATAATCTCACAGTTCATGGGTTCGAGCCCCACGTCAGGCTCTGTGCTGACAGCTCAGAGCCTGGAGCCTGCTTTGGATTCTCTGTCTCCCTCTCTTTCTGCCCCTACCCCAATCATATTCTCTCTCTCTCTCAAAAATAAATATTTTTAAAAATTTTTTAAATAAAAAAAGCCATGTTTAGCAAGGTTTAACCAATTCAAAAATATGAGCGAAATAAGAATCACAATAACAAGGAGATACTATTTCTCAAGTTGGCTAATTTTTTTTAACTATTCAGTGTTGGCAAGTAAAATACTCAGCAGCATGTTAAATGGCCTAACTTTTCTGGAAAGTAATTTTGCAATATTCCTAAATCCTTAACGTTATTCATACCCCTTGAATCACTGACTCCTCTTTTAGTAATGAATCTTAGTGGAATAATAAGATGTGTGGTCAAAGATGGATGCATGAGAATATTTACCATAATATTATGATAGTAGCCGGTAACTAGAAATAATTTCAATATCCAACATTATAAGAATAATTAAAATATGGCATATCCTTACTATGTGATTCTTTGCAGCCATAAAAAAAACTCACATTTTCATTAATTTTTAATGACATGGGAGATTTTTTAAGAGAATGTCACGTAAAAATACTAAAAACTCTACTAAAAATACTGAAAAACTCTAAATGAGATATTCCCTAATTATATTAGTCATCTATCAGTATCCAACAAATTACCTCAAAACTAAGAAGCTTAAACAACACATGTTTATTATCTGACAGGTTTTGTGGGTCATGAACACAGGCACAGCCTGGCTGGGTCCTCCACTTAGGGTTTCACAAGGCTATGATCAAGCAGTCCACTGAAGCGGGGGTCTCATCTGGAAGCTTGACTGGGGAAGGATATGTTTCCCAGTTCACTCATGTGACTGTTGGCAGGATCCAACAGATCTAATAGTTATTGGCCAGAGGTCTCCCTCAGTTCCTTGCCATGTGGGCTTCCTCAAATTCATAATCTTGTGTGGCCTAATCATGGAAGTGACATCTCCTCAAAGTTGCCATATTCTATTGATTATAAGCAAGTGACTCACGGGGAGGCAATTACACAAGACTGTGAATACAGAAGGCAGGGATCAGTGGGGGCTATCTTAGAGACTGCCCACCACATATATACACATCTATGCACTGCTGTAATATATAAATACACAGGAAAAAATACTGCAAAGAAATATGCCAAAATGTTCCAAGTAATTATCTCTAAAATAAAAGAGTATGGGTGATTTTAGCTTTGTCACGACACTTTCCTATATTAGTATTTTTTTACAATGAGCATATATTACTTTTATAATTAGAGAAATACGTTTTACCTTTTTAATAAGTACTTAGTAAAATTTAAGTATAAATTTGCTCAGAATGCGAAAATGTCATTATTCTCAAATGATCCTTTCTGTGACAAAATATATCCTATAAAGGTCTGGTTATAGTTAAAATGTCTAAATCCAGGTGAATACTTTCTAACCTTGTAACTAAATAGGTACTTGGATCATGATTCTCTATATTTGGCTTAATTTTAACCCTTTCTACTGTATAAGATTACAAATCCAGGAGAAATATCTTCAAATAATCATTTTCTCACACCAGCACCCATGCTTTTAGTCACAACCATAGAGAGGCACGTTTCTATGAAGGGGTGTCAACAACCCAACAAGAATTTCCTCCCTCTTCACTTTGGGCACTGTAATGTCCTCTGTGCTTCAGGGAGATATAGTCCTTGTGCTCATGAAGGTCACGTTCTAATTGCTAAGAGAGAACAAATACCCAACAAATAATAGCACATAATTCTTTACTTGAGGTAAATAAAACATCCTAATTTCCAACATGATTGCACCACTGATGTCTTAAAAATTCAGATAAAAGAAGGCCAGAGTACTCCAAAGATCCTTCTTGGAGACTTGATCTGGGCCTTCCAAAGTGGGTAGCACTTATCTGTGGAAGGGAGAAAAACAAGACATTCCATGTGATGTTTGACCAGTACAATCTCAGGGTATGCTTGTTACTCTGGTGTAATAATTAATAGCACTCCTTTTCACATTCCAAAGTGTCCCAATCTTGAAATAAATGATACGAACACCCTAAGTAAATATTCCCTAGTAGGGGCCGTGATATTCACTAAGTTGAGTTAATGTATTCAATAGGTAATATTTCTTACCAGCACCAGCAAAAGAACATTTACTAATTCGGATTATTTGTTCATTTATTCAACCTGAATTTAACTTAAAAGGGTGATCTGTTTTATCCTGTTTTACTATTGTCGCAGAATACTAGCCAATTAGAGACATGGACTGGAAATGAGAGTGTATTTTTTTACATAGTTTTTCCCCCTTTTTTCCTTCTATACAGTTATCAGGATACTAGAGGAGATACCAGAAAGACACCTAAAGTTTCATGGTTACAGGCATATCCAGAGTTTACAGAGTGAACAAAGGTCCCCAGTGGCTTTGGAAGAGTATTATATAGATTTTCTAGGATTCTCCAGGATAGGAATTGAGATGAAGTTTGTTTTCCCCCAGCTTTCTCTTCAGAACTACAGTTTAAAGCTCACAGAATCAAAGGACTTGCTTGTCCAGGGGCGCCTGGGTGACTCAGTCACTTAAGCGTCCAACTCTTGATTTCAGCTCAGGTCATGATCTCATGGTTCATGGGATAGAGCCCTGCATTGGGCTCTGCACTGACAGCACGGAGCCTGCTTGGGATTCTCTGCCTCTCTCCCTCATTCATTCTCTGTCTCTGTCTCTGTCTCTCCCTCTCCCTCTCTCAAAAATAAATAAACTTTTAAAAAAGGACTTGCTTGTCTGAAATCAAGTGAGATTTGGGGGAGAGGTTGCCATCTCCATGGTCATCATATCAAACCTAAGATGGGCATCATCATTTCTCAGCACGGCATTCTTGCCATCACAAGAAAATCACAACCTCTTACAGAGTTCACTCGTAACCATGGAATATGAAATCCAAGTTTTGGTCAGGCCAAATGTAACAATACCTTCAGTCAACCAAATAAGTTACAGAAAAATTTAAGCCATGATCAGTTTGATAAAAATATCTGTGTAATTTCACTCTGTGCAAAGTAAAATTAAAAGGCTCTATGATATCAAAGTTGAACTACCTTCCAACAAGAATGCTGCTTCAAGGTACTTCCTTATTAATTAATTTATAAGCTATAAATTTAAGAGAGAAATTTGACCCAATGAGAAAAAAATAACCTATTAAGCTATATGCAATTAACAGCAAGATGGAGATTTTTTCTAAAGAAGAGCCGTTTCTTAAAAGTCCTTACTGCACAGCATTCATTACTTAGCACATCATAGGTTTTACCGTGGTCTGATTGTACTGGCAGGAAATCGCAAACATAAGAGTTGGAATGGTCAAGTTGATGTTTAGGGCAGGGAATTCTGTTAAAATCTGGCAAAAGGCATCAACAATAAAATCTGGCACCAAATCCTGCCATTATCCAAGACTCTGCTGGGACCACATCAATTAATTTTAATAATACCTGAACTTTAAAGAAAAATTATTCTACATTTTGCTTTCACTTTCATTCCATCTGGATCGTTCTTCTAATAATGTATGAAAGCAAAATACATTAGCCTAATTATTTAAATTCCAATTCAAGAGTAAAGCCTACTTACACTAGTAGAAAACGAAGACAAAACTTTTGACAATAAGTAGTTTTAATTCCAGTGTCTCTGTGAAAAGCTCAAAACATCACCTCACTGGGTTTAAATAAGTTTCTCTTTCCCAAGTTCTTCCCAAACCTAATTAAATTTTTCTGTAATTGCTTTTACCCTCTGAAGTGTTAGCTATAATAAACGCCAACTTTGGTAATGTTCTCATTGGCACTTAAAAATATTCCTAGTTACCAGTGGCTGGGTGGCTTAAATTAAAATGATTCTTTTGGGACTCTCTGAAATTCGTTTTTGAGGAGTTTCATCAATGTTCGGGTGATAAACAGTGACGAATCTCTCCTTACGGAGAAAGAAAAGGAGAAAGGATGTTCAATGATACAAATAGGTTGTTTTCCTGTCAAAACAAGATGGTCAGGGCTAAAAGGATGACAATTTTCAATGATAACAGGAGAAATTCTATTTTTAATCTCCTTTAGGAAGCAAATCAGAGGATTAGGCAGGTAGACAGCTAATAGTACAAGTTTGCCATATATTGGTGGGACACCTTTTGAAAGCAGAATACAAACAACTATCACCAGAAGAAGCAAAAACAGGACGAAGAGGCTGTTTTTAGGCATTTGGTATCCAGGACTATCTATTCCAGTGCAAACTAAATTCTGAATAATGTTTACAGTTGGACTGAAGAAAATGGGAAAGCCAAAAAAGAGCAAGAGTAATACTGAAAAATGTAGACAGAAGCAATGGAAATTCATTGGTCTGAGGTAAATCTATCAGAACTAATCTCTGGAAGTTGTTTGCAAGCTAGCATACATTAAAAACCGAAGCTTGAAATAACATTCAGGTTCCGTGTGCAAATAACCAAATTCCAGGTGTTGAGATGATCTGTCTACATGACCCTACAACTCACCTGACTGAACTGTTTAGAGATTTTTAGTGATTACTGTCATCTAAAATTCATTCTATACCTCCATTAAAATGTCCACTTGTTTTCAGTTGCAATCGTTAATTACTCCTGGTATCTACCCAGGGAACAAGGAGTAGGCTTGTATACAGAGAAAACAGGGCCAAATTACTACTCTCCCCATATGAAATTCAAGTTTTAGCCTGCAACCCTAAAGAAAATATTAATTTCCAGCAGATGAAAAAAAAATCATATGTAGCTCCAGACTAACAAGTAATACAAAGACTTAAATTCTGTAACTTAAAAATGTTATTAGTAAAAAAGAAAAGTTAAAGTATGAATTGTGTATATTAGAATGAATGGGATCTAAAGGATACAAAGACTATTTTTAGACAACTGTTAGGCTGCAAAGGAACGTAACACTTGTCAATGCGCGAGCTTATACTTTAGCGAATCTGAAAGTCAGAGGTTTCAGGAAGCATGAACTGACAGTCTCATCTGAAGGGATTTCAGACTGACAAAAATCAGGAATGGACAGTGAATGTGAAAGAGTCTAAGAAATGTGAAGTGGTGAAAAAGAAGGGCAAGGCAGCAGGAGTGGAAAAGAGAAAAACGTTAAGGCAGAAACAAAATAGGGGCACTGGGGCAGGTTATGAAAAGAACATAAATTATTTTTAAAATACTCCTTCTGGAGTAGACAACCATATGATGTTGTGGCTTCATAATAAATTATTATAGGATTTCATCTTCGTCACATAGCTGAGAGAGAGAGAGACTGAGGGATCATCACCAGCCTGCTTTACTACCGAACTCCCAACCCCCATACTCCTCGCCTTAACCATGGAGGGATTAAGTAAAAGTAGATGAGAACCACATTTAACATTTTTGAAGTTTCCATTTAAGCCAGTGCTTCTTAAAATTTTCAGTGATTTTTAGTAAGCAAGGTCATCCTACAGCTATGATTCTAGGCCAGAAAAAAGTACATGTTTGGATGACTGCTGATGTTCACAGAGTAATGAATCCTGTCTCCACTCTCCTATTCAGCGTGTTCTCTTACGGTAATATTTTTTTTTTAATTTTTTTTTTCAACGTTTTTTATTTATTTTTGGGACAGAGAGAGACAGAGCATGAACGGGGGAGGGGCAGAGAGAGAGGGAGACACAGAATCGGAAACAGGCTCCAGGCTCCGAGCCATCAGCCCAGAGCCTGACGCGGGGCTCGAACTCACAGACCGCGAGATCGTGACCTGGCTTAAGTCGGACGCTTAGCCGACTGCGCCACCCAGGCGCCCCTTACGGTAATATTTTTGATAAGCTCCTGATTCCATAGTTTTAAAATCTCATAAAATGTAAATGAGACATAAGAGTCATGCCGTGGGGAAGTGAACATGAATATTCCTCACTCATTGATTCATCCTCACTGCTCTCTCATAGGGCTAAAGTTGTTGATTCCACATCCATTGTTCAAGAATACATAAACTTGGCATTGGCATTATCTTCTAGGCTTGCATCTACATTTTTCTTCCCATAACAAAAACCCCCAATTACTGGGGTGCCTGGGTGGCTCAGTCGGTGAAGCATCCGACTTCGGCTCAGGTCATGATCTCGTGGTTTGTGAGTTCAAAGTCCGCGTTGGGCTGTGTGCTGACAGCTCGGAGCCTGGAGCCTGCTTCGGATTCTGTGTCTCCTTCTCTCTCTGCCCCTCCCCGACTCGTGCTCTGTCTCTATCAAAAATAAATATATGTAAAAAAATTTTTTTTAATAAAAAAAAACCCCAATTACTAATCTTGTCAATGAACAGAAGAAGGAAAATTCTCCCACACTGCAATTGGGTGTTCATCCTCACTCTGCTTTTGTATGCTTCCCAACGTCATAGGGTTTTAAAAATCAAACACATAAATGCAAGCCTAGTGAAGAATAGTGCTGACCTCGCCTTAAAGGACCTTCCATTGCCAAGTATGCAATGGGGCAAACAAGAATACGTCAGGAAAGTAAGAAGTTTGCTCAGATGCTTAAAAACTAGCTTCTGGTTTTGCTGCTTTGCCCTCTGGGGCTCCAGTCGCACTCTCACACACGCAGTGATGGCTTCTTCCTTGGAGCTGTCAGCCAGAGTCTCTCTGTCAGAACTACTGTTCCTATTTCTGCCCCAGCCTCAAATGCCTGCAAGTTCCCACTTCGTACCTTGTTGAT
Source organism: Neofelis nebulosa (assembly GCF_028018385.1). Lineage (NCBI taxonomy): Eukaryota > Metazoa > Chordata > Mammalia > Carnivora > Felidae > Neofelis > Neofelis nebulosa. The sequence continues at coordinate 8,602,010 of NC_080800.1, forward strand.
GTACTTTCTACCTCCAGGGCCAGCTCAAAGTCCCCCTTCTGTGAGGTCTTCTTTGGTCACTCCCAATCCTCCCCAATTCTCCCTCCTCTCAATCTAGAGGGAATTATCAGGCGTCTCAACAGTTGTATCTCAATTTCATACTTCCATGTTATTCCCTAATGTTTCCCGTGTGCTATCCAACTAGAATGGTAGAATGAAGGCTAAGGCAGTTTCACACGACAAGATTTTGGACAGTAACAGGGATATGGATATTTGACAAAATACTTGCTGGTAGATGGACGGATGGAGCAATTATTTTCCTGGCTGGGAAGTGGGAGAAGCCATAGGGAAACTCGTGCTTGGGACAAGCAGTCACCTAATTATCTGATTTCCCAAGGGGTCACAGTATAAGCATCGTTTTCTGCCTCGAGGGAAGTGCGGGCTAAATGTGGCCTCTTGCTTTGACATTCACGACATCCTTCAAGTTGGCAGGCCCCTGAATTAACAGTGACAAGGACTTGCCAAAACTATACTCACAGGGAGAGGGGAGAGTCAAATCTATTCCCTCCCGTGGAAGAAGGGGACATTTGTGGTTCCAAGAAGATTGCCCAGAGGGGAGAAAATTTCTTCCAAAGACATTTATCTTATCAATGGCAGCACCGTAGCCTGGGATTCGGCACACCGACAATTATGGCGAGTAGCTCAAAGTCTCAACGTTAATGGAAGGGGAGAACCTTTCATTGTGACATGCTCCATGGTTACTTTCCGCCTCAAGATGGTCACACCACATGTGACGTCTTGTAAAGTCACAGATGATGCAACAAATGTGGTCATACAGACACTGAAAAGCTGGCGAGAAAAATAAAAATTTTAAAAGCATATATTTAAACTATGTGAGTCAACTGACTAAGACGTGTCCATTGTAAGTATTTCCACAACCTGTCTTTGGAGCATTTCAGCACACCCTGCATTTTGCATGCTTGGATGGACTCTATAGTCAGAAAAAGGCAATATTCTCCTTGTGCAAATGCTCTTAGGCTGAAGAATTTTAACAGCCCACAGGGAGGAAAGCCTAGAAACTGCTTAAGCAAATTCTAAGCATGCCCACGTGGTTTCTGCTCAGCTGCAGGTAATTATCAATCATATCATTCTGGCAAAAGCTTGAAGATATCACTTGCTTTCTCATCTTTTTTTCTCATTATACTTTTCTCCCTATAGAAAAATACCATTTGGAAAAAAAAAAAACAAAAAAAAACCCTCCAGACTTTCTCTATGCTGCTTGACAGACCAATGAATAGTTTATAACTTTACTTCTTCCTTTGCTCATGCTCATTCCGTGGGCACAGAGCCATTTCATCTTTTCCAATTTGCCATGTATGCACGGTGATAAACTATATGCAATATGCCATATATTCAATATTAAATATAAGGTTTCTTTGTGTGTGTGTGTGTGTGTGTGTGTGTGTGTATAGTACATCTTGGAAACAAACAGAATGTTACATAATAACTTTAAAATACTCACCTAAGATGCCAAGGACCTATTCCAACTTTGGTGCTATTGCTTAAAAGTACATGCAGAGCTGCGTTTTGGAAGCACTTCTCAGGTATTCACACAGAACGTGTATTATAGTCACACCCTGGTTGGGCCAAAAGATTATATTCCCAGCAAAACCAACTACCATATTTGCCAAATGAGCCTAAGCAATGAATTTGTTTAAACCTTAGTGTACTCAGAAATTCCACTCCTGGGCATATATACCCAAGAGAATTTAAAACATATGTCCAGACAAAGACTTGTACAAGAGTTCAAAACAGCATTATTCATAGTAGCCAAAAAGTGGAAACAGCCCAAATGTCCGTCAACTAATAAGTGGATAAACAAGGTGTTGTCTATCCATGCAATGCAATAGTACTCAGCAACCAGATAAAACAAAGTCCTGATACATGCTACAATGTGCGGATGAACTTCCAAAAATTTGTGCTAAGTCAAAGAAGCCAAAGACAAAATGCTACATATTGTATGATTGCATCATTTGACTTATACAAGTAATACCTGTTTATTTCCGAAGAAATGAAAAAACAAAAATGCAAAATGAGGATTTAAATTCATCAACAATATATAATTTAATGTTTTGATGTATTTCCTTCTGGATTCTCTTTTTATACACACTCACTTCAAAATTCTAAGTCCCTTATACATAAAATAGATTGATTAGTGAACTGGGCCCTTGCAATGTGGCAGAAATTTCCATCAGTAGGTGGAGTCTATGACCCCATCCTTTGAATTTGAGCTTGCTATGGGACTTGAACGCTAGGAGACAGCAGAAGTGACAATGTAGTTTCCAGGCTCTGCCTCAAGAGGCTTTGGAGGATCTTCTCGCACCCCGTACCCACCAGGAGTACAAGCCTATGCCAGTGTGCCAGAGAATGAGAGACCACGTAGAAGCAACATGAATACCCTTTAACCAACATGCTACACGACAGCACAGGCATGAGCAAGTCCAGTAGAGATCAGCGAAATTCTGCCCACATCAATAGAACTACTCCACCAACCCACAGAAGGGTGTGCAAAAATAATTATTCATTGTTTGAATGAAGCCAAGTTTTATGGTCATTTGTTACACATGACTACTTGTAGTCATACATAAGTGATGCAGTATATCATTCTTGTCTAAGGTCTTAGAAGCTGACTCCATCTAATCAGAAAGGCCGTTGAGAAGACATTGGGCAGCTCAGAGGATCACGGAGATGCTCAGGACCAAGTCTCAAAACAATTGCCCAAATCACATCATGGACTGACCTGATGATTAAATTGCGTTTGGCCCTCCTCAAGGGCTGCAATTTATGTTGCCTCCAAAACCTTGACTTTGCTACAACTACACTGCCACCAAACAGATGCTACTCTCACTAGAAACTCAACCTTTCTGACACTGCTGCCCCCGAAAGCTAGTTACTTAAGAAACGAATGCCTTCATTATGCTCTTACCCAGAGAAATCTAGGAAGTATTTTCTCTTGTAAAAATTAAATCTATCTGATTAAAAAATGGGCAAAAGATTTGAACAGGCACTTTACCAAAGAGGACATAAGGAGGGCCAGTAAGCACATAAAAAAAGATGGAACACCATTAGCTGTCAGGGAAATGCCAATCAAAACCACAAAGAGCTACCATAGCACCCCTCTTAGAATGGATAAAACAGAAACCACTGACAATCCCAAGTGCTGACAAGGATGTGGAACAACTGGAATTCTCACAGATTTCTGGCGCCAGGGCAAAAAGGTACAGCCACTCTAGGGGAGAGTTTTGACAGTTAAACATACACTCACCATGTGACCCAGAAATCCAACTCCTGGCATTCAGCCTGGAGAAATGAAAACTCGCGTTCACACAGAAACCTCTACATAGGTATGTTGATAGCAGCTCTAGTCACCATCACCAAAAACTGGGAATCGCCCACATTTCATTAACAGGTCAATATATAAACTATGGTGCATCCATACCATGGAATTCACTACTCATCCATAAAAGAAACAAACTATTGTAACACATGATGATTGTAGGTAGAGTCTATATGACAGATGACATTTTATCTTGATGGTAACAGGACTCCATGGCAAGAACTTAAATGATGATATTAGGTGTTAAGGAAGAAGAATGCAGGGGTCAAAATGAGAAAAACCTGTCATCCAGGAAACTAAGGCCCAGCATGAGAAATGAGGGTCAGTGCCAGGATAGACAGAAAGAAAAAGAAAAATAAGAGTATTATATAGAAATAAGGATAAGCTATCCCCCATATGGGGGCCATATGAATACAGAATATAAAAAAGAAGGAATAATCAAAGTATTTTCAGGGTTCCAAGGCTGTGAAGATGGTTATCACGGAAGCAAACAGGAAAGTTTAGAAAAGAAGCTGGTTGTGGTTTATTCATTTACTTACTTTTCCTTCTTGCAGAGAAAAGATCATTAGTTGTTTTGAACATTTAGAATTTGAAACAATGGTGAAACCTACGAAAAGAACCATCCTGCAGAGAAATGGAAATACGGGACTAGGATTCAACCCAGGAGGGAAATAATCATTTGCACCTGTAATGGATACAAGTGCGAGTTGAAACCAAAGCCAAGTGAACAAAATTGTTGGGAAAACCCATTTCTTCCATGTGACTAAAATTATTTCTGATAAATGCAAATATCCAATTTAATCTACAATCATTTTCTACCATGAAAGTACATTATGAACACCTGTTTTAGTACCAATCAGTTTCAAAAGATACCTTATGTCAGACTTACCTTCTAAAAGACATTTAATTACTGGGTATCATAGGGACTAATCACATCAACTTTTGTAAACCAAGAGAAATATTTTCAGTTACAATCAGGCTCAAAGATGACAAGATCAGCATATTCAAGGAATGCAGATTAAACCAGGCATATTTTGCTTCTCTGTGCAAAGCACCTCCCAAATCCATACTTTGTTCCCTAGAGATACTAACGTAATCGCTGAGGATGCTGGCCAATGGTATTTCCTCCAACGGTATTTATTATAAAACAATCTTGGCAAGTGAAAGAAAACAGCACACACTGCTAATATTTTGGTAGAATTCTGTGTTTATTCTAGCACTGTTAACAAGAGAGAAGCAAGCATCCAGAGTGCACAGAGGAATGCTGCTGATGTAAATGAATATTTACTCAAAGTCCAGCTCTTCCTCCCCACTCCCCAACATTGAGCAATGACAAAGCACATTTGGACTTCGCCCAGCCTCACACACCAACAAATGCAGCACCCAAAGAATGGCTTGTTGATAGCACAGTGTGGCGGTAAGTGCAGACTGAGCGGTATCCTATGGCAGAGCTTCTCACGTGATGGAGAAGGATGGGCAAATCCAAGTTACTGACAGGGAAGAGGGCCAATCAGGTCAACTGCTTGTTCGCGAGGTCACTGTTACGGGGTGGCTTTCTTCAGTCCCCTAGCCACAGTCTAAACCCTCAATACTGCAACTGCTCTACAAGCATCCGGCCGTGCTACCTCGCAGACAGGCCAGGAGCAGCTGGGTCATTGGGTAAAAAGTATCACCATTAATAGACACGTTATATTTTACTAATGTCGATAAACAGTGACAACTGTGGTCAGATATGCTGCCTGGATTCTTCCTGTCACTGGGCTCTAATCATGAGAAACATCAGACCAAAATTGAGAAACATTCCACAAAGTGGAAAGGTCATGAAAGACTGATTGGAAGAGACTAAGAAGCAACACTAACTAAATGCAAAATGGGCTCCTGAATGGGATCTGCAACTGAAAAAGAACCATAGTAGAAAACCTGGTGACTCCAGGTAAGTTCTCTATTTCAGGTCAAAGTACTGCACTTAACCGGCATCGCCAAGATTACCTTGGTAACAAACTTGTTACCAAGGATTATTTCTCAGTTTTTATACACCTGTCATGGTTATATGAGATGTTAACATTAAGCAAGTTATTGTATATTTGTTGTTTGTCCTGTTCTTTGGATCTTAAAGGCTGGTTGGGTATGAGATTAACTCATATGCAAAAGCACTCCCGAATTCTTGGCCCACCTTCCACTCATATCAGACAACTTTTAGTTTCCACACTACTGCACCCTGCTTACTAAGTTTTCCATACCTTTGCTCATTCTGTTTCTTCTCCTTGCCTTCTTCCTCATCCTTGTTCCCAGGACATATTCCTTATTTTAATGTTGACTTCAGGGGCACCTGGGTGGCTCAGTCGGTTGAGCGTCCAACTCCTGATTTCGGCTCAGATCACGATCTCACCATTTGTGGGATCGAGCCCTGTATCAGGCTCTGTGCTGACAGCATGGAGCCTGCTTGGGATTCTCTCTCTGTCTCTCTCTCTCTGCGTCTCCCCTGCTTGCACATGCATGCACTCTCTCTCTCAAAAAAATAAACATTTAAAAAATTGACTTCAAATATCTTCTCACCTGGCTTTCCCAAGCAGAGTGTGACTTTCTAGCCTTAAAGTCCCTTCTACAAATCTGTTTTATAGCTACCATCTTTTCAAGTTTATTTATTTTGAGAGAGAGAGAGAGAGAGAGAGAGAGAGAGATCAGGGGCAGGGCAGAGAGAGGGGCAGAGATATAGAATCCCAAGCAGGCTCTACACTGTCTGCATAGAGCCTGACACGGGGCTCGAAATCATGACCCATGAGATCATGACCTGAGCCAAAATCAAGAGTCAGACACTTAACTGGCTGAGCCACCCAGGTGCCCACAAATCTCTGTTTTAGCTCATAGGAAAAGGTACTGAATCTACACTACATGGAGTGACGGTTACAAGCAACAGATCTAAAACCAGGCTATCTGGATTTAAATCCTGACCCAATCCTTTACCAGCAGTATAACCTTGAACAAATTACTTAATTCTCTGTGTCTAAATTTCCTTGTCTAGAAAATGGGGCTAATAATAATAATTCATGGAGTTGATAGGAGAACTAAATGAATTCATGCAAATAAAGTAACTCAAGAGTGTTTGACTAGGCAAGTGATCAATAACTATTAGCTATTATTACGGTTACACATGTCTCTCTGGACTGAGGACCTCCCGAACAAGGACCATATGTATTTACTTTGCTGGATTCAAATCCTACCTTCCTTATTTACTGGCTTTAGACTTCCTTCAATTATTGTGAGGACTTAATGATCCAATGCCTTTAAAGGCATTTAAGAGGATAATTCGCTCAAGGCAAGCATTCAGTAAATATTATTCTGCTAAACCCAGAGCTTGATGAGATATGCTGAATTATTTGATGAATGAATGAGTGAATAAACTGGGGTAAGAATAATTACCGAAGGATAATGCTTAAGTAGCTGACACAGATTGTCATTATCGACTAATGATAGAAAAAATTTAATTTCTTCATTTGCCCCCCCATGCCTCCAAGCTTTAAAATGCCAGTTTTTTACCAAAGATACCCATTTGTTTTGCTCTGTTTTGTCAACATCCAGTCATTTGGAAGGATCTCCGTGGAGTAGAACAAAAAGTTCTACGAGCAAGTAGCTTCGTGCAAGGAGACTCTTATAACCAATGGGGGTTATGTGCGAATTCCCTAAGGGCAGCAGATAAATCAATACAATAACTTATCGAATAAACAACTGCTATAAGTTTGGAGGGACAGTCTTAAATAACTTCTTTGCCCCTACTTTGACTATAATAAAGGGGGGAGGGCTTATTTTGCCATTTACTTATGGGAATGTGCATTTGACATTTGACAAAAACCAAACTGAATTACTTTTGATGCAATTTAAAATATAGTACACAGGGGTATCTGTGCGGCTCAGCTGGTTAGGTGTCCAACTCCCGATATCAGCTCAGATCATGATTTCACAGTCATGGGATCAAGCCCTGCATCAGGCTCTGTGCTAAGTGCTGACTGTGGAGCCTGCCTGGGATTCTCTCATTCTCTCTCTCTCTCTCTCTCTCTCTCTCTCTCTCTCTCTCTCTCTCTCTCTGCCCGTACCCCACATGTGCTCTCTCTCACTCTCTCTCAAAATACACGAATAAACATTTTTTTAAAAATTAAAAACTACGGGTGCCTGGGGGGCTCAGTCAGTTAAGCATCCGACTTCAGCTCAGGTCACGATCTCATGGTTCGTGAGTTGGAGCCCCACATCGGGCTCTGTGCTGTCAGCACAGAGCCCGCTTCAGATCCTCTGTCTCCCTCTCTCTCTGCCCCTCCCCCACTCGTGCTCCCTCTCTCTCAAAAATAAGCATTAAATAAATAAGGTATGTACACAAATCTTAAAAGTTAAAATGTAGAAGGAAAAGTACACCATCTCATAGTTCTTTAACTACTACGTATTTCCTTTACAGTTTAAAAAGCCTAAAATTGCCTCTTACAATTGTTATTGACATTTCCCATAGTACTGTTGCCTCGTTTCCCCCGAAGGCACTAGAAAATCTTTCATCTGCATCTGCCTATGATGTAAAGCATTTCAGAATGAAGTAGACTGAGTCATCAACAACAGACACTGCTGCATAATACCTTGTACTGCATGGGTCCTAAGTGCACTCATCAGTGCTTTCCCATCGCCTACAAAGAAAATACAACTGTACTCTCTGTAAAGGTGAAGAAACCGAAATTCATAGCTCACAAATAGTGGCCTGGGATTTGACCCCGGGCTTAGACACCTCCAAAGTCTAGTCATGTTGTCCTTCAGTTGTGCTTTCGGTTAGCTAAGATTGCGAGTGACTAGTTCTAAATGCCGCTCCCCATGAGCCTCTACTAACAGTTTTGAATCCAGCTGGAACTGTGCTGGGAATTTCTGTGCAAGCTCACACTGATCTATCTTGTGCTGCCAGTGATCTATCTCTAGGAAACCCATAGTCATGTGCAAGAAGTCACCAGGTAAGTTAAAAACCCTGGAAGGAATCTGAACCAACGGAGGATGGAAACCAATGGAGACATTTCCCAGATCCCAGATCCCAACTTGTAGCTTGTGACAGATCAAAGAAGGCCACATGTTCTTTGTCGCTTCCCGTGTCCACTTCCCTTATCCTCGAATCTGGGCGGACCCTGTGACTCACTTTGACCAAATATCATGAGATCACCATACAGTGAGGAAGCCCAAGCTAACCACGTGGAGAGGAAGGAGCCACATGGGGGAATACCGAGGAACGAGACATGTAAATGAAGACATCCTGAATTCTCTAGGCATCCAGGACACCAGCTGAAAGCAGCCGAGTGAGTGAACTCAGCTGATGCCATGTGGAGTAGAACAGCCCAACTCAGCCCTGAATTAATTCCTGACTCACAGAATCATGCCACTAAGTTTTGTAGGTGGCAATAGGTAACTGAAACACAGATGGATCATCCTGAGGGGCGTTCTACATGTTTTCCAGCAGTCCTGGTGGAACCTCGGTTATCCCATCGTCCACAGCTACAACTTCCAAGACACAACTTACAAAGGCATTTCATTCTCCCTTAGTTTTCACTCCTGCTTGCTGGGATCACCTCCCAGATCAACTGCACTCACCGTGGCCCTGACCTTGGAGATACTCACACTAAGACACGGAGCTTTTTGCCCCTTTTACATTTTTATCATGGAGTTTTAAAGCTTATATTTTCATAAAAATAATTCATCCACATTGTTCCGATTATGCATAGTACTAACTAACCGTTTGTTTTTATTTCTAAAGATAGATGTTATTATGAAATTAAAAGTTACATGTAGAGATATATACAGAGACAAATTCCACTAACAGATCATGATCTAAAATTCCCCAAGAAGTCTTTTGACACAAATAAATGGAAACATATCCCACACTCATGGACTGGAAGAGCAAATATTCTTAAAATGTCCACATTACCCAAAGCAATCTACAGATTTAATGACACCTCTATCAAAATACCAATAGCATTTTCCACAGAATTAAACCATCCTAAAATGTGTGTGGAACCACAAAGGATCCCAGAGAACCAAAGCAATCTTGAAGAAGAGAATCAAAGCCGGAAGTATCACGACTCCAGATTTCAAGCTAGACTGCAAAGCTGTAGTCATCAAAACACCAGGATGCTGGCACAAAAAAAAAGACACATAGATCAATGGAACAGAATAGAAAGCCCAGAAATAAACCCACAATTATATGGTCAATTCATCTTTGACAAAGCAGGAAAGAATACCCAGTGGGAAAGAGTCTCTTCGACAAACAATGTTGGGAAGACTGGACAGCCACATGCCAAAGAATGAAACCGGACTACCTTTTACACCAAACACAGAAATTAACTCAAAATGGATTAAGGACCTAAATGTGAGACCTGAAACCATAAAAATTCCAGAAGAGAGCTCAAACAGTAATTTCTCTGGCCTCGGCTGCAGTAACATTTTTCTAGATATGTCTCCTGAGGCAAGGGAGACAAAAGCAAAAATAAACTACTGGGACCGTGTCAAAAAAAAAAAAAAATCTTCTGCACAGCGAAGGAAACAATCAACAAAACTAAAAGACAACGTACTGAATGGGAAAAGATACTTGAAAATGACATATCCAATAAAAGATCAGTATCCAAAATATATAAAGAACTTAGACAACTCAACACCAAAACAAACCCCCAAATAATCCAATTTAAAAATGGGCAGAAGACATGAACAGACGCTGCTCCAAGGAAAACATACAGATGGTCAACAGACACATGAAAAGATGCTCAACATCACAAATGATCAGGGAAATGCAAATCAAAACCATAGTGAGATATCACCTCACACCTGTCAGAATGGCTGAAATCAAAAACTCAAGAATCAACAAGTGTTGGCGAGGATGTGGAGGAAAAGGAACACTGGTGACCTGTTGGCGGGAATGCAGACTGGTGCAATCACTGTGGAAAACACTCTGGAGGTTCCTCAAAACATTAAAAATAGAATTACCATGTGATCCAGTAATTCTACTACTGGGTATTTACCCAAAGAATGTGAAAACACTAATTCAAAAAGATATATCTACCCCTATGTTCGTTGCAGCGCTATTTACAATAGTCCAATTATTAAAGCAGCCCAAGTGTTCATCGATAGATGAGTGGATAAAGAAGATGTGGTAGACGTGTACAAGAGAGTATTATTTGTCCATAAAAACGAATGAAATTGTTCCATTTGCAACAACAAGTGAAGTCAGTCACTCAGAGAATGACAAGTACCATATGATTTCACCCCTATGTGGAAGAAACAAAACAAAGGAACAAAGGAAAAATAAAGAGACAAACCAAAAAACAGACTCTTAACCACAGAAAACAGACTGGTAGTTGCCAGAGCGGGGAGGACGGGTGAAATAGGTGATGGGGATTAAAGAGTACACTTATCTTGATGAGCACCGAGTAATGTACAGAATTGTTGAATCACTGTATTGTACACTTGAAACTAACATAACACTCCATGTTAACTATACTGGAATTAAAATTTTTTAAACATTAAAAATAGAAATACCAAACAACCTAGTAATTCCACTTCTGGGTATTTACCCCACGGAAACAAAAACACTAATTCAAAAAACATATGCACCCCTATGTTTATTGCAGCATTATGTATAATAGCCAAGATACAGAGGCAACCCAAGTGTCCGTCAATAGATGAATGGATAGAGAAAAGATGTTAGGTATATACACAATGGAATATTACTCAGCTATAAAACAACAACAACAAAAAAGAATGAAATCTTGCCATTTGTGACCACATGGATGGATCTTGAGGGTATTAGGCTAGGTGAAATAACCAGACAGAGAAAGGCAAATATCATATGATTTCACTTATGTGTGGCATCTAAAAAATAAAACAAACTAAGAACAACAACAACAAAGAGAAACAGACTCATAAATATAGAGAAGAAACTAACGGTTTTGGGTGGGAAGTGGTATGGAAGGCAAAATAGGCCAAGAGGATTCAGAGATACAAACTTCCAGTCATGAAATAAATAAGTCACGGGGATGAAAAGTACAGCACAGGGAATATAGGCAGCAATAGTGTAACAACTTTATATAGTGATGAACAGTAACTGTTCATCACCAGTAATGGTGAACATTTCGTCATATATATAAGTGTTGACTCACTATGCTGTACAATTGGAACTAATATATTATAGGTCAACTATACTTAAATTAAAAATTTTTTAAAAGGGCGCCTGGGTGGCTCAGTTGGTTAAGCATCCGACTCTTGATTTCGGCTCAGGTCATGATCTCATGGTTCATGGGATCCTCATATCGGGTTCTGCCCTGCCAGCGTGTAGCTTGCTTGGGATTCTCTCTCCCTCTCTCTCTCTGCCCCTCCCCTGCTTGTGCTCGCTCTCTCTCTCTCTCTCTCTCACAATAAATAAACATGAAAAAAAATTAAGAAATAAAAATTAAAAATAAAAAAATATAAAATTTAAAAGATGTAACGATAAATAAAACTCTGCAAGAAGTCTTTCCAAGTAAAAGAAAAAAAATCAACCTTTCTGCACTATAAAAATATTGCATAGGAACAATTAATGACATGCAGAAAATCTTTTTTTATTTTTTTTAATGTTTATTTATTTTGAGAGAGAGAGGGAGAGAGAGCGCGAGCACATGAGCAGGGCTGGGGCAGACAGAGAGGGAGAAAGAGAATCCCAAGCAGGCTCCACATTGTCAGCACAGAGCCCGACATGGGACTAGATCTCACGAAGCATGAGATCACGACCAGAGCTGAAATCAAGAGTCAGAGGTTCAACTGACCGAGCCACTCAAGTGCCCCTTGGAGAAAATCTTTGTAGGTATACTAAGTTAATTTCCTTCTTGACTATTCAATCTTCTCATTCAATGAATATTAAAAGAATAACTTTTCTTTTTTTAGAATGGTTTTAGATTTCGATGAATATTTATATAAGGTATATCTACCATATTTTTATATAGATTAGACATGATAATTTTTGAGGACAGTAAAATGCTTAGCAGGATTTTAAACATTTCCTATAACAGAGATATTTCTAGATAAGGAGATGCAAACTTGACATCACAACCCATTGACTCTTCTGCATCTAGCTTCCCCCTGGGAGGCCAAAAGCCAGGATAATATTGCAAAGGGGAATGAACGATTTCATTTGTTTACACCTTGAAACTCTGAATAACCTATTTCCACTAAAAGAACCCTGAACAAGAACCTAAATATTTGATCACTTCCATAACATTTTACCAATCTTTAACAGTGTGCTCTCAGCTATATAAGGAAAAGTAATGTATTTCCAGTATAATTATAAATTAAAAGATTATTAAAGATAAGTTAAAAGATGCCACTGCAGCAGAATGACTATATATTTGCTGAGTTCACAACTCGGTGCTTCTGAAGTTAGTCTGAGACCCATATCGGACTTGTTGACCTTCGAGTGGGCTTACCATCTCCGTATCGCCTTTCCTGCTTATTTTCTTGGCATTTTGACAAATACATTCTGACACACATTAACATTGGAATCCAGATTTAACACACCTCTTTGGGGGCTTGCTGAAAGACCCACAACAATACTCTGTGACGTAATATGAAAACTGCACCTGTCTTTGAACTCACCTATAAATCATGAAAAGAAGAAACCTGACACACTGGATCTAGCAGCAAAAACCTGGACACAGCAAGTTCTAATCCTGGATTTTTTTTTCTTTTTTTTCTTTTTTTTTTTGTTAGAGAGAGAGAGAGAGGGAGAGAGCACACATGCAAACGTGTTGGCGGTGGGGGGGAAACAGAGGAGGAGTGAGAATCTTAAGCAGGTTCCAAGCTCGGTGCAGAGCCCAATGCAGGACTCAATCCCATGATCCTGGGATCGTGACCTGAGCCAAAATCAAAATCAAGAGTCAGGTGCTCAACTGACTGAGCCACCCAGGTGCCCCCTAATCCTGGATTTCTATAAGTAGTTTGCAAGATAACTTTGGGTCAATAGTTTAAACTATCCTCCAATTATAGTTTGATATATGCACAATTCGTATCTGCCAAAAAGACAATACGAGCAAACTTTGTGTTGACACTGAGAGAGAAAGCAAGCCAACCTGTACTTCTTTCCCAATGAGGATAATACAATATTGGCGATTAGCTGCAGAACAGGAGAGGCAGAATTCATTTGAAGCGTGGTAAAAGTACCAGGGAGGCTGGTTTTTAACACAATTTCAGGAAGGATTTCCATTTCCATCAGAATCTAAAGGCAGAACTGTGAAGGTCTTCATCTGGGGCGGGGGGGGGGGGGGGGTCTGGACACAGACTGGAGAAGCCATAGATAGGACTTAAGTATCAGATGGATGCCTGGACTACATAGAAAACTTTTCAAAACTTCTCCCCTGCTCCCCTGGTAAGATTCTGTTTTGCTCCCAGACTTCTGAAGTCAATCTAGAAATGTTAACGCAAGTTACAGTTAGAATTCAAGGGGGGCAAAAGCATCTGAATGTAGATGGTGTAACCACAATTTAGAGATGCTGCCTCGTTTGCCTGGAAAGATGTTGGCAGGATGAACCACGAAAAGAAGTCAGCTGGCTCTCACGTGGCCGTAGTGGTTTGAGGAGGTGAGAAAAACATCAGGCTTGAGGTGAGAAAGCAGCCTGCCGCTTACCAGCTAGAGAGGCAGGGCTGGACTGGGAGCCATCCAGTCGCCAACGTTCTACGTATTCTACAAACACAAAGTGACGGACGCGATGAAGCAACTATGACGAGAGCGTAGGAATGAAGGTTATTACCCCTGGGCCTGTTGGCGTGTTGGGTTATAGCAAATCCACCTGTTGATCACCTGAGCCCTCTTCAATTGCCACGGTGGAAAGACCAAGCTTCACGGCATGCAGTAGGTTCAGAATACATACTTTTCACTAAAGTAATATTTTAATCCAAGTCCTACCTCCGTTGCCTGGACACATCTTCCATTTATTTAATCTTGTTCTCCTCAGCAACTTTTAGTACTTCCTATGTGCTGGGCACTTTGCAAGTAACTAAGTCATGAGGTCCTCACAAAAACCCCTGGAGGTTCATCAACTTTATCACCATCGGACAGACGAGGAAACTGAGGCAGAAATATGCTTTGTAATTTCCTTAAGGTTGCAAGGCAGAGCTGGGATCTGGACCCAGGCGGTGTGGTTCAGAGTCCAGCTCTAACCCACTCACTTCATTTCATCTCCGACTGAGCGTGGCTACCTCTTAATCGGAGTCTCAGTGTCCTCGCGTACAAAATAATGCCGATACGATCATCCCAGAGAATTGCTGTAATAACAAAAGATTGCTGAGCACTTCATAAATACTAATAGCTGTTTCACTTATCGTCATCATCAACACCTGTGAACTAAAATAAGCGCACAGGGAATCCATTGGAAACTTCAATGTGAGTAGAGTGATACTTTGCCCAAAAGCCAGAAAACCGGGTAGCCCATTTCGGGATTTCTCTGGACCAAATTAGTAGCCAGAGCAGAGGCCTTGTTACAACAAAGCCCGAGGCAACGTGGCTGTTGTTACCTAAAGCTTCTGTTTCCCTTTCCCCACTTGCATTTAGGTCTCAGAGTATCAGCCTGCCTACTTTCTCAACCCCTGAGAGATGAAACTGTCAGCAGCGCAAGCACTGACCCAATGCTTATTCACACTTCGCCTCCTATAGGTGGTAGGGATTCACCTGTTTCGATGAGCTGTCCACATATACAAAAACGAAAACGTGCCCTTTTCCTTGATCCGCGGGCCATCCGACTCAACTCACTTCCAGTTCCTCCACGGACACGACTATTCCGGGCTCAGCCTCTTCTTGGGTTCATCAGCACATCGCTTGATGGGTGGTCTCTCAAGCTGCTTTTAATGCTAATGGCTCCTGAAAATCTTTGGCTACTTAATAGTTCTAGTGTGATATGGCTGGACAATTTTTCAAGATTATAGGTAGTTTTTAAAGTCCCTGTGTGTTGTGAAAAACAACCTTTTTAATCGCTTGCCTTCAAGGCCTAATACTCAGGACACAGAATCTCCACGGTAACCAATCTCAGAAAAATCCCAGCCTGGCTGTCGATTCTTCCATTGCGTCTCCAAGGACAGCATTTAATATACATTAGGCCTAGGCCAACTGCATGACTCTGCTCCTCATTTATGTTTATGTTTTCTTGAAAAGATGACATAGTAACAATGTTGGTATATTTTCGAAACGCTATAAACACCATTCTTTTTTAATTGACATTAAAATTCACATACTGTAAAATTCATCCTTTTACAGTGCACAACTCGGCAATTTTTAGGGAATTCAACCAGGTTGTGCAAGCATCACCTCTATCTAGTTCCAAAACCTTTTCAATATCCCAAAAAGAAACCCAGTAGCCATTGGCAGTCACTCCCCACCACTCGCTACTGCCAGCCTCTGGCACCCACTAATCTATTTTCTGTCTGTCTAGATTTGCCTACTCTGGACATTTCATATAAACAGAATCATATAATATGTGGCCCTTTGTGACTAGCTTCTTTCACTTAGCATGTTTCCAAGATTCATCCATGTTGTAGCATCTATCAGTACTTCATGCCTTTTTATTGCTGAATAATCTTGCATTGTAGGGGCGCCTGGGTGGCTCAGTCGGTTGAGCATCCGACTTCGGCTCAGGTCATGATCTCAAGGTCTGTGAGTTCGAGCCCCGCGTTGGGCTCTGTGCGGACAGCTCGGAGCCTGGAGCCTGCTTCGGATTCTGTGTCTCCCTCTCTCTCTGCCCCTCCCCCACTCATGCTCGCTCGCTCTCTCTCTGTCAAAAATAAATAAACATTAAAAAAAATTTTTTTTTTTGGGGCGCCTGGGTGGCGCAGTCGGTTAAGCGTCCGACTTCAGCCAGGTCACGATCTCGCGGTCCGTGAGTTCGAGCCCCGCGTCGGGCTCTGGGCCGATGGCTCGGAGCCTGGAGCCTGTTTCCGATTCTGTGTCTCCCTCTCTCTCTGCCCCTCCCCCGTTCATGCTCTGTCTCTGTCTGTCCCAAAAATAAATAAAAAACGTTGAAAAAAAAATTTAAAAAAAAAAAAAATTTTTTTTTTAAATCTTGCATTGTAGACCACACTTTGTTTATCCATTCATCTACTGATGGGCGCTTGGTTACTTCCACCATTTTGCCTATTATGAATGAATAATGATGCTATGAATATTCATGTACAAGTTTTTGCATGGACATACTTTCACTTCCCTTGGGTATGTGCCGTAGAGGTGGAAATACGGGGTTACATGGGAACTCTATGTTTAATTTTTTGAGAAACTGCCAAACTTTCTCGAACCCGCTACACCATTTTGCATTGTCACCGGGAGTGTGTAAGAGTTTCAAATTCTCGACATTCTTGCCAACACCTGTTATTATCCTCCTGATTCCAGTCATCCTAGTGGGTATGAAGTGGTGCGTCACTGGGGGTTGGGTTTGCATTTCCCTAATAGCTAATGAAAACATCATTCTTTACCTGCTAACGTAATGACTAATTTCATTTTTTCACACATTACATTCCGCCTCTTTTGCTGTATTGTAACACAGTTGCAATTATAGTCTCACTCTTCTTTTTCATAAGCAGTGGCCCAGAGAGGATGCCGTAAATTTTATTAGAACAATATGTCGTGCCCCCAAAGGTGCATCTCCAGGATTTGGAAAACTGCTGTCAGAATACAGACTCCCTCTGCCATTGACTAGATTCTGATATGAAACACACTTTCCCTTGTGCAGGCACCAGACTGGAAGAATCAGAATCCCACTATGGAAAAAGGAGTGCACAATTCTGCAAATCCTGATTCTGTCTTGACATGTACCATACTCAAAGCTTATTTATTCAGAGATGGCATCTGGTTGAGGCAAAATGTGGAAATGGAGCCTTCTCGGATATATATGGGACCAGGTGACCAAAAGCAAAGTAAGAAGAGATATCTCTACAGAAATATGTACATTAAATAATAAAATCTGGGGGTGCCTGGGTGGCTCAGTCGGCTAAGCATCAGACTTCAGCTCGGGTCATGATCTCAGAGTTCATGGGTTCGAGCCCCGTGTCAGCTCTGTGCTGACAGCTCAGAGCCTGGAGCCTGCTTCGGATTCTGTGTCTCCCTCTCTCTCTGCCTCTCCCTTGCTTGCATATTCTCTCTCTCTCTCTCTCTCAAAAATAAACATCAAAAAAATTTAATGATAAAATCTGTATCATGAAGCTCAAAGACCAGTTAGACTTACTCTCAGCCATGTCTCACTCTCATACTCCATTCCAGTTGGATTTCTCGAAGCTCCTGAAGCATACTATGTCCCTTCTGAACTACAGGCTGTCCCTTCCAGCCAGCGTGCCGCCTGCCTTCCTTTTTGTTTGGCAAAAGCCTCCTCATCCACTGGTTTCAGTGTAAACATCCCAGACTCCCTTGGTCCTTGTATCAGTTTCCTATAGCCGCTGTAACAAATTAACGCAAACACTGCAGCTTGAAACAACACACAGTTATGGTTCTGGAGGCCAGAAGTCCCACTGGACTAAGATAAAGATGTTGGCAGGGCTGAGATCCTTCTGAAGGCTCTAGGGGAGAATCTATTTCCTGGCCTTTTTCAGCTTCTAGGGGCTGCTCCATTCCTTGGCACATGACTCCTTCCTCCATTTTCAAAGCCAGCAGTATAGCATCTTCAAAACCAATTTGTCCCTCCCCTTCCTCCCTCCCTTCCTCTTTCCCGCCGTCCATCCTTCCCTCTCTCACTCATTCTGTCCCCATATCTGCTTCTCTGACTCGAACCCACCTGCCTCCCTCTTGCAACATTTCTTGTAATGACACTGACTCACCCAGGTAGTTGAAGATCACCCCCCACCTCATGATCCTTAACTGTTAACTGAATCATATCTGCACAGGCCCTTTTGCCATGCAAGGTAGCATATCCATGGGTTCTGGGAACTGGGATGTGGATGTTTGGGGGGCCAGTGTTCTGTCTACAGTAGTCCTCCGGTGGTAACGCCACAGCATTCTGAACAGTATAGGGACCTATTTATTTGAAAGTATTGTTTTCATAAAAGGCTAAGCACCTTGTGGGGTCACACCTGTTTGTTTCATGTACATCCCCCACGTCAAGTGCATAGCCGGTATTCGATAAATATTTGATGACTGGCTGGGTGGCCACTTTAGCTTCCATGGACCAGAGTTCCCTGGGAAGGGGAGGAAGGAAGCTAAGATTATACTGTAAAAGGCTTTGAAATGACTGCCTTAAGCAGTTTGGATTTCATTCTGTACGTATGGAGTCCCAGCAAAGATTTTGCTCAGGAAGTTAACGTGATTACAATGTGTCTTTGGAGTAAAAGGCCCATAAGCGAGATGGGAAGAGGGACAAAGCGAAGGCGGGTGGCTACCCAGGAGGACACAGCCACTGAGGACCCAGACTAGGCAGCAGCAATGGGAAGGAACCGCCGGAGAGAGACGTAGGAACTGGGATACATTCCACTTCAAATCCTTTTTAGAACAGAGCAGATGAGAAGTGAACACCAGGGGACTGGACGCCTTCTCTGAGAAGACGGGAGAGCCGGAGGCGTCTGCAACCTGGTAAAAGCACGCAGGCAGAGGAAGAGTGGCGCCCGCCAGAACCCGCACTGTGGGCAGTGAACCCGGCTCCGAGGAAGGGGACTGAGCTGCTGGGCTTCGGACACGTGGAATGTGAGGAGTCCAGCTGACGCTGTGAGCACATGTCCGGGAAGAAATCAGAAACGTCAGCAACTCAAACATAAGACTAGAGCCAGACATGGTTACGAGTGTCCCCGAGAGGGGTGATGGCTCAAGTGGCAAGAGTGAATGAGATCATCATGGGAGAATGATTTGAAGGAAAAACACAGGACCATGGAGATGGGCGAACAAAGGCAAGCACAGAGACAGAAGAGCAGGAAGAGACACTGGAGATGGACAGGCAGCAACTGAGACTCGGTGGTGGGGACGCGGTGGGGGGGGGGGTGTAGGGGAAGTGCTGTGGGTTCTGCTCAGAAGTCTAGCCAGAGGAAGTCGAAGAAGAAGATCGCAGTACCCTCGAGAGAACCGTTTCAGTAAGTAATAAGCATAGAAAAGAGATTGCCAAGGTGTAAGGTGCTTGTGGCCGCTGACTTTTTCCAGAAATTTAGCAGTTTATATTGAGATTCCAGAAGAATTTCCGGGTAGCTCTGCCCTTAGCGTGTCTGAATTTGAGCTTAATCCTTGCAGTCTGTCTCTTGAGCTCCTTCCTGGGTGTAAAAATCCCTCTTTCCCACCCTCAGATCTCGAAATTCTGGTGAAAGCTCAATTCCCAGGCATCTGAGGAGTTACCTTCACATTATTTTCTATTTAAGTTCAGAATTGCTTTAGAGATGAATTCTAGCAGAGGGATACTCAGAGAGAGCATATAAAAGCTGAGTAATTGTTTTCCTAATCTATAAATTCTTCTGGCATGCTGATTTCAGACCTAATTCCTTGTAAAATGCCCTTTGTCACTTTCATGTCTGAAGCCATCTTACTCGAATTACTTCCTCTTTGGTGACATCAGTGAGCCTCTATTTTTAATCACAATATTCATCCTCCCCACGTTTTAAATTTTAATGCCAGTTTCCATCATTACATATTTACCACTCAATTTTTCCCTACACATATTTGTACACATATATGCCCCATATTTTTTTGCTTTCCTCAATACCTTTTGGAAAGGGTTTTTTTTTTTTTCCAATTCAGAGCCTTGGTTGACATATAGCAGAAAAGAAGAAGAAAAGGACAGAGACTGCAGGCAGACACGTGAGAGAAAATAGTACTGGAAAGCAGAACCCAGGACTCCGTTTCTTATATAAAGCAGCACATTACACAGGGTACCTCAACTTCAGTGCTACTGCAATTTTGAGCAGGATAATTCTTTGTTGTGGCGGGCTATCCTCCATGTTTCAGGACAATCAGCAGCATCACTGACCTCTACCCACTAGGTGCCAGTAGCAACCCCCCGTCCCAGCTCTGCAGCCAAAAATGCTGCCAGCTATCGCCAAGTGTGCTCAGGGCGCAAACTCAGCCACAGGGGAGAACCACTAGCCTATAGAGACCAACCTGGCAGCGGTTCAACAATGCAAGAAAACGATTTGCTAAAATGGCAAAGTAAGAAATACAGAAGTATTATGTTTATATGCCAACTCCCATCTGTTTGTAGGATGCTTGCCATGGTCTCCCCATGCCTGCCTCCTCTGAAAATCTGCCCCGCTGCATGTTTCACTCTAAGGCATCGTCCCCCACCCCCCACTCCCAGACACCGGAGGGATCTCTCTAAAACACGTCTGATCATGTCACACCCTCGTGCTAAAAAATCACCAGTTTCCCCCATTCTCTACCACACGGTTTCTCCGCCTGGGCACTCCCAACACTGAGGGCCAGAGAATTCTTTGCTGTGGAGCTGCCCTGTACATTGTAGAACAATCAGCAGCATCTCTGGCTTCTCCCTGACTAGAAGCCAGTGGTACCTCCTCCAGTAGTAAACAGAATAATGTCCCACGGGAGATGTCCACGCCCTAGTCTCTGGAACCTGTGAATATGTTAGGTTACATGGCAAAGGGGAATTAAAGGTTGCTAATTGGGGCGCCTGGGTGGCTCCGTCGGTTAAGGGTCCGACTTCAGCTCAGGTCATGATCTCGCGGTTCGTGGGTTAGAGCCCCGCGTCTGGCTCTGTGGTGACAGCTCGGAGCCTGGAGACTGCTTCGGAGTCTGTGTCTCCCTCTCTCTCTGCCCCTCCCCTGCTCGCACTCTGTCTCTGTCCCTCTCAAAGATAAATTTTTTTTAAAAGTTTAAAAAAAGTTTAAAAAAATGAATAAAAATAAAGGCTGCTCATCAACTGATTTTAAAATAATGAGATTAGCCTGGATTATCCAGGTGAACCCACTGCAACCACAACGGTCCTTAAGAGAGTCAGAGGAAGAAATGACCATGGAAGAGAGTCAAAGAGATACAACAAGGCTGGCTTTGAATATGGAAGACGGAGGCCACTGCAAAAGCAAAGGAAACAGACCCTAGAGCGTTCAGAAAGAACACAGTCCTGCCAACAACATGACTTTAGCCCTGTGAGACCCATTTCAGACTTCTGACCTCCAGAACTATAAGGTAGTAAACTTATGTGGCTCTAAGCCACTAAGTCTGGGGTAATTTGTTCTGGCAGCAATAGGAAACTAATGTATCACCACCCCCAGCTGTGACAACCAAAACTGTCTTCAGACATTGCCAAATGTCCCCTGGGGACAGAGTCACCTCCAGGTCGAGAACCACCACTCCACAAAATGTTGAGCCCAAACTCCTGAGAGGTGCACAGTGGGCCTCTTCATAAGGAAGGCCACCCAAACTTTTGACTTCACGTACTTTGACCTCTCTGTAGATTTAATGACAAGAGGTGCTTTGGAGGGCGGGCCACACGCTTTGGCCCTCGTGCCATTTGCATCCATGCCCATAGCTAGTTATTATCCCCCAAATGTGTGTGTGGTTTCTGGTCTCATTAGGTTACTGTACAGACAGCCAGGTGGTTGCCACACACATTAATCCCCAGAGCTCCCAACCTCCTCCTCCAGACAAATGCTGCACTCGAGCCCCTGTGAGCCCTCTTGGGTGGACACTCTGGCATCACCAACACCTCTGTGCCTTTGCATGTCCACTCCTTTCTCTTTCATCAAAGGACCACCTCCCTTCTTCTTCTAAATGCTAGGCATCCTTGAAGATCAAGTTCAAGTGCTCTCTGCACAGTGACGCCTTCCAAAATTCCCCAGAGCACAATGGCACATCACCCCCCACACCGCCCCGTCCCTCATTGTGCTGACCCTCCTGCACTGTACCTACTGGTCAACTCCTCTGTCCTCCTCACTAGACCGTGGGCTCCTTAAGCGCCAACACCATTTGGCAGCCTCCCTGCATTTCCGGTGCCTAGAGAAATCGTGTGCTCAAGACGTGCTTATGGCACGAATGAAGAAAAGAAGTCATGGATAGAGAGAGATCATTTTACTTCTGGATTATCAAAGCTGGCAAACTCCAAGTCAGCAATGAGCATAATCCCGGCTCTGATCCATGAGAATTAGGAGAATTCCAGGGTTGGAAGGAGACCTTACTCCTTTGTCTGAGAGCAGAATCAGGGACAGAGTTTGACCTCTAAGAATACAAGTTGAGAAGCGTTATACCAACTGTGCGTCACGACGCACGGTTTATCCCTTTGTTTACTCAGTAGGCACTCTACCTCACACGCCCATGAATCCAATTTTGTTTAAGCGATCCTGAAACACATAGTAAGGAAATATTAATAGAGTTGTAACTGACTTTGTTTAATACCTCCTGCTTTTAGGCCATAAAATGGTCATTTGGGAGCTGTGAGTGAGTACAAGGCATAGAGCTGCAGGCATTTATGAGAGTCTTGGGAGCAGGGGGCCACTGTGTGAACAATTTAGTTGAAAACCAGAGAATCTGCTCAAAGAACTAAGCAGAAACAAATGTGATCCATCACTGGCTAAATCTGAACGAAGGTGAATTGTCAGGTTTGGCTATGGATTCAGGGGAAGAGAAACAGAATAGTTGAACAAACCATAAGACGCATGCATGACTCAAGAGAGATCCACCTGGTTTGGAATTGGACAAAAGCCCCAGGGAAACTTTGTGCCAGCTGAAACACTTCTGTGGGCACAGGCAGCTGGCTTGACGTGCTACATTCAACTCACGGGTGCAGTGGTTCTCAACTAGAGCGATTTTGGCCCCCAGGGAACATTCGGCAGTGTCTGTAGACACGTGTCATTGTCACACTGGCAAAGAAGAGTGCTCCTGGCATCTAGCGGGTAGAGGCCCAGGATGCTACTAAACATCCCACAATGCACAGGGCAGCCTCTCCCACAAAGAATCATTTGGCCACAACTGTGAATAGTGCCGAGGCTGAGAAACCCAGGGTAACCAGGAAAAGCACAAGAACCAAAATGCTCTTCTAGAGCCCACTTTAAGTAACCTTGCAAGATGTCCATTTGTTGGACTTTTGACATTATTGATACAGATTCTCTTTTAGGAGAAAGGATCCAGCTTGTTGGCAAGTGAGGACAAGCAGCACTCAACTGGATGAATTTCCTTGGTTGTTTGAGAAGATTCCAGGGCATTAAACCTTTGAAAGGTAACCTAGGCCATTAAATTCCAGACCCAGGGGTTATGATAGGATATGTGGGCCTCTACTAAACAAAACCAGCCTTGAACCTTCATTCCACTCCTTGTCTGCCTCAAGAACAAAGAAATTACACACACACACACACACACACACATATTTTATGAGAAAATGTTGCTTTTGCGCTAGATGGCTACATGCTAAGTTTTAACCATTGCAAAGAGGAAAATCATGGTAGATGACCTTGCAGACTGCCCAAATACTGCATAGAACAGTCAAAAGCCACCAGTATCACTGCAATTCAGATACTTGTCCATTGATTATGAGATTTCAGTGACTAAGAAGATAATTTCTAACCGGCCATGATCATCTACACTAGAATACCTTTGGGTCATAACAGCAGCAGCATCTGTGTATTCCAGGTATGTACAGTTGTTAAGAAAAGCAGAGACATTCTCAACGAGGCCGTTGGGTTTAAACGTGAACGTCGGTGGCTATCGAATCCAAGAACTTGGCTTGCCTTCGCATTTCTCCCTCCTCTCAGCTCACACAGATTATTCTGATAATGCATACTTCTTTTTTTTTTTTTAATGTTTATTTATTTTTGAGACAGAGAGAGACAGAGCATGAACGGGGGAGGGTCAGAGAGAGAGGGAGACACAGAACCCGAAGCAGGCCCCAGGCTCTGAGCTGTCAGCACAGAGCCCGACGTGGGGCTTGAACCCACAGTCCGTGAGATCATGACCTGAGCCGAAGTCGGAAGCTCAACCGACTGAGCCACCCAGGCGCCCCTGCGTACTTCTGATATATAGTGCGAATTCAGCCCCTTCTAAAGACCAAGAGAAATTCAACATCCAGATTTTTCATACTCTTTCGAATGCTGAGTTTCCTGGTTTGGAGAGGATCTCTTGTTCTCTGGCTTGACTTTTCTCTCCACTGCCTATCTTCCTCAAGAAAATAGGCAGAACAGTCAGCAATGTTTGTTAGTTTTTGTAGTCCATACTCAACATCCAAACCCAACAGCAAGTTACCTTGACATCATAACTAATACTGTATCCATATATGATACTAATATTTCTGACTAATACTGCTGATTTTTCTCAGGCGGTCCATTAAAAGCCAAAATTTCATAGTTATCTCATGTTAACAGAGGGAGGTATGATCTTGGATGCTATTTTCAAACTGTTTTTCTTGGTTGTGTTCCCTTTATTTAGTCCAAATCTCTAGCAATTACATGGTATTTCATTTCACTTCTGTAATTCTAACCGCACTTTAAAATATTTAATTACAACTGATGGAATCTCCTTTTCCTTATGGAAACAGATCCAAGGCAAATCTATAGAATTTGTGAACTGAAAGAGACCAGAGTTGCTCATTTCTAAAACAACTACTATTTATTCTCTAAAAGCATGTTGCTTTCCAAGTACCCAGCAACCACAGTTTCCCAAGAACTCTGTTCTCCATTCTTCTTTCCAGACAGCAAACATTTCAAAGGTACCAAATAGCTCCCTCTGAGTTCCCTATTTATTAAGGATTCCTGATTCACATATATTTCACGAACTACTAGTTGTCCTTAGTGCAACTGGGGCATGTTTCCATGGTATTTCATAGCCTGAAGCAGAGATTCTTTTTCTCCTAGATTAAACTAGTACTCACTACCATAGTTTTCTGAAATTAGATCTTTAGGGAGAAGAAAAGATCCAAACTAGAGAATTCTAGTAGTTACTCCCTACACCACCCAAACACACACACCTCCACACATAATCAACAACACTGTCCAGAATGTTTCTGAATTCTCCGTAGAACAACCAGATGGCAGACATATTTCAAAATACGTTACATCCAATCCTTACAAGAGCATAGGAATTAGATCATTTGAGTTCAGAAAAACACCCACATTGGATGAAGGGATAAGATGACCCTTGGAGATCGCCTGCAGCACAAACAGGAAAGCAGAACATCGTATCTCCCTCCAGTTCCCACCACTACTCCAAAGTGGAGCCAAGAAGTCCTAATAAGACACACATGGGTGGCCACTAGGGACGTCCCATTTCCAGGCATCATTTAATCGGCGAAAGAAGAGCCACACGGTGGAAACCTCTCAGCGGGCCCCTGGCTCTGTAAGCGTTAACGGCATTAAACAACTGCCCAGGTGTCCAGCCTTGGGCCGTGAGAAGGCGCAGCACCGGACCCTACCTACCTCGGACTTCCACACAACGTAGGGGTGGCTGTGGCTGTTGGGGGGGGACTGGAACTTTCTCTGCTGGAGCCACCTCCGGGGAGAAGCGAAGATGCCATTGGGGCCACCCCCCGAGGAGCAGAGGATGGCGCTGCGGCCACTGCCGGGCCCGGCCAGGACTGAGGGCAGGTCCCAGGCCATGCTCTTCTTGAGGCCGCCGCGACCCAGAGGGACCTCATAGTCAAAGTGGAAGCTGCCAGACGGCGACTTCTCCTGAGGGGTGCTGGGCGTGGAGTGGGATGAGCAGAGGGGTCTAGGGGGCGGGAGTCGGCTGGCCCGGGGGTGTGGGCCCCGAGGAGAGGACGCCGAGCGCGGGCTGAGACCCTCGGCCGGGGGCAGCGCGGAGCACAGGCGGCCCCCGGTGGCCCCCCGCGAGCTGCCCTCCACGCCCGCCTCGCCCCCACAGCCGCCGATCAGGGCCGGGTCCAAGCTGCGGGTCTGGCGCAGCTTCCTCTTGGAGAAGCCCTTGGCCGAGGCCGCACCGCCCGAGGCCGGCGAGGAGCAGGAGAAGACACTGTGGAGTAGGCTCTGCGCGGACATCTCGGCGGGACTGTGCTTGAGGGCCACCCTCTTCCCGCTCCCGAGACGCTGGCGATTTGGAGCCGGGAAAGGAAGGGGACTCAGGCTAGGCTGACAGGCGGGGCTGGCCCGAGGCTCGCCGAGGGCTGGGGAGGGCAGTGCCCGGCTCACGCGCCGCCAGCGCGCTCCAAGTGCCCCAGCGGGTGCAGAAGCAGAAGATCCATCGCCAGCCTTCTAGGAAAAGAGGTCGGGTGGCCTCCTGCGGCCGCTAGGACCTTCCCCCCTGAGCCCGAGTCGCGAATGCGGGGAGGAAGAGAAGGAGGAAGGTCAGGCGCTCGCTGGAGTCCCAACTCCAGCCCACCAGCGCCACTCCCCCTTCCCAGCCGAGGCAGGAGAGGCCGCGCTCCCGCTCGCTGGCTCCTCCGGACAGCCTCGAAGTCTCCAGCAAGCTCCTCCTCGCGCCCTAAGGACTGTCCCGAGGGCTGGGGAGGAGGCCTCCTGGGCGTGCGCCCAGGGCGCGTCCGTCGCGCTCCCCGCGCGCCGCGAGGGGGACTTCCTCCGGCTCCGGTGTTGGGCGCCCGAGCCGCGCCTGGGCTGCACCGCTGCTGTGTCCCGGGCCCTGAAGCTGCGCGGCTGGCCTCCACTTGGCTGTTGCGCCCACTCCTCCGACTGGCTAGGTGCAAGTGTGTCTCCAAACTCCAGGTTCCCGCGAGGTGCTAGCCCTGCTACGAAGTGGGGACCCAGAGCGCGCTGTGCCTAGGGCCTCCCAAGGGCTGAGTGGCCACGGGCGGGAGAGAATTCCTGGCTGCGCTCAGGGAGCTAAGGAGAGAGCCCTAGGGGCGAGCGCCCAAGCCCCACGGCAGAAGGGCTCTGGATATTCGCACCCCAGCCGTGGGCCCAGCGCAGGAGCGGAGCTGTCCCCGCACGCTCAAGCTAGAGACAGCGGGAAGGGGGTGGGCGGGACGGAAGCCAGGTCTGGAGCTGGGGAGGAGCCAAAAGCAGGAGAAAGCAGAACGTGGAGTTTTCCAAGCGCCAAACCTGGGAGGCGCGGAGCGCGAGCGCAGCTCGCCACTGATACCGGGTCTCCAGGGGGGAAAGCCGTGAGGACGGAAGTGCGGACCTTCTCTCGGTCTCCCCTCCCCCAGACCGAGGGGGCGCCAGCTCCACTCACGTTTCTGGACAGGAAAGGAAGTGTCAGATTGCACCCCACCCACTGGTGTCAGATGGGCAGCCCAGGACGGTTGCTCTCAAGTTGGAGTTAAATCTCATGCCTTCCTTTTTCTACCCACTACTGTTTTTGTGTTTTGTTTTGTTTTGTTTTGTTTTGTTTTGTTTTGTTTTGTTTTGTTGTTGTTGAAGGCAGGCTAGAGATTCGGTTCCAAAGCAGTGGCCGCAAATGAATGGGCTGGAGATGGGGACCTACTATGGGGAGGTGGTGGGAGTCCTGGCCCAGTAAGGGTCCTGTATAAATATACTCGAGGAGGAGGGGTGAGTGAGGCCGGGCGGGAGGCAGGCGCCGAACGGAACGCGGCGTCAGCTCAGAGGCTGCGGAGATTGGCGCTCACACGCGAGAGCTCTCCGGGTTCGACCCTGGGACGCCTCTGGGCGAAGCGCGCCGCGGCCACATTCCTGGGAAACTGGACAACGCTGGCGATGTCAATGTTCCGCACTTGGAAACGAGTCTGGGAGCAGCTTTTCCCCCGCTACTGTCCGACCCCAGGAATCTAAAAAGCGCCAAGCCTCCCGCCTCTCGGACGGCTTTGTGATGTGACATTTAAGTTTTGCAACGCATCTGACGACCTTCTCAGCAGGGGAGTAGAAAGAATGTTGGAAATGCCTGCGTACTGTATCTAACCGTGTTCGTGGGTCCCCTTGTACCACTTCACGGTGAAAAGAGTTGTA
The DNA here is from genome assembly GCF_028018385.1 of Neofelis nebulosa. Taxonomy (NCBI): domain Eukaryota; kingdom Metazoa; phylum Chordata; class Mammalia; order Carnivora; family Felidae; genus Neofelis; species Neofelis nebulosa. The sequence continues at coordinate 8,630,181 of NC_080800.1, forward strand.
TACGAACGTAAAGGGGACTTGCCTTTACCATTTCTTTCATTAAAGAAAAAAAAAACCTACAATGAACTTATAACTACAGGTGTTTGGCACGAACGTTCCGTGTATATCAGAATTGTCCAACTTTGACTTTAGAATACTTCTTTTATTCCCCAGGATCTCTGATGCACACATTTTTGTCAATGTGGCAGACAGACTGCACCGAAGGAGTTCCTTCTGGTAACTTTCTGACCGACCTGCTGCCCGAAGACAGAATGAGTTACGAATTTCCCAGCACTCTCACCGCTGTCCATCTCTCAGCACCCTGAGACTTAAGTGTTTTCATTCATTGTCTGACGATTAAGTGAGCTATGGAGAGGCACAGCGTTTAAAATCGCCTACTTACTTTCCTGCCTGACCACACAAGCCACATTACATTTGGGGGGTTGTTGGCATTTGCTTTCTTCCCTCCTCAAACAAGTCACTGTTGGAAGTAAAAGAGGGCGGGTCTTGCCTGCCCTTTCCTTACTCAACAATACCCTGTAACTTGTCACTAGTAATGAAAACACTTAACGTCTCTAATACCATTGCATGGAATTGGTTACGCTTCGTCGGATTTTGGCATTTGGAGTAGATGGTTAACAAAGTCACACAAAATAGGACCTCTTATAACTCAAGGTGGTTGAGCAAATGTAATTTATGGCTCATATACATTCTATTTCTCTAAAGCCCTATGATGACCATGGGGTTGAAAATGCAACCCTGCCATGGTTATGGTTATGTAAGGCTAATAAGAATGCCCTCTGGGTACGAAGTCATACATTCCTGGTTATGGCTGTGGGAGAGCCAATGAGCAGAAGGACTCCTCTATTGCCACTTGGGGCTTGGAGCAGCCAAATCCAGTTAATTCATCATCTTGTTTCCAATGGGTCTTGACCCTCTATTAGTCTGAGGCTTGCCTCACTGTTGGGAACTGTGAATAAATTGTTTTAAATATTCATAAAATGAAGTTTGGACTCCTTTTTTAAAACCCAGTGTAAGTATGTGAGCTTTTAAACCACAGGCGAAAGGGGCGCCTGGGTGGCTCACTCAGTTAAGCGTCTGACTTCGGCTCAGGTCATGATCTCACCACTTATGGGTTTCAGTCCCACGTCGGGCTCTGTGCTGACAGCTCAGAGCCTGGAGCCTGCTTCAGCTTCTGTGTCTCCCTCGCTCTCTGCCTCTCCCCCACTCTCTCTCTCTCTCTCAAAAATAAACAAACATTAAAAAAATTAAAACACGGGGTGCAATGTAGTGGTATTTCTGGAAAGAAAGCATTCACAAGAAAATTATTTGGATTTTTTTAATGATATTTTTTAAACTATTTGGATTTCCAACCTGACTGCTACTAGGTTTATTTTACAGTCATTGTGGTTTGTGGCATATTTATTCATTCCTAGTGAAGGCATCCTATTTTACTCTCGTTTGTTATATAATCCCTTTGCTTATATAGACCCAAATCACATTGGCCTTTCTGATTGACTGCCATTTTACACCAGACTTGATTAAGGAAGATCTGGGTTTCATTTACCAATTTCAAAAATCACTGGTTCTGTTACATCGATCCTAAGAATCTTTCTTACAATTCATCAGCCTGCTTCATAAGCAATATTAACTAGTAGTCTAGAAATAAATGGCTCTGAATATATATACTTTAAAAATCGGATCTCTAAGACGTTGCTCCTTTATGAGGGCATTTGCTAGTGAAAAGTGGGATCCAGGGACGCCTGGCTGGCTCAGCCGGTAGGGCATCCAACTCCTGATGTCAGGGTTGTGAGTTCAAGCCCCATGTTGGGCGTGGAGCCTCCTTAAAAGTAGTGTCCGTGCTTGTTTATTTTTCCCCCTCAGAATCAAAGATGATCAAAACCTTAGAATATCTTTTATTAAAGGCAGAACAGTGTGTTCACTATTCATTCCCCATTATAATGATCCTAGAAATTCAGGATACAAAAATATATAGTCCATCTGGTCATGGCACAAGAATATTCTAATGAAAGTTCTAGAGTCCTTGATCTGACATCAAGGCATCCTCTTATCAAAAGATACTACAAAACTCATCAGTTTTCTTTCTACTCCCTTGAGATGCTATTCTACAAACACATACACCTTACTACCAAAGGATACATTCTGTTAAACCTAAATTTCCCTTTTCTTAACTTTATCCCTTGAAATTTTTCTCATCTCCAGCCAAAATTCCTCTTTCCTCTTGGTGTTCAGACCCTCAAGCTATTTGTAGATTTTTATCATCCCCCTTGGGTCTGACTGTGGTTTGGCTACACTATAAAGTTCATATTTTGCTTTAAAACCATCACTGTAGATGATCTCCTCTGCGTTCCCTCCAGTTGCTTATTTCTTTTTAGTCCTGATGTCTAATATTCTAGGTTGGGGCATCTTAGTTTGCCCTTGTTTGTCATATAATCCCATTGCTTATATAGTCCCAAACCACATTAAACTTCCTGATTGATTGCCATATAATATTTCAGAGTTCTATCTGATCGGCTCCCAACTCTTAGTCAGCATCTCTGATCTTTCTTCCATTCTGCCTGTGTCTCTCAAACCGATTGTGATCTGTCTGATATCATTTCTACATTTTCAGTGGTATCTGGGGTAAACAGTTCACAGCATCTCACTCTCTCATAGAAGTGGTCAAGGGTTCTGCCTTAAGCTCCTGAAACATGAATGGGGGACAGGTTTTTAACCTGTGTGATGTGGAATATATAAGAAACGAGCAGAGAACTTTGCAGGACTTAAGAATGCTAATTACGTTGAATAGTCAGGCTGTCCCATGTTCAAACTACTTCTTGATTTTTAAGGTAGGATTTTTCTTTTTTTTTGCAGGTGAACTAAGACTCTTCCTTCTGATTCCTATTCTAGGACCTCCCTGAATGAATATAATTGCCAAGGCACTTAAACTACAATTGATGGATGTTAGTGGAGGTAAATCTAGAATCGCAGGATAATTCCATATGGGCAAGATTAGCAAAAGCTTGCTTGCTTAAACACTAACCCAACATTGAGGAACACAAATCATTTTCCAAAGACAAAAATATTGTCATCATTATTCTCTAGAAGGCAATCGTCATTATAGATGATTTGCAAGATATAAAGGGTATTTGAGAGCTTGAGTCATAATCTGTACTGTGATGTGAGAAGACTAAGATAGAAGTTCCACTCTCCACCTTAGAGAACAATTTAATATTATAATACCAAAAGAGATATTCAGGGGAAAAACCTTTATGCAAACACTATAGGGGAAAAAGCACCGAACACGACTATACCCTTTGTTAACTTGAATTTAGTGTTGTATTCAAGAGCTTCTATTCAAACAGCCTGGTCCTGACCTTTTACTTAGAACAATATAATAACTAACACTTGTTGGACCTTACTATACGGCAGGGGCTGGGCTGAAATCATGCATGTGCTATCCAAATCAAGTCAGTCTCACACACACACACACACACACACACACACACACACACACAGAGTTAGAATACTTTACTCCCCATTTCATCCATGAAGAAAACCGAGACCTAGAGCAGTCCCACAGGACACCCCCTGGTTAAGTGGCAAAGCTAATATTGAGGTCCACATCATCGAGCCTCGCTCTCTAACTCTCTCAGGACTGGAATTGCAGATTAAGGAGCCCTTCATTTTGGAGGTGCTTTGGGACCCTCTCCGGATGGATTTCAGTTTGTTGATTTCCCAGGTAGCTGTGTGACCTTGGGCACAGCATTCTCCAGCTCTCATTCTCACTTCCCCATCTACGAGATCCCATTCCCTTCAGAAAGCTTTAGCGATGAGTACAGAATCTAATGTACGCAGCATGCTTAGCAAAGAGCTTTCCAGAGAGAGCAAGCACAGTGACCAGAGTCACTACTATCATCTGTACAAAACCTGTGCATTTTCAATTACTTTATGAAGCCAGACATATTGAACAACCGACCATCCCTAATGTGAGCTCGCCTGGTCTGACACCCGAGAGACCTATTCAAACCTTTCCAATTTGCTGATGAATCATTTAATATTATTTGAAAAAGCCCTGTGGTTGACTCAGTGAGCAGTCATACCTGGAATCTCCACCACTCCCCCCAAGTTTTGTGAGATGCTGTCGATACCAACTAAATGATACCAACATAGTCTTTCAAGGCAGGGCACTTTTTTGAGTCAAATGAAGGGCAGTTTGGGATTCTCTATAGTCAGAGAGGAGGGTAGGAAACGTTTTGCTTCCTACTGCATTTATATACCAACAGGCCAGTTTTTTGGCTCAATTTCACACTGCCCAGAATTAGAAGCATGAGCCCCCTTTTTAAAGGAGGCATGCAGTTGAGGCTTTCATAGGCATCTAGTTCATATCAAGATCTGACCATTTCTTCTGACGTTATATTCAGAAGTCAAAATGAGTACTTGTTGCCATCTTTCTCACTTTCTCCCCACTCCACGTGTCTAATTTTACCATCCCTCACCAATCATGGTCTTAAAAAACTCAAAATCAATTAAGAGAAAAAAAAAGTCCTGTTTCCATGTCAGCATCTGCACTGAACACACAAAAAAGCCACTTGCAACACTGTCCCTTCTCTCATTTTCTGGGTGAGTGTTAGCAGTGAGTTCTATGTTTTCTAGTACTTTATCTTTGTCTGTTCAACTTTAAAAAGCAGTCTTGGGGCGCCTGGGTGGCGCAGTCGGTTAAGCGTCCGACTTCAGCCAGGTCACGATCTCGCGGTCCGTGAGTTCGAGCCCCGCGTCAGGCTCTGGGCTGATGGCTCAGAGCCTGGAGCCTGTTTCCGATTCTGTGTCTCCTTCTCTCTCTGCCCCTTCCCCGTTCATGCTCTGTCTCTCTCTGTCCCAAAAATAAATAAAAAACGTTGAAAAAAAAATTTTAAAAAAAGCAGTCTTGGGGGCGCCTGGGTGGTTAATCGTCCAACATCAGCTCAGGTCATGATCTCACGGTTTGTGAGATCTGTACTGACAATGTGGAGCCTGCTTGGGATTTTTCTCTCTCCCCTTCTCTCTCTCTGCCCCTCCCCCACTGGCGCTCACTCTCTGAAATAAGCTTTAAAAAGTAAAAATAAAAAGCAGTCTTGCACAGGCACATTGTTCTACCCTTTCACTTACATGTTTATTCCTCAAGCTGGTATGAATACAGCATTTCTAAATAACCCTTATGTTTTCAGGGTACCTGGTGGTGAGTCAGGTGAAAAAGCAAGGTTGTATAAAAATCTTAAGGCAAGTTCCAGTATGGATGTGCTTAGCAGAGCACCAGGGGCCACACATGAAACAAACAATTGTCATTTACCTGCAGCCAGCATTTGAAAGAATCTTCCAACATCAAACCCTAAATGTATGACCATCACCACTTTTAGTTTTGGCTTTGAAACTTGATCTCAAGAGGCTTTTTTAAAATGCTCATTTACTATATTTTTGAGAGAGGGAGAGAGCGAGGGAGGGAGGGAGGGAGAGAGAAAGAGGGAGAGAGAGAGAGAACTAATAAGCGAATAAGCGGGGAAGGGGCAGAGAGAGGAAGTAAGAGAGAATCCCAAGCAGGCTCCATGCTGTCAGCACAGAGCCCAATATGGAGCTCGATCCCATGAACCGTGAGATCATGACCTGAGTTGAAACCAAGAGTTTGATGCTCTACTGACTGAGCCACCCAGGCGCCCCTCAAGAGACTTTTTAATAATAATAATACAAGTTGGCTGACAACCAAGTTCGATTTCGGTTTATAAACATGTTTGAACACGTACTGTGTGCCAACGGCATTCCTTCTTTGTTTTACTTTCTCCTGTCTTTGCAGGTGAAGGTGCACTTGGAGTCTCAAAGTAAATTAATTTTACCTAAACCTGGTATATGGTTCAGTTGTACTTAGTTACTTAAAGTAGTTTGTAACATCTTCCCATAACATGTTAAACACTAAACTACTTTGGAGAGTGAAGAATTAGGTGATAATGTAAATGATTTTTCGTGTTTTGTTACTCTAAAATTTTCATAATCTAAGCATTTTTCAGTATTTTTAATTTTTAAAAGTAAATAATGTGGAATCTTTTCCTCTGGAATTTTCATTTTTTTCCCCCCAGAATCCTGACTTCTCTACATCGAATGGAGACAGGAAAACCTATCTGCCCAACATTGTTTCTAGTGGCAAGATAGAGTCGGGCATAGAAGGGAATAAGGGAAGAACAACGGGTACTGTGCCTAGGTAGGGTATAGCATTTGTTCCCATCTACTTTACTGAGGAATACTCTACATACAATAAACTGTACCAAGGAGTTTTGACAGCTGTGGATACCTATGAAACGACCAGCACAATCGAATCCAGAACATTCCCATCACCTCCTGGGTTTGCTTTTATTAATGTTCCATGAACACTGACAATGCGATTTTGCCCCATGTAATGGTTGAATTGTGCCTTCAGTCTATATATAAAGGGAGGGAGGAAGGACCAAATAGAGAACAGAGCTTTTTACTTCTCATAGTGGGCTCAATTATGTGCCTGCAAAAGACATGTTCAAGTCCTAACCCCTGGTACCAAGGAATGTGACCTTATCTGGAAATAGGGTCCTTACAGATGTGATCAAGTTAAGATTAGGTCAGACTGGATTAGGGTGGGACCTAAATCCAATGACTGATGCCTTTATAAGAGAAAACAGAAGGAGATTTGGATACACACACACACACACACACACACACACACACACACACACACAGGAAAAGGCCATGTGAAAATGGAGGTTCAGACTGGAGTGATACATCTACAAGCCAGGAAACACCAAAGTAGCGGCAACCACCAGAACCTGGGAGAGGCATGAAACAGATTCTCCCGTAAAGCCTCCAGAAGAAACCAATCCTCCCAACACCTTGATTTTGGACTTGTGGCATTCTTAACTGTGACAGAATAAATTTCTGCTGTTTTAAGCCACCTACTTTGTAATAATTGGTTATATTTCTTAAGCCACAGCTTGGTTCTCGTTGTAACAATAAAACCCAGAACCAAGGAATTCACTGAGCAAAAAGCAATCACAGAGAATTTAAAAATAAGGCAAGAGAATGGCTAATGAATGGTTCTAAGTACAGTGACCTCATTGTCATAGCAGCAGCTAAGCTACAGCTGGTCCCCACTCCTGGTTCTAACCCTCCTTCAGGATGGAGTTCACCTTTCCTGTTGGGAACCTTCTGTCCTTCCAGGCATTTGTTTCGAGTAAGGTGTTTGGCACTTGGTTTTTTGTAATTGATCAGCAACACACAGAAGTGCATATCATTAGTGCAAGCCAAAAAGAGACGCTCAGATTCGGAGGGCTGTGATGCTTCAGTTTACCTTCTTTGGTGTTTATTGCACTCTGCATTCAAGGGGCGGAGCAGACACCTGGGATGCAAACGAGTTCAAATGCCAGAAGAGGCTTGAGAGAAAGGACTTTAAAAGGACAGGTGGGCGCTGATCAAACGTTTCAAACAGGCACAGAGAACCAGAGCTCAGTACGGTTTTCTCTAGAGAGAACCTCCAGGGATCCAGTTGAAAAAGCAGAGCTGCTCAGGTTCATAGCTGCATGCCCTTCATTTGCCTCCTGTACGATTTATTGGGAATTCCTTGGGTAGTTTTCACAGTTCACTGCTTTGTGGCATGACACAGATTAGAGACATACCAAAGAACTCCCACCCCCTTTAAAGATATAGAAAAGAAAATGAGACGCTCACAGATTATAGTAAGCAGGCTGTGAGTCAGAGAGCTAAACTGAAGGGGGTTTCCCCCTTTTTAAATGGAAATGGCTTCATAAAGCAGTGCCGAGGAGCTGGCGAATGCAAACTGCTGGACCTTGTTGAAGGTTTACACAGCAGTGGGGAAAAGCCAGGAATGAGAATCATGGATCTAACTAGCCCGCTCAGCTAACCTTGTGCAAAATAAATCCCTGCTTACCTTCAAAGTCACTCTCCTGCTTGCTCTCCCTGCCTAGTCCCCGCCCCCCCCCCCCCTCAGCTAAGTTAGGTCCCTGGTACGTGCTCTTTTACTCGCAGGCTTCTCTTTCCTCATGGCACTTACCAGAATGATAATTACGTGGTATTCATTAGTGCAGTTGTGTACGTTCAAGCTCTAACATCCCCAAGCTCATGAGTTTCGTGAAGCAAAAGCCATTGACTGATTGGTTTTCCCTTGTATCCCCAGTGCTGGAACAGCTCTTATCACATAAGAAAAAGGACTCAAACCATAAATCGATCTGTCGGTCCCTGTCCCCTCATCTGGATTTTGGCTCTTTTGGTCCCTGATGGCTCTTGCCTTCTGTGCCTCAGAAAACTTGGAATTACCCTGAGGCATCAGAGGGAGGTGTCTTTGTTGATGTGACCTGTTGTGAAAGGACTGAAATGAGCAAGAATGATGTAGGCATCTGTTCATCAAAACTGTTATTTAAAGCATGACCTTTGAGTTGAACATCTCCAAGTTTGAATCCTAGGTGTGTGTAGGTGGGGCGTGTGTGTGTGTGTGTGTGTGTGTGTGTGTGTGAGAGAGAGAGAGAGAGAGAGAGAGAGAGAGAGACAGAGACAGAGACTGAGTACCTTGAGTAAAGTTATTTAATTCTTCACGGACTCAGTGCTTCCTCTAATACAAGTTTACATAACTATATGACATAAAGCATTTAATATATTTTCCGACATAGAACACACACATTAACAGTTAACGATTATTAATAAAATTTACTAGCATGTATTATAGAAATAAGACACATAGAATTGCTTATCTAGGCTTGTCTATCTGATGTACCATCATAAAATCAAATACCTAATAACAGTAATGTTAATAATAGCCAACCTTCAATATACACTAAGTACTTTGCCAAGTACTTTACATGGGCTCTATTTAATCCTCATAACTTGATGAGGTACTTATCATCTTCATTGCCCAATGAGGAAATTGAGTCACTAAGATGTTGCAAATGTGCCTAAGTGAGCGAGTAAATGGTAAAGCCAGGATTTGCCCAACTCAGCAGGTCAACGATGGAGCCCATAAGTTCCTCTCAAACAGAGAATGCTAATTGGGTTTATAAAACATGTTTTCTTGGAAGATGCATGACAAAGGGAAAAGTCATGCTAACCTCCCCATTCACACGATCTAGACCACATAGGATTGGGGGGATCTGGGTGTGGGGGTCAGGTATGGAAGGAAGGGTAGAAGGCAGGCTTAACATTTCCCAAACACCTGTTCTGTGCCAAAAACCTTGCATAGATTCCTACACAAGTTTGCCATGATGTAAATATTCTTATTCCCATCCACTATGGTGAAATCACCATAAATCAGTGATTCACACACATCTGTCAAAAACCACTTACTTCCCACTATACTTCATGAATATCAAATCTGGCTAAAAAAGACCGTGGTCATCATAAAACCTGAACAGGAATGTCATTTCCCTAACTCAGACTTGCCCTTCATACTTTCTAAATGCATATGGAAATTACACAGCCATTGCTCTGTGTTTCTTATGCATACTTTCACTTATTAAAAGAGTTCTAGCCTTCTTTCCTCCGGGGTCAGTCTTCAATTTTTTTTTTTTTTTCTGGTATCACTACCGTGCTCTAAGCATGTTCTTTTGGACATTTTTCACTTACTGCATATTCCTCTTAAATTGTCAAAACCCATATTGGACACCGTGCTCTTATAAGGGACATATTCAAGCTGTGTTTAGTTTGATTCACGTATGCCAAATAAGAAGTTGGGGAGAAAGCTTTTATTCACATTTTGTGATCTGCCTGATATGTGAGGGTGGGTGGTGGAAAGTTCATCAAATTCTTGTTATCTATAAAGGAAGGTCAATCCTGCCAAATTGGGTTTTAAGGTTGTGAGAAGTTACTAAACTCCCTTTTATTATTCAGAACAGCTCCTTTTGCCCAAATGAGCTCTCATCAATGGAAAGTCAGTCTACTTGAGCCAGATGATCCTTGTGGCATTTCCAAATTGCATGCTGTCACAAAAAGTGTCTTTCTAAATGGAGACTGATCTGACGGAGCAGAGGGTCAAGAAAGGATCTATTTGGCTAAGCCATGTGACACAACGTGGATCATTAAGATAATGGAAAAAGTGTGTTTAAACTCCTTCAGAGCCTGATTTGACGAAATGTGATTGCATGAACCTTTTATTCAGAAGCCCTGAACTTAAAAAAAAAAAACCACAACCTTTACTGATAGTAAGCACTTACATCTCAGCAACTGCTAAGGCAGCCTTGTGTGCATGCAATATGTCCTCAGGTCTGTGCCCATCTCTTGGACTGAGTTTGTTAGCCCTTCCACCAGCAATGAGACTCATATAAGTAAGAGACACACAGCATCTAGTCCACTTACTTAAGAAATGGAAAAATCTGGGGCACAGAAATGGCAGGTGACATGCCCGTGATATGAGAGACCTGAGAGACTGTTTTCCATTCATTTTTTTTGATCCCTAGAATATTCCACAATGGCTGATAAAAGATAGGCACTCATTAAAATGAAAAAATGAATGAGTGAGTGAATGAATGAGAGATTACTGGAGCTGGAGCTAGAGATCGATAGAGAGGACTTGCCGTCTGCCAACCAAGATCACCATTTATGGTTTATTGAGTCACATACCATAAAATTCACCCATTTTCAGCTCAGTTCACTTTCACTCAATTTACCTAAGCAGTGTTAATTGTATGTATTTACTCAAAGGCTGCTTCAAGATTTGTTGGGAGCCTATCTTTTGATTTATTTGCTAAAGCATCCCTCGAGACCACCAACTGACAAATGAAAACTAAAAACTACGAGACACTGATAAAACAAATTGAAGAGCACAAACAGAAGGACGTTCCATGCTCACTGACTGGAAGAATCAACATTGTTAAAATGTTCATACTACCAAAGTAATCTACACATTCAATGCAATCCCTATGAAAATTCCAATGGCATTGTTAACAGGGCTAGAACTAATCATTCTTTTTTAAAAAGTTTTAGTGTTAATTTATTTTTGAGAGAGAGAGAGACATAGTGTCAGTGGGGGAGGGGCAGAGAGAGGGAGACCCAGAATCCGAAGCAGGCTCCAGGCTCTAAGCTGTCAGCACAGAGCCCGACGTGGGGCTCGAACTCACAAACAATGAGATCATGACCTGAGCCCAAGTCAGACACTTAACCTACTGAGCCCCTAGAACAAATAATTCTAAAATTTATATGGATCCATGGGGCGCCTGGGGGGCGCAGTCGGTTGAGCGTCCGACTTCAGCCAGGTCACGATCTCGCGGTCCTTGAGTTCGAGCCCCGCGTCGGGCTCTGGGCTGATGGCTCGGAGCCTGGAGCCTGTTTCCGATTCTGTGTCTCCCTCTCTCTCTGCCCCTCCCCCGTTCATGCTCTGTCTCTCTCTGTCCCAAAAATAAATAAAAAACGTTGAAAAAAAAATTTATATGGATCCACAAAAGATCCCGAATCACCAAAATGATCTTGAGAAAGAATAACTAAGCAGGGGTATCACGCTCCCTGATTTCAAACTATACAGCAAAGCTATGGTAATCAAAACAGTATGATATCGGCATAAAAACAGACACGTAAATCAATGGAACAGAATAGAGAGCCCCCAGATAAGCCCACACATATATGGTCAATTAATTTACTAGAAAGGAGGCAAGACTATACAATAGGAAAGGACAGTCTCTTCAATAAATGGTGGTGGGGAAACTGGACAGCCACATGCAAAAGAATGAAACTGCACCACTATTTCACACCATACACAAAAATTAACTCGAAATGGATTAAAGACTTGAATGTAAGACCTGACACTGTAAAATTCCTAGGGGAAAACATAGGCAGTAAGAGATCGGTAAGACATCATTCTTAGCAACGTTTTTTTTTGGATTTGACTCCAAATGCAAGGAAAACAAAAGCAAAAATGAACAAATGGGACTACATCAAACTTAAAAGCTTTTGCACAGCAAAGGAAACCATCAACAAAATAAAAAGGCAACCTACTGAATGGAGGAAGATATTTATAAATCATACACCCAATAAGGAGGTAATATCTCAAATATATAAAGAACTTATACAGCTCAATGACAAAAAAAACCCAACAACCCAATTAAAGATGGGCAGAGGATCTGAATAGATTTTTTTCCAAAGAAGATATATAGATGGCTGAGAGACACATGAAAAGATGTTCAACATCACTATCAGAGAAATGCAAATCAAAACCACAAGGAGATATCACCTCACACCTGTTAGAATGGCTATTATCAAAAGACAAGAAATAACAAGTGTTGGCGAGGATGTGGAGAAAAGGGAACTCTTGTGCACTGTTGGTGGGGATGCGAACTGTTGCAACCACTATGGAAAATGGTATGGAGATTCCTCAAAAAATTAAAAGTATGATTCAGCCATTCCACTTTTGGGTATTCATCTGAGGAATACAAAAACCCAAATTCAAAAAGATATACCCACCCCTATATTTACTGCAGCATTATTTTTTTAATGTTTTATTTATTTTTGAGAGAGACAGAAAGACACAGCATGAGCAGGGAAGGCACAGAGAGAGAGGAAGACAAGGAATCTGAAGCAGGCTCCAGGCTCTGAGCTGTTAGGGCAGAGTCCGACGTGGGACTCGAACTCGTGAACTGCAAGATCATGACCTGAGCCAAAGTTGGACGCTTAACTGACTGAGCCACCCAGGTGCTCTGCAGCACTGTTTACAATAGCCAAGATATGAAAATCACCTAAGTGTCCAATGATGGATGAATGGACGAAGATGTAATACACACACACACCTCTCAATACTACTCAGCCATGGAAAAGAAGGAAAGGTTGCCATTTGCGACAACACGGATGGACCTTGAGGTTATTATGCTAAGTGAAATAAGTCAAATGAAGAAAGACAAACACTGTAGGATTTCATTTATATGTAAAATCTAAAAAACAAAACAAATGAACAAACAAAACAAAAACAAATTCATAGATATGGAGAACAGATTGGTGGTTATCAGAGGGGAAGGAGGTTAGAGCATGGGCCAAATGGGTGAAGGGGCTCAATTGTATAGTGATGAATGATAACTACACTTCTAGCGATGAGCACTTTGTAGTGTATGCAAACATTGAATTATAATGTTGTATACCTGAAACTTATATAATGTTATATATCTATATATAAATATATATAAATATATATAAATATAAATATAAATATAAATATAAATATAAATATAAATAAATATAAATAAATATATATTGTTTTTTACTTCAGTAAAAAAAAGAGAGTGTGTTTTGCAAAATATATATTGGCTATAACAAAAAGAGGTTACTTTGTGCATTTTTAACTTAGCGGAGAAATCATTACAATGATGAGGAGATTGCCTTTTTTAAGTCAGAATCTTGCTTGGAAAAAGGAGCTTCCAAAAGAGAATCATCAGATTTTCAGATGATTGACCAGGTCCAGAGGGTAAGACCTCTAAGGAGAAGCCAGATGGATTATTACAGATTTTCAGCAAGATAAAGTATTTGCTTTCACAGATTGCTTTAGTGTCCTGGATTGACATTTGCTGATGGTATAAAAGACAAATTAAAAACACTGGTAATGAGAAGGCCAGATAAAATATAATCCCAAACTACCCTGGAGGGACAGAGGAATTGATAAAGGTGACCTGGAGCCCCCTTCTCCTGCCCTGGACAGCCCAGGGCCCCAAGGACTATTGGGTTGGTGCCTCTCTTGATCATGGTCAACCAGCTTCTTTCTTTTCTAGGAGCTCAAATTGTTATTCTAAGGCAGAACATCATCAGCTTTTTAAAGGAAGGAATTGAACTCAATGAGACTTTCCTCTGATAAGATTGAAAGACAAAAGAAAGTAATTTTTTTTTTTGGCCAGCTTTATTGCTAAAGGAAATGAAACTTCTCCCAATATGTAGCCCCCTTCTTGGAAATACTGATTTTCACACATGACCTTTCTAAAGAAAGAAACTGTGGCACAGATCTTTTGACTAACCTGACTCAAATTAGATAGTTATTAGTAGGTGGGTTTGAACCTCTGATCTGTAGTCAAATACAATTTGTAGTCAAATGTCTTGACATAGGGTGATCATGGCTTTATACCTCTACTCAGTCGACAAACATTTAGTGAGCAACCACTTGTGCACTGGAAATTCTCCTCTGTGCTGGATATAGCAGTAAACAGGAAATAAAGTTTCCCTGCCTTCAAAGAGCTTACCAACTTGTAAAGGGAGGCACATGACAAACACATAAACAAATCAATATATACTTTTAAGAAATAATACACGCCATACAGAGTGGAAAACAGAGGAACCAGTGGGTTGCTTTAGCTACGGTGGTGAAAAAAAGACCTTTCTGAGGAGTTGGTAACAGATTTGATTTCTATTTGTGTGTAGAGAACTCAGACTAAGACAATAACCCAAAAGGCAAAGGGTGGTGACCTTAAATACCTTGGGCAAGCAAGGCAAATGTAAAGGGTGAGTCTCATTACCCTGAAATGGTCCCAAAGGCTTGTTTCACTGTCCTTCTGAGAAAAGCAAAGTCTGGCTTCTCTTAAGACACCAGTTAGAGGCTTTAAATCATCACTTGTTCTGGGGTGGCTCACCTTTAGGAGGCCAGGTGTTCTAATTCAACCCACAGATCTATAATCTCTCTGTAGAGACAGCACTTCTGCAATTTTTTTTTTTTTTTAAAAAGGGGGCTTTGTAAAAATACTTCGCTTACACTCGAAAATATAGTTTCCAGAACTAAATATAGTTTTGGCACTCCGGCCATTGGCTGACTTCCCCGCATTACATTCGCCTTTAAGGGCATGTTCACTTTCTAGCTCTCATGCTTCCAGACACGGCTGTCAGGCGGGTTCACAGCCCTGCAGGGGCAGTGTTTCAATGACCTCCCATGTTTTCATTAATTCTTAAAAAACTTCACACGAACATTTCTGCTCATATGAGGTTTTTCAAACCTTTGCCCTTGTGCTTTTTTTTTTTCTTTCACAAAATCCTAAATTTGGTGCTTAGACTAATTGGACCTCAAAGTATATCATCTTTTAAATAAATATAAGACTTTGACAAGATCCAGAAACCAGTGCTGAAATGAAGTCAGGATCCTCTCCAGTTTTCTGAGGCCAGGTCAACAGAGCCACAATTCTCCCAATAGCTCCAGGGGGAAATAAAACACTCTATTTTGGGGAAGGAAGATAAACAAACATTCAAGGAGAGTATCTATTTTGGGGGGAATCTACAAGAGAGATCTCACTGAGTGGTACCTGAATTCTTTATCTGCCCAACTCTTTGGAGGTCTTTTCTGGACTCTATCTCACCCTGGGCTCCTGACTCCCGACTAACCACAGCACTGTGGTCAATTTTCTAAACACTTGCGGCCCCTTGGCCTGCTAGTCCACTGGTGAGGAAGGTGACAGAAGTCCCCTGCTGTATCAGGCATCATGGTGCACTCGCTTGACCACCGTGAGTGAGCACGGGATGAATGTCAAAGCCAATGCTGCAGTAGTAGAATCGGTTTTTAAAAGAAAATAAACATGTGTCTTACAAAGCGAAGCTTAAACATATAACTTTCATTACTTGTTAGGCTTTGAAGGGAAATTTGTAGAACACAATTTCTAAGCCATTTGCTTCATTATTTCCACAGAAACCACAAGGGGAATTAAATAGGAGAGCTGAGCAGTTATAGGAATAACTCACATGGAAAAAACAGCAGCTTTTTAATGAATTCCCTGAGTATTGCAACACTGTAGAGATGATGGAAGAATGCTTTTTTAAAGTGGGGCTGAACTGAGCAAGATTAATTAAGACACTGGCTCTTGGGTGCGTCTGAGTGAATTCATCCTAGGGCCAGGTTCTTTAGTCCAATTATCTAGGAGATTCAGAGAAAAGCTCGCAGTTCCCAGGAAGCTAATTGTTTAGAATAAAGACCGAGAGCTGAGAGGAAGGTATGGGGGGGGGGATGAAATTCCATCAACCCATATTATTTCTTCTCTACCCAACTAGGCTTTTAGGAATAGAAACATGGGAAGGGAAGGGCATAAATAGGGTGGTGGGTCAGAAATTGCAGGGTGACAGGTTGCAAAGGGGTCCGAACCCTCTCAGTGGGGGAGGCAGAGGGAAGCAATGCGAGATGACAAACGAGAACACCCTCTCGGTTCCCGGCTACAAGCATCACTGGCTGTCCAGTACTGCAATGCTGGACAGTTTGCGTTGTCGTCTTTAAGGCCCACCACTGGCAAATCAGACAAACAGCAAAAGCATTTCAGAGAGGCAACAGAGTAAAGGCCGCGGAGCATGGAATGTGGAATCAGAGCCGGGTCCGAATTCAGGCTCTGCTCCTTACCAACTCTGTGCCTCCATTTCCTCCATCGAAAAATGGGACAATCGTCATCTTTGCTCCTGGGCTACTACGAGAATTCAGTGAGTTCGTATTTGCAGAACGCTTAGACACATGGTGAACACTCAATGAGTTTTTAAATTAGTAAGTACAATTATACCTGGAATGCTTTATGCTGTGTTTCGGTAGGTTTATCAGCTAATAGAAAAGGGGAAATATTTTTGATTGCTCATAATTCATACTTCAAGTTCTATCTTTCCAAGAGTTTCTGTTTATAAAGAGCACCTTGTTATAATATTTCCATTTATTTTTACAATTTTTACAGTTCTGGAAAAATTCTCTAATGGGAATTTCCACCAAAAAAACCTTTTTTCTGAAATGAAACTGGTCTTCAGAAAGTTGATTAATTCCATGATGGCCACCTAATATTTTTCCCCTGCATAGCATGTATATACATTGCATTATAGGTACTGGGGAGTTTTTTCTCCTCTGCGAACCGCCTTGACTTTCTTTCACACTGGGGCTTTCAAAGAATCCATTTGTGATTTTATGGAAACTTTTCTAATGAATGGTGCTGCTTTTGAAGTTGAATACACTCATTCCGTGGAAAATATAAGTAACACTTGGCATAGAGAAGAGCAGGAAAATTCTGAGAAGTAAACCAAAATATTTATATATTGGTCCACAAAAGATGTGCACCAGTGATCTTAGAATATATAGGAAAATGAGCTTCGCCTTCGATGCTAAGACCTACATCCATTTGCAACAACAACATAAAAGATGCCATAAGCTTTCCCTTTGTTACTGGGTCACCACAAGAATGTAACTTGGGTGAACTGAGTGCGTTCTCAGCACTACCTTTAGCATCTAGTCTGGTGGTCCTTGGTGGAGCCAGACTTCTCTTGTTAACTCAAAACTGTTTTGGCAAAATGTAAAAAAGCTGTCTTATTGGTCTTCATATTTCAGAAAAGATAGTTTTGAGTTAATACTACTCTTTGAATTTATTCTGTTTCTTACACTACTTTGCTTTTACCTAGTTGCCTAGCAGTCTTGCATATTCAGTTTGAATATTCTATAAATGATTTGTATTTGATGAATTTTATTTCCTCCAACATATTTCAATGCCAATTTTCTCCACAAAGAAAGTAGTTTGAATGGAATTATACTAAATTTCAGCAAAGGAACTGAACAAAATCATTGTCCCACTATAATGATTTCTTATAGATTTACTTCTAGGCTACTGGTTAATTTAAAGGAAAAGGAAAAAATAGGTTTCTAAAGAATAATCTATAATGTGTTCCAATTATTTTTATAAACACATAGGTATACACATACGTACATAGATATACACATATATGCACATGTGGACACACAGATGTTACAGATCCGCCTACATAGCTTTCTTTCATATATAATGTTTCCATAATGGTTGGTAAGGTGAAGTAATTCTCTTCAGTGAATTATGTCAGGAAACCTTGAACACAGGCACTTTAAAATATCCCTCCTCAGCTATCAACAAGATAAATACCCGGTGATCATGTCCAAAGGCCATAAGATACGAAAGCAGGTCACAAATAAAAGTGCTCATTTAACTACCATCTCCCCCATTAAGCAGGGCATATTTTAGCATATTACGTTACAGAAAACATCAAGCCTGCTGGGAAAGCTGTTATAAGCAGGGCCAAAGAAAGCAAGCTAAGGTGTATCCACTAGCCAAACACTCTTTCTCCTGAGGTGTGTTTGCCTATTAGGAGTTAGTGCACGCTCATGGTTACAAATGCACTTTTCTCCAGGCAACTGTATTCCAGGCGTGCACCTGTGGCCAAGAATCAGGTGCATGCAACGCAAGAAGTCACGTCACACAGGTCCTTGACACCGAGTTCCCCAGGAACACTCTTCCAAGGACACAACAAGCAGCCTTCCTTTGCTCACGGGAGGTCACACTTGTGCCGATCGACACTAACGTGGCTCCTTACCGAGCTCGCCATTCTCTTTTTTGTTTTTGTAGAATTCGTTCCGATGGTCCCATCTTAGCTCAGGCTGCTGTACAAAGTACCACACACTGGGTGGCTTCTAAATGACAGAAATTTATTTCTCATAATTCTGGAGGCTGGAAATCTTCGATCATGGTGCCAGCACGGTCAAGTTCCGGTGATGGCCTTCTTTCAGATTGCAGATGGCTGTCTTCTCAGTGTATCCTCAATGGCAGAAAGAATGCAAGGGTGCATTCTGAAGTTTCTTTCACAGGGGCACAAATCCCAACCATGAAGGTCCTCCTAATACCATCACAATGGGGAGTAAGATTTCAACATGTGAATTTGGGGAAGAACACATTCGGTCCATTGAAATTACAAACTGCATTTTCAGGGTGCAAGTGGATTGATTTGGATCTTGAGTTTTGACTAGATGTGTTCCATTGTTTCTATTTTCAGAGGGGCCCTTTGACCACTCATCAGTGCCTAGAGCAACGGTTGCATTCTAGGGAATATAACTACTGAGAATTACAGATGTTAAATAAAATTATATTTTTTTCTACCATTGGCTGGAAATATATAAGCAAATACTTCTCCTCTACAACTATTTTTTTTTCATTTTAGAAAAAGAAATAGAATATACTCTGCCTATCTCGCTTCTGGCACAGTAAGAAAAGACCCAAGCTTCATAATTCAAGTTACTTTGAGAACAATGTCAAGTCCACAGTTGGGAAAAAAGCAGTAATCCCAAAGGGCTGGCGGGGAAGTAAGGGATCAGCCTCCAGAAGGTGCTTAGGAATTTCAAGATTGTCATAGAGGATCACGATTCATTTAAAATGCAACTGATGAGGGAGGTATGCTCTTTATCTAGAACTTACAAGGCCCCGGTCTATGCAGAAACACATACCTCCCCTGGCAAAAGGAGAACTAAATCCCTTCCAGCTATGAAGTGAGTAATTTAAACCATTTTGAAATTTTAAAAAATGCAGTATTGCCTTTTATGTGGTTGCACCCAAATTTGAACTGAGTGAAGATTCTGGGTGTTAATTAGGCACATTCCCCCATTTAAGTGAAATGAAAACATCAAAGAGGGAATGAGAAGGAAAACACCAAGAGAACACATTTGACACTCGGGTACAATATGGTGAACCAATGAACCAAAACACACACACACACACACACACACACACACACAAAACAACAACACACAAAACAAAACTCTGAAGGCCATTTGCAAGACTCACCATGTCAGTCAGCACTTAAAGCAGCTGAACAAGCAGGTTAGCTTAGCATATGAGATTGCAGAACCAGAAGCTATCTTGGATCCAGTGTAACCCATCTTCCCTCAGTCACTGAGGGAACTGAAGCCACACCAAGTCACGTGAGCTGGACTTAGACACCTTGTAGGGAGGGTTCTGGTCTACGTGATTTGTTTATCTGTAAGTGGAGTGCCCAAGTCTGACCTGACACCCTTCCCCTGGCATCCAAATACAGTAACTCATGTCCACCAGGGTCTCCTCCAGTTCATACCACATCCCTTTAGCACTCTCCAGTTTTCAGGATTTCTGGCTGTGTCTACATCGTGGTGGATAATGTGGCAGACACCGGAACTCCTGCTCCCTACTATCCCCAGTGACCTCTCCGGGCCTCTTGCTACCTTTGCCTTTAAACCACTTTGCCCCAGGTTGGATGCACAGAGTCTCTTCACTGCCAAGGTGCAATGCAAAGAGGTGTGTGGTATGTAGCCAAGTCTACCAAAGACTGAAAAATGGGGAGAGGAACTGCCACACAGTCCCCAAAATCCCTTGAAATTGGGCACCCACAGTCTCCTGGGTTTCCTCAGCTACAGCTATTATGGAGAAAGCTATTATTGACTCTCTTTCCATAGGTTTCCATCTCCCTCCTCTGTCCTCGGTTCTAAGACTTCCAATCTGTTGCTTTGGGGGCACAAAGCCCATCTTCCTCAAACCCCTAATGTGTGACTAGGCCCAGGGGCAGAGCTTTGCCCATTTCGGTGTTTTCCTAAACCAAAGAGGAGTTGTTTTCCTGAGTTTTATCTCTTAGCATACATACATTACTGCAATTTTAAAACACAGCACCATTCTTTCTTAGGTCATGGCCACATTAAACAAAATAAAACTCAGGCACATCGAAATCATCAATCCAGAGGCCCCCTGCTCAACTTCCAGAGCCACTGGTGGTTTGGTGGTTTACAAATTAATTTCGTCCCCTGGACACCTCTCTAACCCATCCCCCATCCCTTCCTCTGCATCACCACTGCCACTGCTATGGACCAAGCCCTCACCATCTCACCCTTGACCCTGACGACTGCCTCCTAAATTTGTCTCCCTGACACCAGCCTCCTCCTCTTCCAATTGCATTCACTGGGCCACCAAAGTTTTGTCTCAAAAATTCAAACTTTATCAGGACACTCTCCCAGTTAAGTACCACAGTCACCATCACCGGCACTCAGGAGCACGTATGGTCTTACTCAGTCACAACGTAACCCTAACTTAGCATTCTATCCTCACACCCTTCCGTTCTCCTAATGACATTGCCTGGCTGCTATTAAAGCACACCTTCCCTTTTCACCCCTTGGTATCTTAAAGAAGGCTTTTCCTTTTCAGAATGTGACCTATAACCTCTTAAAAATATCTACCACACCTGCTTCAAAAATCAAGGCCCAGCTTGAACATCACTTCTATGAAGTCTCCCTCTTGGTTCTCATAATCTTCGGCACAAGTCCTCATTATTGCATTTTCCACATTATATTATTAATGAAAGTGATTTCCCTACCGGACTGCGAGGTAAAAAGGAACACTTGTTCTAATTCAACTCAGCTCTCTACTACCTGGTGCAATACTTAGCTCTGAGTATGTAGATACTTAGGGTACCATGTTAAGCATTTTAAATTAATTTCAACTTAAATTTCTATAAAATAAGGGAAGAGAGAGGACCCTGACTTATTTCATTCAAAATCAATGACAATGTTTCCTGGACAATGGTGGGAAAATTGACTCTATTTATGAAGAAAAATAATTTGTATTGCTATCTCAAATCATTGCGTAAAAGTGACTTCAGAATGACTTAAATACCCAAAAATGAAAGTCTCCCATTTAAAACAAAGTGGTGATCGGAAGCAATGAACTAAAAGGGCACAAAAATGGACAGATCTTAAAGACAGAGTTAAGTAAAATCAAGAAATAGGATCAGACCTAGAATACGACAGCATTTATGTAAATTAAAATCATAAATATAAAAATACAAAACCACAATAAATATTTTTCCAGGATACATTCTTTTCCAAAGACATATATCGACCATGGCCGGGTGTAGGCCTAAAGCAGAGTATAGAATGAAGAAGAGAATTAACAAAATAAGACAGAAAAAAAGACATTGCATGAAATGATGATAGTGGGCTCTGAAAGAAGATTGTTTTTATATGTAAAGACACTGTTGGTCCTTGAATAAGACCAGTATGAACTGCATGGGTCCACTAATACATGGATTTTTTCAATACAGTACAGTACTTTATATCTTCTCTTCCTAATTAGTCAGAGAAAGACAAATATCATTTGCCTTCATTCATATGAGGACTTTAAGATACAAAACAAATGAACATAAGGGAAGGGAAGCAAAAATAATATAAAAACAGGGAGGGGGACAAAACAGAAGAGACTCCTAAATATGGAGAACAAACTAAGGGTTACTGGAGGGGTTGTGGGAGGGGGGATGGGCTAAATGAGGAAGGGGCATTAAGGAATCTACTCCTGAAATCACTGTTGCACTATATGCTCACTAACTTGGATGTAAATTAAAAATAAATAAATAAATAAATAAATCTTCTTTATGATTTTCTTAGTAACTTTTTTCCTCTAGCTTATTTTATTATAAGAATACAGTACATAATACATATAACATACAAAATATGTGTTGATTGTGTTATCAGTAAGGCTTCCAATCCACAGTAGGCTGTCAGTAGTTACATTCTGGGGGAGTAAAAAGTTATACATGGATTTTTGACTATGTAGGGGGGGTCAGAGCCCCTGACTCCTGCATTGTTCAAAGGTCAACTGTATATTGAACCTATTAAAATGGTGTAGCATGAGAGGAAAATACGGGGGGAAAATAAAAAAATGTAAATAGGTGATGTAGAGGATAGTACATTATGCACTGGGCAACATAAGTAACTCAACTGTGGATCTAATGTCTAAATAATGAAATTAAAAGCTTAAACAAATGCAAGAGAATATTCAAAGTTTGGTGTCATAAAACAATGAGCATGTAGGGCAGCAGAGCATCTGTCTTCAAGGTGTGATGTCACATTCTGGCATCTGAACATCAGCTGGTGGCTCCTTTCTGAAAGCAGTGATGTAGAACAGGCCGGGGTCTGACAGAAGACTTCAGTTCCTGCTCTGTCTGGGACTTGCTGGGCGATCCCAACAGGCCACCCACTATTCCTGGGCCTGCTTCCTTATCAGAATGACCCAGATAACAAAACCCATGCTTCGCCAGAGAGCGTGAGAGACCCAAGCAGGAGGGAATGCACCTTACAAATGCCTCATTTCCCTCCGGATACTGAAGACATTAAACAAACAGAGGGGACTCCAGCTCCCAGGTGGTCAGTGGTGCCTACCACCCATTGTCGGAAGCCTGCAGCCATTGTATTAGAATGTGGGAGGGAGAGTGAGAGCTGAGGAACAGAAATGGCCCACCCACCAAACCCACCTAGCTGTTGTCTATTAGTTTGGGTTCTGTTGAGGATCACTTAGCCATCTGTGTATCTTTGGGGGATCATCCAGATTCTAGGGATCTATGGTCAGTATGAACCAGACCTTCGCAATTACTGGACACAATTGGCCCCCATTTCATCTCTGGAGAAGGGGGTCAGGTGGAAGTTACATGATAACAGCCTGAGGCCTACATTTCAAGGACGTGAGGACAAGATGGTTCCCATGCAAGAGGGCTGAACTCGAGATTTCCTTCCTGTTTTGATTAAATAGAAACCATTAACTGCATTTGCAGGACCAAATGCAAAGTTCACCTGTTTTACTTATCTGCCAACATAAACAAGGAAAATCCTCATTCTTTCACACAAAATAGCTCATCTGAATTTATTAAATATTATTGTTTTTTGACACAATTTATAGTTAGTATGTCTTACAATTTAGACTGAAGGCAAATATTTATAAAATGTGGGAAATTAATTTTCAAAAAGCTCCCAAATTACTTACATTCAGGCAAAGAGAACAATGACTTTTTTAACCACTAATGGTTGAATCAGCTGTGTTAAAGACATGAACTCTCCCAGAAGTAAACTGAAGACAACTTATACTGAAGTCCTTTCATGAGCTACCACTGCCTATTGCCCTATTCTGTAGCTTTCTTCCTGGGAACCTGGCACTGTTTTCACACTATACCTCACACAGCTGCATAACATGCTATGGGACAGGTGAGTGACCAGCGGAAACAGTCTCGAAGGAAAGAGAACACTGACTGTTGAAATTACTCACAAGACTTACAGTCTTGTGGGCCTAGAACTCAAGCCTCTGACTTAATCTTAGAAACCTGAATTGATCTTGACTTCTAGGGGAAATGGTGGAGTAGGAGGACACTAAGCTCACCTCATCCCATCAATACACCTCCATAACACCCTCATCAGTGTAAATAACCCAGAAAATCACCTCAAGACCAGCAGAACAGACTCCACAGCTAAATGTAGAGGAGGGGCCACATCAAAGAGATGCAGTGGGGAGCTAAACAGACCTGCAAAGGCTGTCCCCTGGAAGGAGGGAGGGAGCCACAGGCGTGAAGGGGGGAGAGAAACAGACTCACGCCAAGGAGTCCACAAGGGGAAGACGAATCCACATAATTTTGGCTTTCAAAACTAGAGGGGCCAAATTTCATGTGTTCTTCTTACAATCAGTGGGACTTAACACGTGGAACTTTAAAACTCAGCAGGTTTGGCTCTGGGAGAGCCAGGAGGGTGAGAGGAAACTGAGTCTGCACAACAAACAGCCCTACAGAGATACAGCATAAAAACAGCAGTTTGGGAAATGTCTGGGGTTTATGGGAGGGAGATTCATTTACTAATCTCAGACCGTGTGCTGGAGAGGCATGCACCATTGGGAGACTTCTCAACAAAAAAGGAGCTGGCAGGTGCCATTTCCCTCCCCGACCACCCAGCATACACACACGGAAACCTGCAGAAACCAGCACGGTGCTGACACTAACTTGCTAACACCGTGCATCCCACCCTGCTCACTTCTGCAGTGGGCCTCTTCCAACCCAGCCTGCCTCAGTCCCAGAGACTGCAGGTCCTCTCCTGCAGCAGACCAGTGAAAACCTTGCTCATACCACCTGCCCTGCCTCTGCATTCACTGCAGTCCTGCCGGCTCCACTATGCTCTTGGCCGGAGCCCATCTGCAGCAGTACCACAAGCCTGGCAAAGTGCAAGCAGCCCCAACAGGGATCAGCAACACTCCAAAGTGACTCCTGCCCTGGGGAGAGGGGAAGATAACACAGACACTGGTCCCACAGGTGCCCCAGCAGTGGGCTAGGGGCAGATAGCTGATCTGGCTACAGGCCCCACTCACCAACAGAAGCTTCTCAGGAGACAACACAGGGAAGTACCCTGCAGCTCAGTGCTACGGCATCTTTGGCAAATGCCTGGTCTGACTCAACTCAAGCCCAAGGCGGCCTCAGACTGGCCCACTAACAACATACGGACTGACCCCTGCCCACAACAGGCAAAGAGAGACACTGAAGACAATTGGACTGAAAGAAAAACCAGTTCAGCCAAAACAGAGGATGCACACAACACACACAGGAGACACCTCTGAAGCGCCAGTTTCTGGTGAACAGGGGACATGGCATCACAGGGCACTACAGGACCTCCTCTTCATAAAGCCACTACTTTCAAGAGCAAGAGATGTAAATGACTTTCCTAACACATAAAAACAGACACAGAGAGTTAGACAAAATGAGGAGACAGAGGAATATGTCCCAAATGAAAAACCAGGACAAAATCACAACAGACCTAAATGAAACAGAGATAAGTGATATGCCTGAGAGGGAATTTATGTAATAGTCATAAAGATACTCACTGGACTTGAGAAAAGAGTGGAGGATCTCAGTGAGACCCTCAACAATGAGACAGAAAACATAATAAATAACCAATCAGAGATGAAGAACTTAATAACTGAAATTAAAAATATACTAGGGAGGGGCACCTGGGTAGCTCAGTTGGTTAAGCCTCTGACCTTGGTTTTGGCTCAGGTCATGATCTCACAACTCTTGAGATCGAGCCCTGAGTCAGGCTCTGTGTTGACAGCACAGAGTCCACCTGGAATTCTCCCTCCCTCTCTCTCTGCCCCTCCCCTGCTTTCTCTCTAAATAAATAAACAAACAAACTTTAAAAAGTACACTAGAGAAGGGATGCCTGGCTGGCTCATTTGGTCGAGTATGCAACTCTTGATCTTGGAGTAGTGAGTTTAAGCCCCATGGAGGGCATGGAACCTACTTTAAAAATATGCTAAAGAAAATAGACTAGAGGAAGCAGGAGAATGGATCAGCAACATGGAGGATAGACTAAAATGGAAGCAACCAAGCTGAACAGGAGAGAGAAAAAATAATCATACAAAATGAATACAGACTTAGTGAACTCAGCAACACCATCAAGAGTAATAACATTTCCATTATAAGGATCACAGAAGAAAATAGAAGAGAAGAGGGTGGAAAATTTATTGGAAGAAATAACAGCTGAAAACTGCCCAAATCTGGGGAAGGAAACCTAAATCCAGATCCAGGAGGGAGAGAGGACCCATAAACAAAATCCACACCAAGGAAGTCCACATCAAGACATATAATAATTAAAATGACAACAAGTAGTGATAAAGAGAGAATTTTGAATGCAGCAAAAGAAGATGGTTATATACAAGGGAAACACCATAAGGCTATCAGCTGTTTTTTCAGCAGAAAGTTTACAGGCCAGAAGGCAGTAGCATGATATATTCAAAATCCTGAAAGGAAAAAAACCCTGCAGCCAGTAATACTCTATCCAGCAAGACTATCATCCAGAATAGAAGGAGAGATAAAGAGTTTCCCAGACAAACAAAAGTTAAAGGAATTCGTCACCACTAAACCAGCCCTACAAGAGATGTTAAAGGGGACTCTTTGGGTGAAAAGGAAAGACCACAAGAAGTAAGAAAAGTAGGAAGCACAAAAGCAGTAAAAATAAGTATATCTATAAAAACCAAAGGACTCACAAAATAAAAGGATGTAAAGTATGACATCATATACCTAAAACATGGGAGGGGAGAGAAGTAAAGAATGGGTTCAAACTTAAGTGGCCAGCAACTTAATACAGACTGCTATATGCAGAAAATGTTACATACTAACCTAAGGGTAACGTAAGGGTAACCACAAATCAAAAACCAGTAATAGGTAGGTGTACCTGGGTGATCCAGTCACTTCAGTGTCCAACTCTTGATTTTGGCTCAGGTCATGATCTCACGGTTCATGGGTTTGAGCCCCAAGTCGGGCTCTGTGATGACAGGGCAGAACCTGTTTGGGATTGGATTCTCTCTCCCTCCCTCCCTCCCTCTCTCTCTCTCTCTCCCCCCCTCTGCCCCTCCCCTGCTCACTCACACATGTACTCTCTTTCTCTCTCTCAAAAATAAATAAATAAGCTTTGAAAAAAAAAACAGTAGTAGGTATGCTAAAAGCAAAGAGAAATGAATCCAACCAAATCACTAAAAACAAAAGCCAACAAACCGTGAGAGAAGAGAGGAAGAGAAGGAACAGAGAAGAACTATAAAAACAACCATAAAACAAGTAACAAAATGGCAATAAGTACATATCTATCAATAATTACATTGAACGTAAGTAGATTAAATGCTCCAATCAAAAAATATAGAGGGTGATGGAATGGATAAAAATGAAACATATGAGATTCCTGGGTGGCCCAGTCAGTTAAGCATGCAACTTTTGATTTCAGCTCAGGTCATGATCTCATGGTTGTGAGATAGAGCCCCATGTTGGGCTCTGTGCTGTGTGTGGAGCCTGCTTAAGATTGTCTCTCTCCCTCTCCCTCTGCCCTCCCCTGCTCACTCTTGCTTTCTCTCTAAAAAAAAATAATGCAAGATCTATCCATATGCTGCCTACAAGAGAATAATTTCAGACCAAAAGACACATGCAGATTGAAAGTGGAGGGATGAGGGGTGCCCGGTAGCTCAGTGGGTTAAGCATGTTACTCTTTATTTAGGCTCAGGTCATGATCTCACAGAGTTTGTGAGTCCAAGCCCTGCGTTGGGCTCTGTGCTGACAGTTCAGAGCCTGCTTGGGACTCTCTCTCTCTCCCTCCCTCCCTCCCCCATTCATGCTCTCTTCTCTCTCTCTATCTCTCTCTCTCTCTCTCAAAATAGATGAATAAACATTTAAAGGGGGCCACCTGGGTGGCTCAGTCAGTTAAGCATTCAACTCTTGATCTCAGCTCAGGTTACGATGCCATTGTTCGTGAAATTGAGTCCGGGGTCAGGCTTTGCACAGACAGCAGGGAGTCTGCTCGGGATTCTTTCTCTGCATCTCTCTCTGACCCTCCCCCACTTGTACATGTGTGTTCTCTCTCTCTCAAAATAAATAAATATTTTTTAATTAAAATAAAAGAAGAAAATTCTCAAATAAACAACCTAACTTCACACATAGAGGAGCTGGAAAAAGAAGAATAAACAAAACCCAAAAACAGTAGAAGGAAGGAAATTATAAGGATTAGAATAGAAATAAACAAAATAGAAACTAACACACACACACACACACACAAAATAGAACAGATCAATGAAACCATTTCAAATGGTTCATTTGAAAAGATCAGTGGGGCTCCTGGGTGGCTCAGTAAGTTAAGCATCCAACTTCTGCTCAGGTCATGATCTCGCAGTTTGTGAGTTTGAGCCCCGC
The DNA here is from genome assembly GCF_028018385.1 of Neofelis nebulosa. NCBI lineage: Eukaryota > Metazoa > Chordata > Mammalia > Carnivora > Felidae > Neofelis > Neofelis nebulosa. Next base: position 8,658,414 of record NC_080800.1, read on the forward strand.
ATCAGGCTCTGTGCTGACAGTGCAGAGCCTGCTTGGAATTCTCTCCTTATCCCTCTGTCCCTCTGCCCCTCCCTGCTTGTGCTCTCTCTCTCAAAATAAATGAATAAACTTAAAAAAAAGATAAACAAAATTGGTAAACCTTTAGCCAGACTCATCAAGAGAGAGAAGTAGGGGTAGACTCACATAAACAAAATAAGAAACAAAAGAGGAGAAATAACAACCAATACCAGAGAAATACAAAAGAGTAAAAGAGAATATTATGAAAAAGTATATTGCAAAAAATTGGACAACCTAGGAGAAAAAATGCATAAATTCCTAGAAACACATAACCTCCCACAACTAAATCAGGAAGACACAGAAAATGTGAACAGACTGATTACCAACAATGAAAGTGAGTCACCAAGCAATTTTAAAATTTGTATGGAACCACAAAAGACCCCAAACAGCCAAAGCAATCTTGAAAAAGAACAAAAAAACTGGAGGTATCACAATTCCAGACTTCAAGCTAGACTACAAAGCTGTAATAATCAAAACAGTATGGTACCAGCACAAAAACAGACACAGAGATCAAGAAAACAGAATAGAAAGCCCAGAAATAAGCCCACAATTATATGGCCAATTAATCTTTGACAAAGCAGGAAAGAATATGCAATAGGAAAAAGACAGTCTCTTCAACAAATAGTGCTGGGAAAGCTGGACAGCTACATGCAAAAAATGAAACTGGACCACTTTCTTTCACCATACACAAAAATCAATTCAAAATGGATTATGGACCTAAATGTGAGACCTGAAACCATAAAAATCCCAAAAGAGACCACAGGCAGTAATTTCTCTGATGTCAGCCGCGGCAACATTTTTTTAAATGTGTCTCCTGAGGCAATAAAAACAAAAGCAAAAATAAATTATTGAGACCACATTAAAATAAAAACCTTCTGCACAATCAACAAAACTAAAAGACAACCTACTAAATGGGAGAAGATATTTGCAAATAACATATCCGATAAAAGGTTAGTAACCAAAATATATAAAGAATGTAGACAACTCAATACCAAAAAACACAAATAATCCAATTAAAAAATGGGCAGTGGTGCCTGGGTTGCTCAGTCAATTGAGCATCCAACTCTTGCATTTGGTACAGGTCAGGATCCCAGGAATGTGGGATCAAGCCCACGTCAGGCTCCGCATGGAGCGTGGAGCCTGCTTAGGAATATCTCTCTCTCTCCCTCCCTCTGCCACTCTCCCCTGCTCACACACACACTCTCTCTCTTTAAAAAAAAAAATGGGCAGAAGACACAAACACACATTTCTCCAAAGAAAATATACAGATGGCCAACAGACACATGAACAGTTGCTCAACATCACTAATGATCAGGGAAATGTAAATCAAAACCACAATAAGATATCACCTCACACCTGTCAGAATGGCTAAAATCAAAAACACAAGAAAAAAACAACTGTTGGCGAGGATGTGGAGAAAAAGGAACCCTCCTGCACTGTTGGTGGGAATGCAAACTGGTGCAGTCACCGTGGAAGACAGTATGGAGCTTCCTCAAAAAATTTAAAATAGAATTACCATATGATCCAGTAATTCTACTACTAGGTATTCACCAAAAGAATATGAAAACACTAATTCAAAGGAATATTTGCACCTTTACATTTATTGCAGCATTATTTACAATAGCCAAATTATGTAAGCAGCCCAAGTGTCCATCAACAGATGAATGGATAAAGAGATAGTGTGTACACACACACACACACACACACACACACACACACACACACACAGAGGAATATTATTCAGCCATTAAAAAGAATGAGAACTTGCCACTGGAAACAACATGGATGGATCTAGACAGTATAATGTTAAGTGAAATAAGTCAGAGAAAGACAAATACACTATGATTTGACTCATGCACAGAATTTAAGAAACAAAACAAAGAGAGACAAACCAAAAACCAGACTCTTAACTGTAGAGAACTGATGGTTAACAGAGGGGAGGTGGGTGCAGGGATGGGTGAAATAGGTGAAGGGGATTAAGAGTACACTCATCATGGAGCGCCTGGATGGCTCAGTCAGTTGAGAGTCAGACTCTTGATTTTGGCTCAGGTCATGATTTCACGGTTAGTGGGGTCGAGCCCTACTTCAGGCTCTGTGCTGACAGCATGGAGCCTTCTTGGGATTCTCTCTTTCTATCACTCTCTGCCCCTCCCCCAGCCCCACCCTCACACATGCTCACACTCCCTCTCTCAAAATAAACATTTTTTAAAAAGAGTACAGGGTGCCTGGGGGGCTCAGTTAGTTAGGCATCCTACTCTTGATTTCGGCTCAGGTCATGATCTCGTGGTTCATGAGATCGAGCTCCATAACCGAGCTCTGTGCTGACAGTGTGGCGCCTTCTCTCTCTCTCCTTCCTCTCTCTTCCCCTCCCCCCAGTCATGCTGTCTCTCAAAATGAATAATTTTTTTTAAAAAGTACATTCATCATGATGAGCACTGAGTAATGTATAGAAATGTTGGATCACTATATTGCACACCTGAAACTCATATAACACTGCATGTTAACTATACTGGGATTAAAATTTTTTAAAAAAGGAAACTTGGGTTGATCTTGTTGCTTTGTGATAGCAATTATTCTGTCCACGCAGCAACAAAAAAAGGAATATTTTTCTTGATGCAAAAATTCCTGACTTTGGGCTAAAATGAAAGATTGGTGCTCTCTGTAGCAGCAGACAGAGAGGCGAGTTGCAAAGAGCTTGCTCGCATTCTGTCATTGAGTATGTGTGTGCTGTGATGCAGTTCAACATTGTTCACATGAAGATAAAGTAAGCGAAAAGGAGGGGGCTAGCAAGAGAAGAGAAGTAACTTTATCTGTGCCCTATTGAGCAGCTTTTTGAAACCTGAGTCATCAGTTCGGGGCTGTCCCGTGGGAAATGGCCAGGAAGTGATAAACAAAAGAAATGATGGAATCCAAATGGAAAAACACTGCTCTGTGAGCTATTGGCGGCACAAAGAGGAAAATGAGATAGAAGGTGTTTATCCTACCAACATGCATACAGTGCTCGGACAGATCAGTTTCCAGACTGAATGTATAGTCATGTCATGTTCTGTTCATTTTTTTCTGTGCATAAGCCTCATGATGTCATAAACTTAAAGTAATAAAACTGCTACTTTCTATTCAATTTACATGGGTACAGCCCAATAGCAGAAGAGATATTTGCACTGGAAAGGAACAGTGGTGACAGAAATCGAATTAGATAAACCTGATGGCTCAGTACCACTGATGTTAATTACTTGCTTGCCATCAATATGAGGAAAACTAAATCCCCAGTTCCCATTTTATTCAATTCAACTCATCACCAAGATGTCACCCCAATCTGGGAGGACAAGCACAGAAAAAGCTCATAATAAAGAAGAGTGGGATTAACCATCTATTGGACATGGAGAATCTTTTATGATTATTATAGTTGTATACAATTTCTATAAATATCAGGTACAAAATCTTAAATATTGCTACCTGTTTAATGGATTGTTAAGAAATATACTCTTCAGAGTAGGAACCATGTTTTAACATATAAAATATATTAAAGATATTAAACACTCATATAATACTACCATTTATTGAGCACCTATGACATATTAATATGACATATTATGACATATGACATATGACATAATATGACATATGTAGGTTTATTAATCTGCTTCCTCAATACAAAAACCATTAAATAAACAATTATCATGAGCAAGGTAATCTAGCTCTCTTTAAAAACGTGCCTGGGTGGCTCAGCCGGTTAAGCATCCGACTTCGGCTCAGGTCATGATCCCATGGTCCATGAGTTAGAGCCCCGAGTCAGGTTTTGTCCTGACAGCTCAGAGCCTGGAGCCTGCTTTGGGTTCTGTGTGTGTGTCTCTCTCTCCCTGCCCCTCCCCCACTCATGCTCTCTCTTTCTGTCAAAAATAAATAAACATTAAAAAAAAAAAAAAAACACCTGCCAGCTGAGTGAGTTCTCCAACGGAACTCTCTCTGGAGGTAGTGCATATTATGCTGTTATTGCTTAATATATGTGAAAATCCTTTACACAAAGGGTCTCCAGTGTCAGTTTAGAATCAAACAACACTTGTGTCTTTAAAAGTTATGTATTATTAAAATAAATGAATAAATAAAAGTTATGTATTAATTTGATTCAAAATATATGTGTTTCACCTTGACTCATCTTTCTTATCAGGGTTGATCCAAGTGGCTTTTATCTAAGTCAAAACATTAAACACATTCGCAAAGCACTCACTGCTACTGTACTAAGCGCAATTTCATAAGACAGGTTGCCCAAGTACTCTGGGCGAAGGCATCATCACTGCTACATTTAACGCCTCCCAAGTCTTTGTCAAAGGGAATACCTGTGCTTCTTTTATGGGAGAAAATTCTGGTGAGGATGCATAAAAAGATCGGTCACAGGATGGTTAAGGAGTTGTAACTCCCTATCTGCCCTCCTCATTCTCATCTGAGGTCCCTGTGTCTTGTTTTACTGAGAAAATCAGAAGGCTTCTTCCTTTTTTCTCAGCACTAAATCTAAGCCATGCACCTTCCTTCCAACTGTTCCTCTGGAAGAGCTGCCCACATTCTAATCCAGTGTTTCTCGCTAGCTTTTAAATCTCTGTGGCAACTGAAGTTAGCCCTTTTTATATTCCTAATAGTGGGTTGTGTGTGTTTGCCTTCTCTAGTTTATGCGTTGTGTCAGTTGTCACTACTGTTAGTCTTTTAAAAAATAACTTGGCTTTTATTTTAATCTACTTCTTCTTTTAACTTATCTTTATTGCTCTCCTCCCTCTACATTCTTTGAACTTATTCTGTTTCTTTTCTAACTTCTTAGAGGTTTCATTTATTTTTAGCCTTCTTTTCAATATAAGCATCAGAGTCTATAAACTCCCTGTTAAATCCCTCAAATTTCATATTATTTTTAATATCTTTAAATTATAAGTATTTTCAAATGTCTAATGTGATTTCCCCTTTCAACTGTACATACATTTTAATGTTTCTTCGTTTCCCAAAGTGTGTGGTATGTTTTTGTTTTCTACTATTTGCTTGTTCTTGATTTCTAATGTGGTTGTGATCAGAAAAGAGAAGATACATGATCGTGGTTTTTTGACACTTGCTTAGATTATTTTCTGTTCCAGTACATAGTCACTTGTTGTGAAGTTCCACATGTGCTTGAAAAGAATACATACTGTCTAGTTCTGTATAGTAGGCATGCCCCCTCGCCTCTCTCTCTCTCTACACACACACACACACACACACACACATACACAGGCACACATGCACATACATATATATATGACAAGGCTGTATATAAGATCTTCCATATCATAATGCTTTCCTTCATCTATGAATTGCTGAGAAGAAAAAGTGAAAATGATCCCGATCATTGTAAGTTTGCTATTTCTGCTTATAATCCCATCAATAGATGTTTTACAGATTTTGAAGCTATGTTATGAGGCAATCTAAGCTTCAAATTGTCAGAACTCCTTGTCCATTATGAATCACTGGATTGCACCCCTAAAACCACTATTACACTGTATGTTAACTAACTGGAATTTAAATTAAAACTTCCAAAAAAAAAGAAAAAATTCTCATGCATGAAACCAATTAATGAAAATTATTTAACAGCCCTCTTAGTAATATATTTTGCCTTAAAGCCTATTTTGTGTGATATTACCCTGGACATACCAACTTTCCCTTGCTTAATATTTTTCTGATATAACCTTTCCCATCATCTTATTTTCAACATTTCTGTGCTGTTTTGAGATGTGCTTCTTATAAACAATATAACTTAGTGGGGCGCCTGGCTGGTTCAGTTGGTAGAGTACGTGACTCTTGACCTTGGGTTGTAAATTCGAGCCCCACATTGAGTGTAGAGATTACTTACAAATAAAATCTTTAAAATTATATATACATATAAATTAGAAAAAAGTTGTTTTTTTTTTTTAATTCAGCCTGCTGGTCATTACTTTTTAACTAGAGAGTTATTGTGGAGCACTCGGGTGGCTCAGACAGTTAAGTGTCTGACCCTTGATTTCGGCTCAAGTCATGATCTCAGCAAGGAGTGTGGAGCCTGCTTGGGATTCTCACTCTCTCCCTCTCTCTGTCCCTCCCCCATTTGTGCTTCCTCTCACTCTCTAAATAAATAAATAAATAAACTTTTAAAAAATTATTGCGATTGTTAACTACTTGGGTTCATTTTTCTATCTTGGTGTATGCTTTTCCTTTGTCCCAATCTTTCTTTTCTCTTTTTCTCTTCCTCTATTCCTGCTGTCGATTGGGTTAAGTTTCCTCTCTATTTTTCTCCTCTCCTAGGGTATATCTGGTCCTGCCAGATTGCTCCGCACTGCCCTAGAGACCTGCACACTGGCTACTGCTTCTGTTTCCCTGAGTTTTGCCCCAAGAAACAGTTCTCCAGCAGGCCTGGGGCATATCTGCTTCGATAGCTGCTCACGTTTGCATAACAGCAACTCTAGGTAGTTAGAGAGATATCTGACTCATTTTCATTCAGATGGATAAGTAGGCCCAATCTAAATTTCTGTTTTGAGGATATTTCAACTGCCATGAATGCGATCAGCTGGTATATTCTCTAGATTTCTCAGATGAAGCCTACTTTATCTTAGTTTACTAAACCAATGAGGCAAAAGTATTTGCTAATTATACAGCTCAGAAAATGTCGGCTGCTTTCATGTGGTACAGACATGTAAATCTCTACTATGCCTGCTCTTGGCAAATGGAAACTCCATCTGGGAAGAAGAACAAGTAAGAGAAAGGTCTATGATTAAGGGCTAAGCTGGGTGCTAGAAGGCCGTAACTATAGACATTCAGAAATGGGAACCGTGAGCTAGAGCAGGCAGGAATGGCTTCGTAGGAGAAGTAGAAGCTGATCCCAATGAGCAGCACTTGCCCGGCACACTTCTCTATTGCATAATATACCATTCTCTTAAGAGGTAGCTATTTATCTATCATTGTTTACCCTGAAGTATTTCTCAGAATATGAATCACCTGGGAGTCTTGTTAAAAGGCAGATTCTGGTTCACTATGTCTGTTGCATTTGTAGAAAGCGATGGTGATGTTGACCCTGCTGTTCCACAGACTGCCCTTTGAGTAGCAAGGTGATGGATTATTAGTTCTCTGAGGCAGGGACCAGGTTTCACTCACGTTCGCTTTCCCCAAGCCCAGCACACTGCATGGCACAGAGTAGGCTCAATAAATGCTGAATGAACTCCAGAATGAATGAGAATGAAGAAGGGGCATCACTCCAGCGAAGGATATTGAGAAAGGCGACGGGAAAGGGCAATGCTGGGAGGACAAAGAGTTAACGTGACAGTTGTAGAGAACTGGGTCGATGAGGAGTAAATGATGACACTCCATGAAAACCAAGTGTAGAATTTTGTATTTAAAAAGTCTTAAAATGTGCAATCAGTAAGGACTCTGGACAGAAGAGTGATGAGAGAGAGTTTTAAAGAAATATTTGTCATGAAGGCATAAAACAGATTTCTTCCACAAGTCACTGCCATAATTGCACATCCAATACTAATCATATTCCTCAGCTATGGGATTTCTGTGAGATGGGCGCTCACCGACTCATGCTCTTTTATATACAACCAAGTCTTTAGCACCAGGACTGGCCTACACATGCTCCCTTACTTTTGTACTCTCCGTTCTACATTATCTGAAACATTAAAGCAAACCCACATCCCATAGGAAGCATAATTCACTGCTGTAAAAAAAAAAAAAAAAGTTAAGGACTTTATAATTATGTTTTATGATATTTGGCTACAAGTAACTTTTGATTTATGAATTGGTTATAATTTCCCAGCAGTCATCATGCATACACATCAGCTCTCGCAAAGTGAGAAAATATAACTTACAGATGGTTTTCAAATGTCATGAAATGTTTATGGATACTAACTGTATTAATTATTGAAACTGACATAGTGTCAGGCTTTGTGGACATTTAATTAAACATTTATTATTCATTTCTATTTTACAGTTTTCACTTTGTATTTTTAAGCCCATAAATTTGATTACAAGTCTCAAATATTTTTTAAATCCCTAAAAAGCTCCAAAGCCTTAATTATATGCTTACAGGATGTAATGAATAAATTGGCCCTACCTCCACCCCACACCTGCTTTAATCCTAGATCAAGAATGTGATCAACCAGGGGCACCTCGGTGGCTCAGTCAGCTGAGTGTCCAACTTCAGCTCAGGTCATGATATCGCGGTTCATGAGTTCAAGCCCCACATCGGGCTCTCTGCTGTCAATGCAGAGCCAGCTTCGGATAATTTGTCTCCCTCTCTCTCTGCCCCTCCCCCACTCTTGCATACATTCTCTCTCTCTCTCTCTCTCTCTCTCTCTCAAAAATAAACATTTTTGGGGCGCCTGGGTGGCGCAGTCGGTTAAGCGTCCGACTTCAGCCAGGTCACGATCTCGCGGTCCGCGAGTTTGAGCCCCGCATCGGGCTCTGGGCTGATGGCTCGGAGCCTGGAGCCTGTTTCCGATTCTATGTCTCCCTCTCTCTCTGCCCCTCCCCCGTTCACGCTCTGTCTCTCTCTGTCCCAAAAATAAATAAAAAACGTTGAAAAAAAAAATTTTAAAAATAAACATTTTTAATAAATAACTAAAACTTTCATCCAAAAAAGATGTAATCAACCAGATGGTAACTATAATTACCGTTATCACTTCACAGTGTATATAAATAGCCAATCATGTTGTACACCTAAAACCAATATATGTCAGTTATACCTCAACAAAAAAATATGATCGATCATTTTTATGACCTTAGAAACAATTGGCAATGATGATCACTGTATCACAGATACAGTGTAAATTAGTTTACAGCCTCTAGCAGACTTAAGATCCCATGCACATTGGCTGATTCAAGTTGGTAAAAATGTCAATATAGTCTTGAATAACCGAAATCTGATTTTATCGATATTTAATATTGATCAAAATTTAATATTGATATGAATTTGTTTCTCAACCATTTCCAAACGGTTTTACAAAAAGGTACTTTCTTTGTTCGCTTGTCTTTTTCATGTTAAGAATTATTTTTCATGCAATTTTATTAGACATCGACTCATTTATTTGCCACTAGTTAAATATATTACTGCAACATGCGTGATTTCTTAAAATAGGAGCTAGAGTTATTTTCACTAAAATAATTTCTCCTTAGAAGCCCCATTTGCAAAAGTCTATTTTAGGCATGCCTTTTGAACTTAATTTTGATCTGTGTTTACTGTGTATCACTAGTCTTCTATTTATAGCCAGGGGATTAACATTCCCATGTTCCCTTTGACCTATTATTCCCAACATCTAATTCCTCCACCAAGACCCAATTAAATGTAAATTAAAGTATTTAAGAGTCCAAATTACTTAAGTGAAATTATGTGGCCTGTGTCTGTAAGAACTTGAACATTTTCTTAAATAGCTGAAAGCTGATTTTATTTACCCACAGTTATGTTTTCGTGATATTGAAGATCATATTAGCCTTGTGTGATGATATAAAAGCTCTAAAAAACAACTGACCCATTAGGGCAGCTACGTAAATTTTCAAAGGGTTCCTGTCTCCGCCCTTTCGGGCTACTATCGCAGAATGCCACGCACTAGATGGCTTACAAACACCACACATTTATTTCTCACAGTTCTGGAGGCTGCGAAGTCCAAGATCAAAGTACCGGCAGGTTCAGTGTCCGGCCAGAGCCTGCTTCCTGGTTCATAAATGGCTGTCTTCTCGTATCTTCACATGGTGGAAGGGACAAGCAAGCTCTCTGGGGTCTCTTTAACAGGAACACTAATCTCATTCATAAGGACCTCTGTCCTCATAACCTAATCACTTCCCAAAGGCCCACCTCCAAATACCATCATATTGGGGATTAGCTTTCAACTTAAAAATTTGGGTGGTATGGGGCACCTGGGTGGTTCAGTCAGTTGAGCATCTGACTCTTGATTTCAGCTCAGGTCATGATCCCAGAGTCATGGGATTGGACCCCACGTTGGGTTCCACACTGAGCGTGAAGCCTGCTTAAGATTCTCTCTCTCTTTCCCTTTGCCCCTCCCCTGCTCACTACCTCTTTCTCTCTCTCTCTAAAATAAATAGTTTAATTAATTAATTAATTAATTAATTAATTTGGGGGGTGCACCATCTATAGCAGTTACTAAGTGTTTTTAAGTATATAACACGAGGCTAGGTATCAGAGGAAAGCTATGAGAAATGATTTAACAAAGGAAGGATGAACCTAGATAGAGGAGACTCTGCCAGCCACCTACTCAATAACCCAATATTTCAGGACACCTCAGTGGCTCAGTCGGTTAAGCATCCAACTCTTGATATCAGCTCAGGTCATGATCCGGCAGCTTGTGAGTTAGAGCCCTGCACTGGGCTCCACGCTGAACGTGCAGAGCCTGCTTGGGGTTCTCTCTCTCCCTCTCTGTCCCTCCCTCCCTCTCTCTCTCTGTCTCCCTCAAAATAAATAAATAAATTTAAAAAAAAAAAAAAAACAATCTCTCAATTCTTCCCAGAAGATGGATTTTCCAAGTCTGTCTTGGAGTGAGTGCTGGTCATGTGACACCAAGATGGTCTATGGAACATAAGCCAAAGCTTTCAGAGGGTTTTGAAGAAGCTTCTGCACCCATCATTAAAGAAAACAGCTAGCATGGGCCTTCTCCCTTCTTATGGCCTTGAACATAAAAATGAAGTATGAAACCGCAGCACCCATTCTGTGGCCATTTACCAACACGCATGAGGAAAAGGCAAGCAAATCTAAGCAATGCTGGGCTTGATATCATGGAGTCATACGACCAATGCTAATGGCCAGCTGCCATTTCTAGATTTCTTGATGTGTGAGAACAAATGCTGTTAAGACACTCTTAGCTGTTATGTCACATGCAACTAAATGCATTCCTAACAATACACTTGTGAACTTCCCATCTAAGAATATGCCACTCAAAGTGTGGTCCATGAACCAGCAGCCTAAGTACCACCTGAGAGCTTGTTAGAAATGCAGAATCTAGGCCCACCTCAGACTCAGAATCAGAATCTGTATTTTTTAGAAGACCTCCAAGTGATGTGTATGCATGTTAACATTTGAAAATCATGTTTCTAAGATATTATGGAAATAGGGAGAGAAAAATATACTCTTTGTACATATATAAAATCAAAGTAATTTTTCCAAACAAGGAATTTATGGGGGAGGGGGGGAAGGGAGGCAAGGGGCTTAGTTTCAAATACGTGTCTGCATATCACCTTCTATGTGCCAGGCATTTTGTTTATTCATACATACACAGTGAAGTTTAAATTCACTATATGACTTAAGCCTCAGATATGGTAGTCATTTAGTCATTGATCCACATGTTATAGATGAGGGAATACGGCTTTAAAAAGTGCAGTGATTTCTAGAACCATCCAGACAGAGCTGCTTTTTGAACCTAGGTCTTCCTGACTTCAATGCTTTCCCTCTCTTTCTGCTATACTACACTGAATTTCTGGCTACACATTGAAAGGAGGTGGAAAATGAATAAAACTTTTGAACAGAGGGAAGACGTGCTTTAAGGTGAGGGACCAATAGAACCAACTGTTAGGGTCTGTGTCTCTGGGCAGAATTTGGGAGATTAGGGAGATCAAAGGCTCCTGGAGGAAAAGAGAACAAGATGGGAAAAGATAGAGGAGAGAGGAGTTTACACTGTGAATGGCAAATTCCAGGCACACACTTAATTCAGATGAAAAAACTAAAGCTGTTAAGGATGAAGAAGCAACCAACGTTATGAAATTGAATCGCTTCAGAAATCCTCAGCCAGAATTCTAAACTCACATAGTTGTTTTCTGGCATGAAGTCCTGGAGACCATTTCTTATCTGAAACATTCATTTTTGTTCATATTCATAGGCAGTTCTGCTGACCATGTTGTTGGCTTAGCATTGCACATCTGGTCAGGGGGCCTCCTTTGGGCAAATCTGAACTGCCTAAAATTGTGTTGATTCACATAACCTGTGAAAACAGAGACTGGAACCAACAAGCCTTAGGACATATTTATTTTTCCTTAAGAATGATAATGTTCAGGGGCGCCTGGGTGGCGCAGTCGGTTAAGCATCCGACTTCAGCCAGGTCACGATCTCGCGGTCCATGAGTTCGAGCCCCGCGTCAGGCTCTGGGCTGATGGCTCGGAGCCTGGAGCCTGTTTCCGATTCTGTGTCTCCCTCTCTCTCTCCCCCTCCCCCGTTCATGCTCTGTCTCTCTCTGTCCCAAAAATAAATAAAAAACGTTGAAAAAAAAATTTTTTAAAAAAGAATGATAATGTTCAATGGAAATGGCCATGAGGGAACATGGACAGTCACTGACACTGTATGGATCAAGGGGAGGCCCTCTTTCCAAAAATCATGGCTCCCTCCTTCAGCAACATCATCATGAATAAAAGCCAAGAAAGAAACTTCCTGTTGACCTGCTTTGGGAAGGTGATAACTTGCCTTGAATTCATCACTTTTCTACTTGGATCAAAATCTCTATCATTAGAGATTCTCTTTTTTAACTTAGAAAGTAAAATTGACGAATTGTCCACAGAAAAGCTACACTCGGTAAATGTGTTATAAAACTCAGAAGAGGAGAGGCAGCCAGGAGACTACTCCTTCCCATTAAGGGGATGAGTGGTTACTGAGCCAAGATAAACAGAACTTCCTAAGATGTGATTTTGATAGTGTTATTTCCTTGTTTAAAAAAATATATGCGATTCAAATGTGTCCCTAGCCCCCAGTCATCACCTTTCTCATCATCCTGTTTTATTATTTTCACCATGATGGTCATTATCCAAAATGATCATCTTAAATTGTTTTCTGGCTTCTCTTCTGTCTTCCCCTTCTACATTGAAGACTCCGGGCAACAGAGACTCTGAGCATCTTAGTCATTACTGCATGATCGCTCCAGGAATTAATCATGTCCACTACAGAAAAGATAAACATCAAACCCATCTGTACTTTCACATTCAAGACTTGTCCTGACTCCAGCCTCGGCTTCCCAGGCTTGCTCTTTCCCTCCTTTCACTGACCCCAGCCACACCAGCCCTGTCATTAGTCCCCAAATAGAAGAACTTCCGCCTGACCCAGGTTTCTTACTGAGTATCCCCGTGACCAGTGACCCTCCCTATGCTCTGCTCACCCAAATTCTGTCCACTGCCTGTTGATGTTTTTCCTTCTTTGTGAAACCGCTCACGCTACTCCTGCCCGTACACACCATGCTCTCCTCTGCACGCATATGGTGTCTGCTCAGTCCAGGTACTGGACAGTCATGTATGTTCTGCCTACATTCTGCTTCTCCTCTCCTACAGGTATACTTCATATTATCTGCTTCATATGTTCTTTGAAATTTTTTTTTAATGTTTATTTATTTTTGAGAGAAAGAGACAGAGCATGAGTGGGAGAATGGCAGAAAAAGAGGGAGACAGAGATTGGAAGCAGGCTTCAGGCTCTGAACTGTCAGCACAGAGCCCGACGCGGGGCTCAAACTCACAAGCAGTGAGATCCTGACCTGAACCGAAGTCGGATGCCCAACCGACTGAGCCACCCAGGTGCCCCTCTGCTTCATATGTTCTTAAATTTTCATGTGTTTCTATTTTGTTAGACTACATATATACTAGGCAACTACATTTTTTCACTTTACTTCTCAAATAGCAAGTTGTATAGGGCTTTTCATATCGTAGACTTTCTAAAAAGATATTAATTGAATGGATTGAATTAGCTAATTAACACTTAAAATGTACAGTTATAAGAATTTGAGAAGTTCCTTCTGATATGGGGAATGCTGAGAACAATCAAGGAGGAACTGCCTTTTGACTGGTATTACCCTATAGACCAGGAAGAGAAAATACATTTTCATTCAAAGGCCACATTGAAAGACAATTCTCAAAAAGCAACTTCCTGGGGAGCCTGGCTGGTTCAGTTGGAAGAACATGCAACTCTTGGTCTCCAGGGGTGAATTCGAGCCCCACATTGGGTGCGGAGATTACATATATGTATACATACATACATACACTTTAAAAAGCAATTTCCCATGCCATTTTTCTAGAAGAAGCAAAATCAGTCACATTGAAAAATCATGCTTGTTTTGTGTGACTGTTTTGGTGACTATCAGTCATACATGCCATGCTTGGCCCTCAAGACGTCCCAACGTATAATGTGTGGAAAACAACAAACACTCAGTGGGAGTGTGAAAGATTCACTGATGATTGTCTTACCCATTAGTTTGTTGGGAGATGTTTTTTTAATTACAGATAATAGCTCTCCACACCAGTGTTAGTTTAGCCCAGTCATTAATAGCTACCTAACAAATTATCTGAACCAATCGTTCTTCCTGGTACATCATCTAATGATTGCTCCCCACAGTTCGTTATTTGCTACACAGCAGAACAGCATTTCTAAATGTACACATGATCAAAGTCACTCCTTTTTTATCAAGATGAATAGGAAAAGAAGGTCATGTGCTGACTTAGAAACTCTTGGCATATTTGCATAGGTTAACGTTTATATCTCAGCTTTTGAACGCATGAAAAACTGTTCACTGTATTTTTTAAATTGTAGATTTTTAAAATCTAGGATTGAGAATTCCTTGGAATAAAACTTCAAAAATTAAGTTTACTATCCACGAAAGGTTTTTGCTTGTTTTCCTGTTAACTGTGAAAGTAAAAAATTAGCTCCTTTTGCATCATTTGAACCTTAATCTGATGTTGAATATTGGTGTTTTGCTGCAATCTATGAAAGAATGCTGCCTGTGTTTTCAAAATTCTGATATAAACACAGAGTAACTCTGAATAAAACTTCAAAAAATAAATTTTCTATCACAAAAGGCTTTTAGTTGATTTATTATCAGTGTAAAATTACAGAATTAGCCCCACTATGTGAACTTTTAATAAACTTCAAAAAGAAATGCATCCTCATTTAAAATACTGACAAATAATTCCTCTATGCACGTTGATTTTTTCTTTTCTGAAGCTGATTAAGTGTTTTGATTCCAGATGAGTTTTCTATAGGATAGTTTCTATAAATGATTATTTTGGAACCTATAAATAAGAAGTTTCTTTTCTCTGTTCATTCCTGTAGGGCAAAATATTTGAAACCATATGTCTGTGTGAGTTGTGTATGTGTGTGCTTTATCCACTGACATTTTGAAATTCTGTTTAATGATGTCTTCGTATTTAAAAACTCAGATGAGGGGCGCCTGGGTGGCTCGGTCGGTTAAGCGTCCGACTTCGGCTCAGGTCATGATCTCGCGGTCCGTGAGTTCGAGCCCCGCGTCGGGCTCTGTGCTGACAGCTCAGAGCCTGGAGCCTGTTTCAGATTCTGTGTCTCCCTCTCTCTGACCCTCCCCCGTTCATGCTCTGTCTCTCTCTGTCTCAAAAATAAATAAACGTTAAAAAATAAAATAAAATAAAATAAATAAATAAATAAATAAATAAATAAATAAATAAAATGAAAACTCGGATGAAACACGGACCTGATTAAATCAATCATCTTGCTTCCGCTAACGGATACTATGCAACTGTACATCCTATGGTCAGGAAGTTCACTACGTTCCAATGTGGGAAGATGCCCATGTTACACTTTGAAAAATGCAAGGCATATAACGCTGTATATAGAACAGCACCTTTTGTGAAGAAAAGGTGGGAAATAAGAATAAATATGCATAAAACTTTTCAAGGAGTAGTGTTTCATGTATTTTGCCTTTTGAACCTGGTAAATCTATGAGCTATTCAAATAAAATGAAATAAAATAAAATCTATTAAAAATCAGGTGAAACATGAGGTACCTGGCTAGCTCAGTCAGTAGAGCATGGGACTCTTGATCTCAGGATTGTCAGTTCAAGCCCCACGCTGGGCTTAGAGCCTACTAAAAAAAAAAAAAACAAATCAAGTGAAACAGTTTTATGATTTCGCTAACAGAAGATGAGATGACAACTGAGGGGGGCCTGGGTGGCTCAGTCAGTTGAGCATCTGACTTAAGCTCAGGTCATGATCATGGTTCATGGCTTCGAGCCCCACGTCTGGCTCTGTGCTCTCAGAGCCTGGAGCCTGCTTCAGATTCTGTGTCTCCCTCTTTCTCCCTCTCTCTCTGCCCCTCCCCTGCTCATGCTCTGTCTCTCTCAAAAATAAACATTAAATAAATAAATAAATAAATAAATAATTCAAAGAATAAACATATGGGAATGCAAACTGATACAGCCACTCTGGAAAACAGTATGGAGGTTCCTCAAAAAACTAAAAATGAAACTACCTTACGACCCAGCAATTGCACTACTAGGCATTTATCCATGGGATACAGGTGTGGTCTTTCGAAGGGACACATGCACACCCATGTTTCTAGCAGCACTATCAACAATAGCCAAAGTATGGAAAGAGCCCAAATGGCCATCACTGGGTGAATGGATAAAGAAGATGTGGTATATATATACAATGGAGTATTACTCAGCAATCAAAAAGAATGAAACTTTGCCATTTGCAACAACGTGGATGGAACTAGAGGATATTATGCGAAGCGAAATTAGAGAAAGACAAAAATCATGACTTCACTCATATGAGGACTTTAAGATACAAAACAGATGAACATAAGGGAAGGGAAGCAAAAATAATATTAAAAAGGGAGGGGGACTAAACATAAGAGACTCTTAAATATGGAGAACAAACAGAGGGTTCCTGGAGGGGTTGTGGGAGGGGGGATGGGCTAAATGGTAAGGGGCATTAAGGAATCTACTCCTGAAATCATTGTTGCACTATATGCTAACTTGGATGTAAATAAAAAAAATAAATTTAAAAAAAGGAGTTGTTGAAGGAGGTGAAGAAATATTATCTGAAATATAATACAAGAAAATTTCCCAGAAAAAAAGAGCCTCTATGCTAAAAACATTGGCTGTGAATTCCAAGTCAAACAGTTTTTTTTTTAAAGTCTACTCCTAACCACATCACTGTTAAGTTTTTAAACTTTAAGGATAAAGAAAGTTCTGAAAAGCTTCCAGAAAGATACAAAGGTTACATCTAAAGAAATTACGATCAGGAAGACACTGGATTACTCGAAAATACTGGCACTGTAAGACTATGGAGCAATGTCCTCAAAATTATGAGGACCTATGAGTTCTAACCCAGAATTCCATACCTTTGAAATCTATCAATTAAAACAAGGATCAAATCAAGTTATTTTAGACATGCCCAGACTGAAGAAAATGACCTTCAACAAAACTTTTCTCTGGCAGCTAAAAGAGTATATGTCCTAAAATAACATATCAAACCTACAGAGAATATAGGTCAGACTCGAGAAAAAAGGAGGCTTCAAGAAAAGACAGAAAGTGGGAACAGATAAATCACTGATAATTTATTTGATGTTTTTGACCATTTAGGAAAACTACTGAGAGCCATGACAAATGTTCTAAAATAATTTTTTTTAAATAATTGATACATAGTCAAAAGCTAGCGGAAAAAAAATTCATAGGCAATTTTTAACTCTAGGAAAAATAAAAAAATTGTAGAAGGAAAAAATATATAGTTATGATGATACAGTCACTGTAAATGTAATGTTGATTACTAATGCAACCCCCAATTGTGAAATGGCTATATTGAGATTATGGGGTAAAAAGATGAAAGAGGGGCACCTGGGTGGCTCAGTCGGTTAAGCGTCCGACTTCAGCTCAGGTCACGATCTCGCCGTCCGTGAGTTCAAGCCCCGCGTCTGGCTCTGGGCTGATGGCTCAGAGCCTGGAGCCTGCTTCAGATTCTGTGTCTCCCTCTCTCTCTGCCCCTCCCCCGTTCATGCTCTGTCTCTCTCTGTCTCAAAAATAAATAAACGTTAAAAAAAATTTTTTAAAGATGAAAGAGAGATAAATACTAATATAACATGTATTCAACAAAATCTGTCTAAAATTGATCAATCCGTAAAGAGCAGCTAAAGTGAATTATTTTAAAATATAGTAAACATACGGACTATAAACTCAAATTAATTAATTAATTAATTAAACATGAAATAAAATTGTTTTTAAAACATGACAACTGAAACAGGAACTAAAGCCACTAGCCAAATTTCTTTGTTTACAATTCAGTGGTTTTTGGTATGTTCACACATCGTGCAGCTATCACACTAATTGCAAAGCTTTTCCGTCACCCCCAGGAGTAGCCCTGTGCGTGAGCAGTAGCTTCCCACGCCCTCGGGTATTTGTTGTTTAATTATAAAACATTCAAGCACAACATAAATTCCCAGCAAAAACTCAAAAATGCTTTTTAAATAGCACTTGTTAAAGTAGTGCCTGTGACCAAAATGAACAAATCAGGAGACTATAGCTGCTGGAGAGGATGTGGAGAAACGGGAACCCTCTTGCACTGTTGGTGGGAATGCAAACTGGTGCAGCCGCTCTGGAAAACAGTGTGGAGGCTCCTCAAAAAATTAAAAATAGAACTACCCTATGACCCATCAATAGCACTGCTAGGAATTTACCCAGGGGATACAGGAGTGCTGATGCATAGGGGCACTTGTACCCCAATGTTTATAACAGCGCTTTCAACAATCGCCAAATTATGGAAAGAGCCTAAATGTCCATCGACTGACGAATGGATAAAGAAGTTGTGGTTTATATACACAATGGAATACTACGTGGCAATGAGAAAGAACGAAATATGGCCCTTTGTAGCAACGTGGATGGAACTGGAGAGTGTGATGCTAAGTGAAATAAGCCATACAGAGAAAGACAGATACCATATGGTTTCACTCTTATGTGGATCCTGAGAAACTTAACAGAAACCCATGGGGGAGGGGGAGGAAAAAGAAAAAGATGTTAGAGTGGGAGAGAGCCAAAGCATAAGAGACTGTTAAAAACTGAGAACAAACTGAGGGTTGATGGGGGGTGGGAGGGAGGGGGGGGTGGGCGATGGGTATTGAGGAGGGCACCTTTTGGGATGAGCACTGGCTGTTGTATGGAAACCAATTTGACAATAAAGTTCATATATTGAAAAAAATTTAAAAAATAAAGTAGCGCCTGTGAACAGTATCCACTACTGAGCTCAGAATCTGCTTCTACTTCCATACTCCTCCTTGTTCTTCCCTGTTCTCTATTAGGATCACGGTTATCACTCTGAGGCCACTTGAGGGGCCGCGAAAGCGCGGTGCTCACATTCACACACTGGGGCCAGACCTGCCTGCTCCCATGAAGCCTTCTCCGCTAAGCTCTTCTCATATTGTCTTCGGCGAGCGGCATACTTGGGGATTTGCACATTCGTTGTGATAAACTCTGCAGTCTATTTGTTTTTGGTGTTTATGTTTTAATTAGAATGTCAGAGCGAACTTGCAAAAAAGAAAAAAAAAACGGGAGAAAAAGGAAAGAAGAGAAAAACAGTGGCCCCGATTTCAGTTGTGTCCATATTTTATGGGTCATGAATTATCCAGGTCTATGATACAAATTGAAATGTTTTACAGAAAGCCAAAGTTTTAAAAACTGTTTTTAAATAGGCTCCACACCCAAATGTGGGGCTTGAACTCACAACCCTGAGATCAAGAGTCAGATGCTTTACCGACTGAGCCAGCCAAGCGCCCTCAAAACAAAGGTAAAAAATTTTTCTCTCCAAAACAGACGTGTGAGAATAGCAATTGAAGATGGTTAGCCTGATTAAGGAAATCACTCAATAAATATTTACTGACATGACAAGGCGTGGCAAGCACGTAATGGAAAGAGGGCCACTGCAGGACAAGAGAGAAGTCAAAACTGCCCCCTGCCATGTCTGTAGTTCTCATTGTATCAAGAATCTTCCGGGGCACCTGGGTGGCTCAGCTGGTTGAGCGTCCGACTTCGGCTCAGGTCGTGATCTCACAGTTCGTGAGTTCGAGCCCCGCGTCGGGCTCTGTGCTGATAGCTCAGAGCCTGGAGCCTGCTTTGGATTCTGTGTCTCCCTCTCTCTCTCTCTCTACCCCTAACCCACTCGCATTCTGTCTCTGCCTCTCTCAAAAATAAATAAACATTAAAAAAAAGAATCTTTCATTCAGTTGTCATCTCCCGCCTCTCCTAGTTTCTGAGTGCTCACTAAACTTTTTTATTAGAATACTGGACGTCTTGGCATCTCCTTTTCTCCGCCTCCACAGACATCGTTTTAATTCATGGTCTTCCCTTCTCTCACGTGGGTCTCACACTGCCTCTAATATCCTTCTCCTCCAATCCACCCTCTTCATGGCTACCAGAAACATGTTTCCAAAGTACAAAGCTATCCCCGTCGATTCCCCAATTAAAATCATCCCTGTAGCTGTGGGAATCAGTTCTACTCTTTAGCATGGCACGTAATTCCTTCGAACCTAGCCATAGCTCACGTGTCTAGCATGAACAATCACGTATACTCTGTCACCCAGGTCTGGGGCTACCCCTCCAACTAGTTTCCCACAGAGGATTCCCCCAAACAGGCCAGACAGTCCCCCGGTCCAACCCTGTGGCCTCTGCTTCATGCTGTTCTCTGTCCCCCTACAACACTTCCTCTCATCCCCTAAGACCCAACGCAAATGAGATCTTATCTCTGATGCCTTCTTTGGTACAAACATGCCACCATCACAGATACAACCCTTTTTGAAGGATTCAAGACTCACAGAATGTATTAAGAATGTATTAAGTATCTCCTTCCAGAGTCCGATGTTCAAGAGCAGTGTTGGGCTGCGCCGTGAGGATAACAAGTTTTTCTTTTATGTCTGCTTGTTCCAGATTTTGTTTAATGTTTATTTATTTCTGAGACAGAGAGAGACAGAGCATGAGTGGGGGAGGGGCAGAGAGAGAGGGAGACACAGAATCCGAAGCAGGCTCCGGGCCCTGAGCTGTCACGGCAGAGCCCGACGCAGGGCTCGAACCCATGAACGGCGAGATCATGACCTGAGCCGAAGTCGGTCGCTCAACCGACTGAGCCACCCAGGCACCCCTCTGTCTGCTTGTTCTAGATATAGGGAAGAATGGATGGGCACCTTGTGATGTAGGATAACATAATTATGGCTGCCTATCTTTTATCAACCACGGGAAGCATCTGAGGAGCCTGAAAAGGAAGTGGAGAGTGACACCAGAAACTGCCCATTGGTCTGCACAGTCCAAAGGAAGTCTGTCCAAGGTTCTCAGTGGTCAAACAGAATGTCATTCCAGCCATGTGGCATTATTTTAAGTCAGCCTAAAGAAATCAGGTATAAAACAGCAGCGAATGAACAACGCTGTGTGTAGCTTTGCCTATTTTCTGGTTAACTTTCTAGAAGGTTTGTTTTATAACATTATTTACTAGTTTTGTTTTTTACTGAAGTTCAAGCACAGTTGAAAGGTTTTTTTTTATTCCTAATATTTTAGATGAGGACAAACAACTGTACTGTGGTAATATTTTGCCAAAGGCTTAACTTTTCCATCAGGGTCCAGTCAGGAGAAGAAAAATCATACCAGGTATTTTAACAGAGATTGTGACATGAGGAATCTGGTTGATCACGTATGAGAGTACTGAAGAGACACAAAGGACCCACTGAGGTAAGGCAGACACAGTAACTTCAAGAAGTGGCTGCTACCCTCGGGCTGAGGAAATAATGGAGAGAGTTGGGGGTTATCATAGTTTAGGAGCTCAGAGGAGGGGCCGCATCAGACTGGAAGCCAGGCCCCTGAAGAACGGGCATCGATGGGCTGGTGCTGGTATCTCTGAGGCAGTGCAGTGAGGACGGTTCTGGGAATATGAAAAAAACAAAAACACAAAAAACCAGCTCTGGAAACTTGAAACAAGGACACTGCCAGGTGAAGAGCCGTTTCCATGGGAACACTGACAGGAACAGGAAGTGAACAGTAAAGAGTAGGCCCTTCTGCCCCCTCCAGCCTCATAGACTTCCTGCGGCCCTCCCCTCCAGCCTCCCCACCCCCCCCCAACTTTGTCCAACCCCGACAGGGAGCCAGGTGGCCAAAGAGAAACGAAGTTTGCAGCCTCTCAGTCCCAACGACTGAGAGAAAAGTATAGAAGACTGGGTTTGATTTGAGAGACAATAGCTTAGTGATCAGCACATTTCCTAACTCAGTACCGTCTAGGTTCATATTTAAGAAAACATTTAAGCTCGAAAACCTACGAGCTTTTACAATCATAAATCACATAGTTTGCATGTGTTAATGTCCTGGATTCGTGATTTCAGGGCTCTTGTCAATTAACTCTCAGTGACAGAGGTCTGAAAACTTCTAAATCCAATTTGGAAATAGCGTCAACATCAATGAGATGTGCATCTACTGGACACACATTTCAAAGTTAGCATCTCTGGCCTCTACCCACAAGACGCCGGTAATGCCTTCACCTCCAAGCTGCGACAACAGAAAAAACATCCTCGGGCTTTGCCAAATGTCCTGTGGGGGCCCAAATCACCCTGGTTGACAACCACTGGTCTACCACCACACGAGCACAATGTGAATTAAATGCTCCTGATAATGATAAAGAGAAATGAGAAATGAATCTCTGATTTTTACGATCCCTAACTGGAATAGCCTCTGTGCTAACTCAGTGTGAAATCTGTAACTGGTTTTCAAAATCCTGTCAGCTTCATCTTGGAAAAAAATGTTTCTCATCTTTGGGGAGACCATTCCCATATTTGGGCCAGAATCTTTTCATCTATGCTTGTAACTGAGCAGAGAAGATTCCTGAATCTGAGTGTGCCTTGTTGCATTCCCAAGTACAAAGCTCAAAATACTGAGCTATGTTTTTTAACTTCTTCATACTATTTATCTTAGGCTTTTGTGGTCGAAGCCAGAGTTCTAAGATATCTGAGTTGTGAAAGCTCTCAAATTGGATCTAAAAAGAAAAGAGAAAAAAAAAAAGGTAGGTGAAAGTAGAAAATAGTTTCTCTCAACAATCAGTTTTTGGACTCATTAGTAAAGGAAACATTAAATACAAGTACTAAAGACATAAGAATTATTTCTCTATTTAGCCAAATGCCTTAGAATGTTTGAACTAACTGTAGTTATGTGAAATGTTTCTCTCTTTTTCATATGCTTTCAGGAGAAAACCCAACAAAAATAAATACAGCACAAAGAAAATGAAGGCTTTCAAACCACATTTGGTTAGGTGAACTGATAACTAATTTTGCCTAAATTTCCTTAAACATGTGAAGAGGATGATTTATCCCACCAGAGCTATCCCACACAATGAATGAATACTCCATACGATTAACTAATTCCATACAATTAATGAAGCTAATTTTAACAGTCATAAATAGTGCAATCAAAAGCATGTCTTGGGGCACCTGGGTGGCTCAGTCGGTTGAGCATCTGACTCTTGATTTTGGCTCAGGTCATGATCCCAGGGTCGTGGGATCGAGCCCCACGTTGGGCTCCGTGCAGAGTATAGAGCCTGCTTCAGATTCTCTCTCTCCCTTTGCCCCTTCCCCCTGCTCACTTGTTCTCTCTCTCAAAAAAAAAAAAAAAAAAAAAAATATATATATATATATATATATATATATATATATATATATAAATATTAAAAATTATCAAAAGCATGTCTCTTTGTTCACTGATCATGTTAAAGTGATCCTGTCCAAGGAGATTTAGTGTCTTCCTCTTATTTTTTCCTCCCTTCCTCTCTTTATAGTGTATAATACATGCTCACTGTGGAAAACTTACAAAATAATCAAAATAAGGCAGCTAATCTCAAAATCCAGACAGCATGCTGATGTATTTCATTCATTACAGCATGTTTTCTCTACCTGTTTTTGTTCAATGTATTCATTTGTCAAAAAAAGCACAGGTGTGACAAGATCATGCTTTAAGTTTTATAGCTGAATTTTTTATTGAATGTTACATCGTGCACATGTTCTCCTAGGCTAAATATTCTTTGAAAAGATAAAGTGTTCTCAACTTGTTCATGTTGAAGTAATAGTATGCTTGTGTTTATTCTTTTTTTCTACAAGTATTAGCACTCGTGGAATTAAGCTTATTTGATGATTTATTAATTATTTCTACAATTTTTAGATTAAGTTCTAAATTTACTACTTTAAAAAACCTCAAGGGGCGCCTGGGTGGCTCAGTCGATTAAGCACCTGAGTCTCGATTTTGGCTCAGGTCCGAATCACATCGTTCATGGGTTTGAGCCCCGCATGGGGCTCCATGCTGACAGCGCAGAGCCTGCTTGGGATTCTCTCTCTCCCCCTCTCTCTGCCCCTCCCCCACTCACATGCGTGCATGCTCTCTCTCTGTCAAAATAAGTAAATTCAAAAAAATAAAAAATAAAAAGCCTCTAATTTTCTGTTTCTCAAATTCCCATCTTTATTTTCTGCATCAACAACATAACTGAGATTTGGGAATTTGTATATCACTCCTTGCCGTGTATCACTGATGTAAGTCTCTCCTACTTATGCAAAGCAGTGCTTGGCACACAGATATCAGTGAAAGTCAGGATTATTTTTAGAATTCTCACGATTGTTCTATTTGAAACTTCAGCTTTGAGAAGAAAACGAATTTCATAAAAGGATAACCTAAATATGAACTATTTTCACGTGTGTTACTATAGGTCAGGGTTTCTCAACCCCAGCGTGACTGAAATTTAAAACTAGATAATTCTCTGTTGGGGGACTGACCTGTACATCGTACAATGTTTAGCAGCGTCCCTGGTCTCTACGTAGCAAATGCCAGTGACACTCCCCTCCCCACCCCCAACAGTTGTCACAACCAAACATGGCCCCGAACACTGTCAGCCTCCCCCTGGCAGGCATAACTGCCCAAGGTGGAAAAAGTCTGCTCTAGGTAAATTGGTCCGAACCAGAAATATTCCTTTATAAAGACCTTCTGCCACCTTCAAGCCTTCAGCATGAGTGTTCTATTCTAAAATTTATATATAAGGTGAAGCCACCTTTTCTCCTGAGAAGTCTCTTCAGCTTCCTCATGTCCTTGAGATCTCAGGATGCGGACGGTGCCAGAACCAGTCACCAGAGACACCTGAGCCAACAGGATTGAACACAGAGGCACATAATGAAGCTATGTGGCTGAGAGTCCATATGCATCTGGAAATTAAATCACCCTTTCATCCTTATCCAAAAGCCAGGGTGATGTCAGAATGATGAATGAAAACACCCATGAGGATAACATACCCACTGTCTCCTCCATCACCTTAATTGTCTCCTTACCTGTGCAATATAAAGACTGTGAACAACTTCACTATTAATGGCAATGTAAAAGCCAAAAATTAGTTTGAAATCACTAATATCTCTGGAATACATTAGAACTTTTCACTTTGGAGGAAACAGTATATAATATCTATCCCTATAGTGGATCTAAAGTTGAGATAATATATATATATATATATTTTTTTGTTTTCCTTCCCTCATTAGCTGCAAATCGTATTGGAGCTTAAAGGTGTATCTAGCAGAATATCAACCTCTGTGAGGATATGATGAAAGGAAAGCCTAATGCGAATTGAATGGCTACGCTTGACAGGACAGAGGTTTAGTTCTCACTCCCGTAACAGACCGATTTGGATATTTCTGGTCACTGGGCAGGCAGTTTTCCTCCATGGGGATCTGCCATTCTCTAAAGCCTCAGGTAAAGAGAATAGGAACTGTACTAGCCTTTGAAGCCCCATGTGAAGTGACAAACTGAATTCGATCCGCACTTCATTGTAGCGAAGTAGCCGCACGGTCACATCGGAAGCAAGGACGGCTGGAAACCACAGTGCCTTTTGGTGGTCACACCTCCTGATGCAAGGGGGCACAGTTGTTGGTCAAAGCAGTTTGAAAAAAATAAAAGGCCTAGTAATTGTTACTGGTTGAATTTTGTCCCCCCAAAGAAACGATGGCGTTCTAACCCCGGGGCCTCAGAATGTAACCTTACTTAGAAATAATGTCCTGACAGATATAATCAGTCAAGATGAGGTCATACTGGAGTAGGGTGGGCCCTTAATCCAATATGACTGCTTTCAGGACCTGCTTCTCTTTCTGGCCTCCTCATAATCTCTATGGCACCTCCCTCACAGGACCTCTGCTGCCTTCTGTCTGCTGCGTTATTTTCCGTGTCCTGACCGGACAGTGCTCACTGTATTTTCCCACCCAGACTTCACCAAGAGCTAGTCTCATCAGCTTAGCTAGTTCCCCCTGTCCTGTTATGCGAAACCTTTGCACCAGGTCATCTTGGAGAAGTCCCCAACCTGTGGAGACTCTGTGCTTTGCCCTTGGGCCACCCCTGAGCTAAGAACAGGACATTGCCATCTCCCCATCAGGGTGCTGTGTATGGGCTGTGGCCAACTAGAGGGGACCTCTGCACTTTGCTGGTTAATCCACCTCATATGTCTGACACAGACCCAACATACGTTCTGTTAGTCTTTCCTCCATCTTCATTGCTTATTCCCGATGCACATCATTTTATCTTTTGAAATGGCCTGGTCGCCCAACATGAGCAAAGGTACAAAAGGAGAGCATAAAACCTTCATGAGCTAGCTTGGTGGCTGTGTGATGGAAGTAATATGGCTGGTACTAACTCTTACAGAGAACTTTCTAAGAAGCAGGCAGTCCTCTAAACACTTCACATATATTACCTCAATGTTAACAACCCTCCGAGGTGGATGCCATTAATATCCCCATTTTAAGTAAGGAAGTGAAGGCAAAGAGAGATCAAGCAACATGCCCATCCTGCCCATAAGTTTGAACACCTGCCCATGAAGAAGGCCACAAGCTTCCTATTTCCCATTAGACCTTGTAATTTGGACAATCAGCCACCCTTCTAATCTGGCCTAGAGACAAGGAATCTCCCAAAATTGCTATTTTTAAATATGCTGTCCTCAGACCACCTGCATCAGAAATAAATGTACTGCTGGTAAAAAAAAAAAAAAAATTCACTAACAGTGTGTCTTGGGGGTAAAAGATACCTTTTAGCAAGTATTCTAGATTCTTCTTTGTACATTACAGTTTGCGACCATTGCCTTAGGTCAGACATAGATTACTTACTCCTGGGGTGCTCCCACCTTCCCCAAAGCGAAGATTTGGGTCTCATCCTGTTTCCCCAAAGAGACTACTTTGAGTCTGGCATGATTTAGCTGGTATCTAAATACAGACTGTTCACAGCATTCGTCTTTTTAAATAATGCATAAGGTATATCTGTAACTAAATGTTGAGGAACCTCTGAACCATCATTGGACTCGCCATCTGGTGGTCAGAGTAGGTAGTGGCCTGTTTTCCTGAGAGGAAATGATAGGCGAATTTGTAAAAGTAGGTTTTGTTATTTTGTTTTTAATTTGTTCCCGGTAGAGTTGACACACAGTGCTACGTTAGTTTCAGGTGTTAGTTTCTCTATATGTTATGCTGTGCTCACAAGTGTAGTCGCCATCTGTCATCCTACAGTGCTATGACGGTCCCTGTGCTGTGCCTTCTATTAAAACTGGAGGAGTTTGAAATATTTCCCTGGTATCTTACGGG
This sequence comes from Neofelis nebulosa, assembly GCF_028018385.1. Classification (NCBI taxonomy): domain Eukaryota; kingdom Metazoa; phylum Chordata; class Mammalia; order Carnivora; family Felidae; genus Neofelis; species Neofelis nebulosa. The sequence continues at coordinate 8,685,838 of NC_080800.1, forward strand.
ACTGACGATCACAGTCTTCTTTGTCTTGTGTGCTCCGAGCTTTTCTTTGTATCAGCAGAGAATTTGGACACACAGCTACGGAGCGTACTTTCACTTTCAAAGCAAAATGATTTCAATTAGATGATCTAGCCCAGCAAACTTTTTCTGGAAAAGGTCAGATAATAAATATTTTAGGTGTCGTGGGCCATATGGTGTGTGTTGCAATTACTCAACTCTGCCAGAGTAGGATAAGAGCAGCCACAGGCAATATGTACACAAATGGGTGTGGTATGTTCCAATAAATCTTTGTTTACGGACACTGAAATTTGAATTTCATGTCATTTTCACGTCATGAAATATCATTTGTATTTTTTTCAACCATTTAAAAATGCCACAACCATTCTTAGCTCATGGGCCCTGAGAAAACAGGCAGCAGGCAGGATTTGGCCCATTGGCCATAGTGTGCGGACTTGTGGTCTAGCCCACAAACTGCCCTATTCGGGGCCTTCCTTCAGGGTGACTGTGAAGGCTATCTACTGCATGTGTGCGCCGGCTGTCTTTTGGGTCTCCACCTGGTAAAGAAAAGCAGGGCTATGAGACAAACGTCCCATTTGAAACTTCAAACCCTGGGGAGCCCTGACAAAGACAACCATGAAAAGCAAATAAGAAGCTGAGTAAAGGATCCCTATATAAGATCACTTTTTCTAAGATGAGCTCACAGACGTAATTGATAAAGCATGTGAGGAAATCAAATGCCATGAGAAATAACAAGGATCGATAGATGAATCTGATTTGATCATTAAAATAACAGCGTTATGGATCAGAAGAGAGATCTAAAGAAAAGACCAAATCATACTGTCAAAGACAGACAAAATGGGGAGTTCCAACATACAATTAACAGAAATTACAGCTGGAAGGACGGAGAGGGGATGTGGCAATAATTGTAGGGATAACGGCAGAGGTATTTCCAGGAAAAATTTTTGCAGGCATGTGTAGATTTAATTTTTGTATAGCGGGAGGCGTGAAAATGCAGACTTGGGAACCTGACAGATTTGGGCTTGATCGTGGTTCCATCATTTCCAACTGGAGATCTTGAGCAAATCACGGAAGCCTTGATTTTCTGTCAATCCACCTTCCACAGGAAGATTGTGACAACTGACGCAGGGAAGACTTGACCACAGGGAACGGCTTTTGTTAGCGGGCACAATTACCGTAACTGGGGAGCACTTGACAGATCTCAGCGACACTGTGGAACTGATTTGGGAACTAGGGCGGCGGTGTGGATTTCCTCACTTCAGTTCTTGAAGCGTTGTTCTTCTCATCCACAAAGTTCTTCCATAAATCATTTTGTTTTAACTTCTCTCTCTTTGCAGAGGAGGGGGGAGTATTTTGTGTTCTTTTTCCTTTTCCTGCCATCTCCCACAGAATCCTCACCACAGCCAGTTTCCGTGGTAAACGGTGTCCCTGTATCATTATTGATGTATTCCATTTGGATCTTCCAACAGCACGAGGATATCTGGCATTGCATATGTACATTGAGTTCTTTTTATTTGTTATCATTTTGTCCTGAAGTTAGAGCCTCCTGGGACCTGTAACAAATGAGAAGCCTATGCCACTTAGCCATCCCTGGGACAGCAATTAAAAATAAAAATAGATTTCTTTGAACACACCGAGTGGTTTCTCACTCTTAAGGGACTTTCCTATTTATTTTCTTTTTATGAAGCTTGGGATGACAACTCCTCTATCTTCTCATGGATTTCAGAAGAAAAAGATGCCTAATTCAAGGGAGGAACTGCTCCTAGATTAGCACGTCTGCTTCGAACCTTCGTGTTCACCCCCACCTCGACACCAATGTCTTCTATAAATTGAAATTATTCTTTTACAAAAAAAGAAAAAAATCAAGTAAATTTTCACAGAATGATAATTCGAAAACATCTCTGTGCCGGGAGAGCCCAATTTCAGCTGATAATGGGGACATCGGTTTGGGTAAAACCAAAGCCAGTAAAAACTTTTGTTCATTATTGAGAACCAAAGCAGTCAAAGCAGCTTTGGTAGAATCAAAAGCTGGCTTTGGTCGACTTGGCAATCATTCTCCGTGGCTTCACTTCGTCTCATAGAGAGTTAAAACTGGAGACCTGAAAGTCGTGCCTTTTTCGTTCTTTGCTTGGCAAATCAGCCAGCAGAGGCCCAGACGGATAAAGTGAGCAGCGCCTCCAAACTCATCCCCTCTGCACTTCTGCTCCTGTCTTCTCCTCTGAAGACAGCATATTGAGGTATTTCACCAGTGAAGGGTGCGATTTGGGATGGCAAAATACTGATTTACTTTCATTTCTTCGCTTTGACAGCTGTGGACTGTGGGGTCCACTGAAACGACGTGGATTACAATGGCAAGTACATTCCCTTCCTGTGACCACTATCACAAATCGCTGCAAAGTCAGTGATGTAAAACAAATTTATCTCACAGTGGTGGAGGTCAGAAGTCCAAAATGGGTCAGCAGGACTGCCCCCCTTCTGGAGGCTCTCGGGGAGAATTTGTTTGCTTCCTCCAGGTTCTAGAGGTCATCTCAGTTCCTTGGCTTGTGGCCCTGCCTTACTCTGATCAACTTCCTCCTGTCTCCTTTTCTGCCTCTGACCCTCGGTCTGCATCCTAGAAAGACTCTTGCGATGCCACTGGACCCACCCAGATAATCCAAGATAATCTCTCCATCTCAAGAGCCTTCATTGACTCACACTCTTCAAGTGCCTGTCACACATCTTCCATTAATGTCTTGGTGTATAAGTAAAACATTTTTTGCCATCTCACTTACTCAACTCTATGTAATAATGTAGTTTCCTTGCGGAAAGAGAATGTTTCTTGGGCACCTTTCATCCCCTCCAAGGTCACAATTTCATACGTGCTGGTTGCTTGGTAATACTGATGCACCACATTTGATTTTATGTAAGAGTATACTATGTTAGAGGATGATCCAGCTGTAGGTCCCTGATATTTTCCTCCATGAAGCGTATCCATCAATTCCAAAAAAAATTATAAAGATTAGTGCTAATAGCACATGTACAAATGTAGATAAAGAAAAAGGCATAAAATACTTAATCTTCCTTATTAAGCTGCTTGAAATCTGTAATTCTCCTTGCTTCATTCTTGTGTGTTTTCTATATACTTCCTTTGAATAGTTGACTCTAAATCATGAGTCAATCCCTTATATGTGGAAAGTTAATTACTGCCTTCAATAACGAAGCTTATGTGATGCTTTATGGTGACGATGATGTATGACCAAAATGTAATATGACAATCACATATGCAAACTGGGCACCTTCTATTCGTGATGTTTCCACATTATCAATATGACTCATTACTCCATTAAGCATCCACAAGGAAACAGAAGTCATTGAAAATGGCCCAAAGCATGTGCATATGCAAAAGAGATTTGTGAACAAACCCCTCATATTTGGAAAGCCAGTGAGGTACTGTCATACTTAGGACACCACAATATCTCACCTCTCCCGTTTTGATAAAACTACATGCAGCAGTTACAAGACAGACTAGCATCTAGATAAATTAGTGGCTATTCAATGTTAGGGGCTGGTAGCTACTCACAAGGACCATCTATCTCCTTTGAGAACCATTTTTTGGAATGTTACATATTATAAGATGTCCTCCTCTTTGTAAACAGAGATGCTTTTACTGACCCTGTCACCAAAGGATCACTTGAAGGTAGGTAGTGGCACTGATTCACCATTGTCTTCTTGCTCCTTTCCATATGTGAGCAAAGATATGGATTTTTCAAGGCTAAGCTGGGATCTACATGTAAGGACTAAAAAACAAACAAACAAACAAACAAACAAAGGCCAGGTATACCTGGCCTACCTGATATCAGATACAGACCTTTAAATTCATTAACACCCTGGGGCATCTGGGTGGCTCAGGGGGTTAAGCATCCGGCTCTTGATTTCAGCTCAGGTCATGATCTCACGGTTCATGAGACTGAGCCCTGAGTCAGGCTCTGCACTGCCTGCTTGGGATTCTCTCCCTCCCTCTCTCTCTCTCTCTCTCTCTTTGCCCCTCCCCTGCTCACAGTCTCCCAAACATAAAAAAACATAAAACACAAAAAAATAAATTCATTAACACCCTCACAAACTGTAAAATAGAACATTAACAAAGGGATGAAAATAGTGCTCAAAGTCATCTGTTAATGTATGTAGCGTGTGTATGTGTATGTTAACATGCACATACACATCTCACAAACCAATTCAAAAAATAAATGATTACGTTACCGAGTTCTATCAGTCTTGGTAAATAATCCAACCAAAAATGGTGACAATGGTGCTGAAACTCAATACCATCTGTGTGAATATATGTGCATATAAATGGGCTTAGTTGCAGAGTCCTGCTCAAGTTGCTTCAAGGGTCCCAGCTCTGGCATGACATTATTCAACATGACACATTAATTTTCTGACGAACCCTTTCATTTTAGAATACCAGCCCAGGCTCCTGGGCAGTATATTACATCTCCTAAACGGAATTAGCCAGAAGTCAATAAGTGCCATTTTGATAGCCAAGGACCTGTCACAGGTATGTTTTGCTTTCCGTTAAATTAGAGGGAATTCTGAATGACTCAGGGCCCTGCCTTCCTACAAACAAGGCCAAATTTTGAGGAAAATGCAAATGAAAGCAGTTTTTTCTGCTATCTATTCTCAGCCAGATTTCTTTTCTCCTTGGGACTCTTCATTTTCCAAGCTGTCTTCCATTCTGGTTCATCTTCCATGTTAACTAACAGAGTTATTAACTGAGTAAGTTGCTTAAGAAGGAACCTTGAATAGAAAGTTTGTGCCACAACAGGAGAGAAAGCTTCAGAAGAAGGAAGCTATTATTGTGAAATGACAAGAGGTAGGGTGGACAACAGGACCTGAGGGCCTCCCCAGAACCCCCAAGACTAACCCATGTATACCATAACTTTCTAGAACGCAGTTATATAGACTGGACTGTTGCTTTTTTTTTTTTTTTTTTTTAATGTACCTCCAGGAAAATCCAGTTAGAAGTATTACTTTCTTCTCTGACTTGTATTTCGGGAAGAAAAGGAAGATAAGCAATGTCATACATTTCTTAAAGTTTTAGAATTCTTTATTCCAACTATCATCCTTCATTCTCTCACTGGATCTACCTTTTTTTCCTTAAAAGAAAATGATGTCTGAAGACTGATGAGCTGCCATATATAGACTCAAACATCTGGGTGCCAGACTGGAACAGATGTTTTTTTATGGATCCTGCTCTGTAGCAAGCTCCAGGCTAATTCATTTGAAGTGAATTGAGCAGAAGACCCATGAGGAAAGGGGGTGAAGGGGGACGCAAAAGTTCACAGCAGAGGGTAAATATCTTTGTCCTGTGTTCTCATTTTCTCCTCAAATTTCCATTGTTCTTCAGCCTCTCCTCCTCAATCCTGTTTCTAGTTTTAGATCACCATATTATAGTTTAGTGAAGAGGAATATTTCATTCCACGAAGCATAGTTATTTTCGCAGACAAATGCTTCCTATAGAATATTCTTACCTTATGAATTTCTTCCCCCTGTTCACACTTTAGGGAATGATGATTTAGTACAGTGTTTCTAAACTTTGGCAGCGTTGACATTTGGGGCTGCAAAATGCTGTTAAAGGGGTGGCCTATGCACTTTATGACATTCAGCAGCATCTCCGGCCTCCTCCCCACCCCACCCGCCCACCAAGATGTGACAACCAAAGATGTCTTTAGACATCACCAAATATCCCCTGGGGGACAAAACTGCCCCCCCCCCCCCTGCGTTGAGAAGCACTGCTTTAAAGGAATATGCATTTCTTATTTCCCCAGAGGTACAATAAACAGAATTGAAAACACAAAAATCTCCAAGTCTCGTGCTGCAGCTGGACATTTTTATTCTTAAATCAGAACTGATTTCATATCATTTTGAGTATCCTTAACAGTCTTTCTAACCTAAAAAATAAGTAGCCCTTCTAATGTGAAGAGAGTGCCACAAAAAGTTTAGGTCACCATCTAGCTGGATGCTCACGTACAGGAGAGCCACGGTCCTTATCTCCATTCCTCCCACAGGCTCGTCCTCGCACACCAACCTATACCACAATCACAGTGGTGACATCTGGACCTCTCCCCCTGCTCTTTGAATGTAACCCCATCTTCTATCTATTTTCCCTCCTGTCTCATTCTAAACTTTTTGTTTTGTTCTCTAGCCAGTTTCTCCTTTTTCCCAGGGTTCCATCAAGAATCCCTGCTGTCTTGGGTTGAAGCAGCCCATTAGATGGAACAGTATCAAAGGCTTTCTGAAAATTGAGATTATCCATGTTGTGTGCATTACTGTTTTCCAGTGTGTCTGTAAGCTGCTCCAAAGTATACAAAAGAGCCAGTGAAGTTAGATAGATAACATCTTTCTACATAAAACCCCCTCCCTCGGTCTTCTTAAGGCCAAAACGCCCATCCGAAAGGGAGAAAGATGCTTGTCGAATATGTTTTGAATGCAGTCCAAACATCTGAATGCTTGGCATCATGTCGACAGCCATCTGGAAGGCTGATAAAATTTTTCTTCTAGATACTGTGGTGGTATGTGGCCAGAACTTCTGAGTCTTCTTGGAATACTAGCAACTGTGGCTGGCTCAGAGTTAACTAACACTTACTGGGCCCTTCCCAAATATCGCACATACAATAACTATTCAATCCTGGTGAACACCCTATAAGGTACGTGCTCTTGTTCCTATTCAACAAATAAGAGAAACAAGTCTCAAAAGACTGAGGTCACAAAACAGGTGGCCGACTCAAATTTGAACTGGACAGTTCTGGCTCTTCCGCCAGTCCCTCTCCTCTACAACACAGAGGAAAAGCACAGAGTCCTGTGCCCAACATACAAGTTAGGTTTTAATCCTCATTGAGTAACTCTCCATCATCACCACTCCAAATGTGATCCTTGGACCAGCAATGTCAGCAACATCTATGAGCTTCTTAGAAATGCAGAATCAGGGCTCCACTGCAGACCTAGAGAATTAGAATCTGCATTTCAACAAGAACCCCAGCTAATTTCTATGTACAATAAATTTTAGGAAGTACTGCTCTTCGGCTCTATGAATATGGAAAGACGATCGCCTAGTTAGTCACTATGCTATGTCCCTTTGCAACACCAGGTTGACCCGCTACTCAGCCTCTTCCTGTTGTCCCTGCATACCTTCCTCCACCATGGTACTCTTACATCCTCCTGCACATAGCATTCTTCCTCATATTCTAGGCTAGAAAAGAGCAAGAGGTTTCAACTCTTCCTTCCATTTCTTTCAATAACGCTCTAGTCACTTGCAATAAGATGCATTTTTAAGGTAATAGAAGAAGGTTGGTCTGCAAGTACATCGTGGGGGTTTTTTTTCCTTTTCAACATTATTATTATTATTATTACTATTACTATTATTACTATTATTTTTAGTAATCTCTACACCCACCGTGGGGCTCAAAGTCACGACCCAAGACCAAGAGTCCCATGCTCTTCCAACTGAGCCAGCCAGGTGCTTTTTTTAACTTTATAAAATGTATCCTATTAAGATGGGCTCGGATACTGTATTGTCTGGACCTGTGATACCAGCAGTTATGATACCAGGAAATTTGTTAAACTGCTGGAGCTACACTGTTGCTGCCTTCTCCACGGTATACCACGCATTTGTTTCCTATTGCTACTATAACAAATTATTAAAAACTTAGTAGCTTAAAATAAGACAAATGTATTCTCTTATAGTTCTGGAAGTCTAAAGTCCTAAATAAGTCTTAAGGGGCTAAAATGAAAGCCCCTTCGGCAAGGCTAATTCCTTCTGTAGGCTCCAGGGGAGAACCCATTTCCTTGTTTCTTCCAGCTTCTAGAGGCCATCTGTATTCCTTGGTTGGCCCCTTCCTCCATCTTCAAAGGTTACCCCAACCTCTGCTTCTATCATTCCATCTCCTTCTTTGCCCTGCTTGCCTCTCTTATATAAGGACCCTTATGATTACATTGGGTCCATCCAGTCTGCTACGGCCAATCTGGAGGTCAAGAGAAGGATCTGACTGGACACTTGGGAGTCCTGAAGATACAGAAAGCAAGTGAAGCCATATCGGAGGACAGAACACTGTATGGGGCAATGGTTTTTAATCCTCTTTGAGAATCTAATGGACCCTACAGATCTTTGCTTCAGAAAAATGAAAATCCATATGCAACTTCACAGTAATTTCAGTTTAAGGGCTCTATAAGCAATCATGAATGTCAGGTTAGGAACCCTTGTTGTATAGCCATCTAGGATAACTATTCAGTTGGATCCTTTCTTCACACCTCTCACCAAAATACATTCTGATGGATCAAAGATTTGGTTATCACAAAAGGAAACTTGAGAGTTTTAAAAATGATATCAAGGTGATAAAGGTCTTTCTAAATATAAGACAAAAATCACCAACCCGTGAAAGAAAAGACTAACAAATTCAACCACATAGGAAGACGTGGGTGTATTTTGTGTGGAAATTAAACCATGAACAAATCACAAGGCAAATGATATAGTGTAAGAAATATCTGCAATTCACATCAAAGACAAAGAGCTCATTTTCTCAATATCAAACACATTCTTAAGTTGATAATACCGAGAACTCAATAGATGTGAAAAGTTCCCAGAAGTTTATATAAAAATCATTCTAATATCTGAAAAGATGCTCAGTTTCATAGTAAATAGATGCATTTTCAAATATGAAATTGGAAAATATCAAGAAGACAGAGTACAGCCTTGGCGAAGGTAGAGAGGATATCATATATATACTGCTCCTGGGAATGCAATATATACCACATCCAGCCCAGGGCTTCTCAAACTGAAATGTGCACACAAATCACTTGGGGACCTTGTGAAAATGCAGATTATGGTTCAGTGGGTTAGGCCTGAAATCTTGTATTTCCAACCAGCTCCCAGATGAGGCCAACACTGCTGATCCACGGATCACACCCTGTGTTACAAGACCTAGTGATGTGATAACACTTTAAAATGTTTTCAATGCACATACCTCTTAAACCACAACACAATTTCTAGGAAATCATCCTACTTATATTCTTGCATATGTGGGAAAGGCGTGTGCACAGAGATTTCCCTTGTGAGACTGAGTGTAATAACAAAAAACAGTAAGCAACATCAAGGTGTGTCGTCTTAAGCATGCTAGCACAGAACCTTCCCACCCAATTCTTTGTTCCAACTTTGCACCCACAGGGCTTTAGAAAACTAAAACCTGCACTGGCAACTCTCGTGCAGCTAGGATTTGTGACCTGATCTAGAGTTCATCAATGAGCTGTTAGTGTATGAAATTTAAAATTAAAACAAAACATCTTCCCGATGCTCCGGAGCCTGAAAAGGAAAGTGGGGTAGACATGAGGATTTGCAACAGCTGCCCCTCTCGCTCTCCCTCCTCTCTCCCTTCCTCTCGAGAGGGTCTGCTCACTAGCTCCAGGAGGAAGAGGCCCACTTGGGGGGCAGTAGTGCAAGCAGCCGTGGCAGCTTCCTGACTTCGTAATCACACCAATTACGGTGTGACCTTTAAACAATTAGCCCGGTGGTCACCCCGAATTGAATTCCTGACGTGCTTCCAATGACTTTTCAAGCACCTAATTTTCTGTAGTAAATCCCTTTCTACTTGAAATACCTACAGTGGTTGGTTGTGTTTTGTTTTCTGCCATGTACTCTGACTACAACAGCATTTGGCACGAAGACCAGTTTGGTTTTTGAGGCAGTGACAACTCCATGACCATACTGGCTTATATCATCCCACCATATAAATCACCCTCTCCAGGTGAAATACTATTCAAAGGCAAAAAGAACATGGAATGCTAAATGAACAAAAATATTGCAAATATCAGGTACAACCTCATGATTAGTTGTCAAATTGAGGAACAGCTACTTATGTTTTTCCTTGCCATTTTATGTATATACCTTTATATAGTAGCCAAATTCCCTTTTTCCCTTATCCTTTCAATTCTTATATTATTTGTTTTTAAGTTTGTTCATTTACTTTGAGACAGAGAGAGAAGGAGGGAGGGAGCATGATCGGGGAAAGGGCAGAGACAGAATCCCAAGCAAGGTCCATGCTGTCAGCGCAGAGGCCCATGCAGAGGCCCACGCAGGGCTCGTACCTACTTACTATGAGATCATGACCCGAGCCGAAATCAAGAGTCGGACACTTAACTGACTGGGTCACCCAAGCGCCCCTACTTTTACGTTATACCAAGACAGTCTTCCCAATGAGCAAAAGCTAAAGGAGTTCATCACTACTAAACCAGCCTTCTAAGGCTATTAAGAGGACTCTTTAAGCTGAAAATAAATGACATTAATTAACAGTAAGAAAACATATGAACGTAAAAATCTCACTGGAAAATATAAATATATAGTAAAGTTTGTGGATTCACTCACAAAGCTACTAAGGTTAAAAGACAAAAGTAGTAAAATTAAAACTGCAATAATTAGTTAAGGGATATATAAAATTAAAAGATATAAAAAGTGACACCAAAAACACAAAATGTAGTGGAGGGAATCAAAATGTAGAGTTTTAGAATGTGCTCAAGTTTAAGTTGCTACCAACTTAAAATAAACCATTATATACAAAGGATGATATATGTGAACCTCATACTAACCACAAAGCAAAAACTTATAGTAAATACACAAAAGAAAATGAATAAAGAACCTAAACGTAACACCAAATACAGTCATTAAACCATAAGAGAGGAACAAAAGAAGGCACAGAGAGAAATTACAAAAACAGGGGCACCTGGGTGGCTCAGTCAGTTAAGCACCCAACTCTTGATTTCGGTTCAGGTCATGATCTCACAGTTCATGAGATGGAGACCCCTGTCGGGCTCTGAGCTGGTAGCACAGAGTCTGCTTGGGATTCTCTCTCTCTCCCTCTCACTGCCCCTTCCCTACTTGTGTGCACTCTCTAAACAAACAGTAAAAAACAAACAAACAAAAAACACTACACAGGATGCCTGGGTGACTCAGTCGGTTAAGCATCTGACTTTGGCTCAGGTCATGATCTTGCAGTTTGTGAGTTCAAGCCCCGCATTGGCCTCTGTGCAGCTGGCAGCTTGGAGCCTGCTTCGGATCCTCTGTCTCCCTCTCTCCCTGGCCCTCCCCCACTTGTGCGCGCGCTCTCTCTCTCTCTCTCTCTCTCAAAATATTAAAGAAAAAAGAAAAAGAAAATATTCTTTATAAAAAAAAACTACAAAAACAGCCAGAAAACCAAGAATAGCAATACGTACATGCCCATCAATAAGTACTTTAAATGAAATGGACTAAATCCTCCAATCAAAAGACACAGAGCAGTTGAATTAGATTTAAAAAAGAAAACATCAGGGGCGCCTGGGTGGCGCAGTCGGTTAAGCGTCCGACTTCAGCCAGGTCACGATCTCGCAGTCCGTGAGTTCGAGCCCCGCGTCAGGCTCTGGGCTGATGGCTCGGAGCCTGGAGCCTGTTTCCGATTCTGTGTCTCCCTCTCTCTCTGCCCCTCCCCCGTTCATGCTCTGTCTCTCTCTGTCCCAAAAATAAATAAATTTAAAAAAAAGTTGAAAAAAAAAAAAGTACAGAACATTTAAAAAAAAAATAATAATAAAATAAAAAAAATAAAAAAAAATAAAAAAGAAAACATCTATATACTGCCTATAAGAGATGCACTTTAGAAATAAAAATGCAGAAAAGACTGAAAGTGAAGGGATGGAAAAAGATATTCCATGCAAGTGAAAATGGAAAGAAAGCTGATGTAGCTATGCCAATATCAGACAAAATAGACTGTGAGACAAAAACTGCAATAAAAGACAAATAGGGGCACTACACAATAATAAAGGGATCATTCCAGCAAGAAGATAAAGTATTCAAAAATATATATGCACCCTCAAAAAATATATATATATGTATACATATACATGTATGTATATATATATATATACATACATATATATATACATACATATATATACATACATATACACATACCCAACACAGAAGCACCAAAATATATAAAGCAAATATTAACAGACCCAAAGGGAGCAAATGACAGTAATATAATGTTAGTAGGGGATTTTATCACCCCATTTACATCAATGGATGGATCATCAAAACAGAAAAATAAATAAGAAAACATCAGTCTTAACACATTAGACCAGGTGGACTTAATAGACATATACAGAACATTTCATCCAAAAACAGTGGAATACACATTGTTGTCAAATGCACATGGAACATTCCCCAGGATAGATTACATGTTAAGCCACAAAACATGTCTCAATAAATTCAAGACAACTGAAATCATATCAAGCATCTTTTCCAACCACAGTAGTATGAAACTACAAGTCAGTTACAAGAAAAAGAAACTTAAAAAACTATAAATACATGAAGATTAAACATGTTACTGAAAAAACACTGGGTAATAGAAGAAATCAAAGGAGAAATTTTTTTTTAATCTACAGACAAATGGAAACAGAAATACAGCATACCAAAATCTATGGAATACAGTAAAAGCAGTTCTAACAGTGAAGTTCATAACAATATAGGTCTACCACAAGAAATAAGGGAAATCTCTAACAATTTAACTTTGCACCTAAAGGAGCTATAAAAAAATGAAGTCCAAAGTTAATATAAGGGAGGAAATAATGAAGATGAGAGCTGAAATAAATAATATAGAGACTAAAAAACCAATAAAAAACATTAATGAAATTAAGAGCTTGTTCTTTGTAAAGATAAAAATTGACAAACCTTTAGCTAGATACACCAAGAAAAAAAAAGATGGCTCAAATATATAGAATCAGAAATGAAAGAAAAGTTACAACTGATACCATAGCAATACAAAGGATCATAGGAGATTACCATGAGCAATTATATGCCAACAGATTAGACAACCTAGAAGAAATGGATACAGTCTTAGAAATCTACAATCCAAGACTGGATGATAAAGAAGTAGAAGACATGAATAGGCTAATTACTAGTAAGGAAATTGAATCAGTAATCAAAAATTTCCCAATACAGGGGTGCATGGGTGGCTCAGTCAATTAAGCATCTCTTTTTTTTTTTTTTTTTTTTTAACGTTTATTCATTTTTTGAGAGACAGAGTATGACTGAGGGAGGGGCAGAGAGAAAGAGAGGACACAGTATCTGAAGCAGGCTCCAGGATCTGAAGTGACAGCACAGAAACTGACGCAGGGCTCGAACTCACAAACCGTGAGATCATGACCTGAGCTGAAGTCGGACGCTCAACCGACTGAGCCACCCAGGTGCCCCAAGCATCCGACTCTTGATTTCAGCTCAGGTCATGATTTTGCAGTCCATGAGTTTAAGCCCCACCTCGGGCTCTGTGCTGACAGAATGGAGCTTGCTTAGGATTCTCTCTCTCCCTCTATCTCTCCCCTCCCCTGCTCTCTCTCTTTCTCTCTCAAAATAAATAAATTTTTTATTTAAAAAAATATCCCAACACAGAAAAGCCCAGGACCAGATGGTTTCACTGGTAAATTCTACCAAACATTTAAACAAGAATTTTGGCTAATCCTTCTCAAACTCTTCCTTAAAACTAAAAAGGGGAAGGGGAAGCTTCCAAACTCATTTTATGAGGTCAGCATTATTCTGTATATGTGTTGCTGAAGCGAGCAGAGGCCACCATTATTCTGATACCAAAACCAGACAAGGACACCACAAAAAAAAAAAAAAAGAAAATTACCAGGGGCACCTGGATAGCTCAGTCAGTTGAGTGTCTGACTTAGGCTCAGGTCATGATCTCATGGTTTGTGAGTTCAAGCTCTGCGTGGGGCTCTGTGCTGACAGCTCAGAGCCTGGAGCCTGCTTCGGATTCTGTGTCTCCCTCTCTCTCTCTGTCCCTCCCCTGCTCGCACTCTGCCTCTCTCTCAAAAATAAATAATAAACATTAATAAAAGAAAAAAGAAAATTACAAGTCAACATCACTGATGAACACAGATGCAAATATGCTCAACAAAATATTAGCAAACCTAATTCAACAATACGTGAAAACGGTCATACACCATGATCATATGGGAGTCATTCCAGGGATACAAGGATGATTCAATATTCACAAATCAATCAACGTTAATAAAAGATAACAGTCATATGAAGATCTCAATAGATGCAGAAAAAGTATTTGACAAAAGTCAACATCCATTTATTATAAAAATTCTCAACAAAGTGGGTACAGAGGGAACAAACCTCAACATAATAAAGGCCACAGATGACAAACCCACAGCTAATATCATGCACAATGGTGAAAAGCTGAAAGCTTTTCCTCTAAGATCAGGAATAAGATGGATACCCACTATCCCCCCTTTATTCAACATAGTACTGGAAGTCCTAGGCACAGCAATTAGGCAAGAAAAAGAAATAAAAAGCATACAACTTGGAAAGGAAGAAGTAAAACTGTCACTATTTGCAGATGACATGATAATATATATGGAAAACCTAAGACTCCACCAAAAACTTGTTAGAATAAAGGAACTCAGTAAAGTTGCAGGATACAAAATTAATAGACAAAAACCTGTCTATACACTATTTCTATAGAGTATATTTCTACACACTAATTTCTTTTTTTAAATTTTTTTTTCAACGTTTTTTATTTATTTTTGGGACAGAGAGAGACAGAGCATGAACGGGGGAGGGGCAGAGAGAGAGGGAGACACAGAATCAGAAACAGGCTCCAGGCTCCGAGCCATCAGCCCAGAGCCTGACGCGGGGCTCGAACTCACGGACCACGAGATCGTGACCTGGCTGAAGTCAGACGCTTAACTGACTGCGCCACCCAGGCGCCCCTCTACACACTAATTTCTATATGCTATTTCTATACACTAATAACACTGATACCAATACACTAATAACTATTAGAGAAATGAAGAAAACAATCCCATTTATAAGTACATTATAAAGAATAAAATACCTAGAAACAAATCTAACCAAAGCAATCTACAGATTCGGTGAAATCCTATCAAAATTCCAATGATATTTTTCACAGAGCCAGAACAAATAATGTTAAAATTTGTATGGAATCAAAAAAGACCCCAAATTTCCAAAGCAGTCTTGAGAAAGAACAAACCTTTCTCAAGGTATCATGCTCCCTGATTTCAAAGGATATTGCACAGCTATAGTAAACAGCATGGAATTGGCATAAAAACAAACACATTGATCTATGGAACAGAACAGAGAACCCAGAAATAAACCCACACATATCTGGTCAATTAATTCACTACAAAGGAGGCAAGAATATACAATGCAGAGGGCTCCTGGCTGGCTCAGTCAGTAGAACATGTGACTCTTGATCTCGGGGTCATGAGTTCAAGCCCCATGTTGGGTGTGGAGCCTACTTAAACATATACATATATACAATGGGGAAAGGATAGTCACTTCAGTAAGTGGTGGTGGGAACCTGTCAGAATGGCTAAAATTAACAACTCAGGAAACAACAGATGCTGGCAAGGATGTGGAGAAACGGGAACCCTCTTGCACTGTTAGTGGGAATGCAAACTGGTTCAGGCCACTCTGGAGAACAGTATGGAGGTTCCTCAAAAAACTAAAAGTAGAACTACCCTATGACCCAGCTAATGCACTACTAGGTATTTATCCAAAGGATACAAAAATGCAGATTTGAAGGGGCACATGCACCCCAATGTTTATAGTAGCACTATCAACAATAGCCAAATAATGGACAGAGCCCAAATGTCCATCAACTGATGAATGGTTAAAGACGAGACATATATATACACACACACAATGGAATACTGGCGACCAAAAAGAATGAAATCTTGCCATGTGCAACAACATGGATGGAACTAGAATGTATTATGCAAAGCAAAATAAGTCACTCAGAGAAAGATGAATATCATGTGATTTCACTCATATGTGGAATTTAAGAAACACAACAGATGAACATAGGGGAAGGGAAGGAAAAATAAGATAAAAACAGAGAGGGAGGCAAACCATAAGAGACTCTTAAATACAGAGAACAAACTGAGGGTTGCTGGAGGGAGGTGGGTGGGAGGATGGGCTAAATGGGTGATGGGCATTAAGGAGGGAGCTTAGTGGGATGAGCGCTGGGTGTTGTATGTAAGTGATGAATCACTGGGCTCTACTCCTGAAACCGACACTACACTGTATGTTAACTAACGTGAATTTAAATTTAAAAAAAAAGTGGTGGTGAGAAAACTGAGCCACTATATTACATCATGTATAAAAATTAGGTCAAAATGGATTAAGGACTTGAATGTAAGACCTGAAACCATAAAACTCCTAGAAAAAATATAGGTAGTAAGCTCTTTGACATCAGCCTTATTAATATTTTTTTAGATGTGACTCCAAAGGCAAGGAAATTGGAAGGAAAAATAAATAAATGGGACTATATCAAACTACAAAGCTTCTGCACAGCAAAGGAAACCATTAACAAATGAAAAAGGCAACCTACTGAATGAGAGAAGATATTTGCAAATCATACAGATTAGGGGTTAATGTCCAAAATATATAAAGAACTCATATAACTCAATAAAAACAACAATCTGCTTTTAAAAATGGGCAGAGGATCTGAACAGATATTTTTACAAAGACAACATACAGATTATCAACAGGCACATAAAATAATGCTCAACATCACTAATCATCAGGGAAATGCAAATCAAAACCACAATGAGAGGGGTACCTGCCTGGCTCAGCCAGAAGAGCATACGACTCTTGATCTCAGGGTTGTGAGTTCAAGCCCATGTTGGGTGTAGAAATTCCACCCAATAAGCTTTAAAAAAAAAAAAAAACAGAAATGAGAGGAAAAATTTTAAACAAACAAAAAAAACCACAATGAGATGTCACCCTACACCTGTCAGAATGGCTAGAATCAAAACGACAAGAAATAAAAAGTGCTAGAGAGGATGTGGAGAAAAAGGAACCCTCACGCGGTGTTGGTGGGAATGCAAATTAGCGCGACCACCACCGAGAACACTATGGAGTTTCCTCAAACATTGAAAAATGGGACTACCATATGACCCACCAACCACACTACTGGGCATCTGTCTGCAGAAAACAAAAACACTAATTCAAAAAGATATATGCACCTCTACACTCACTGCAGCATTATTTGGAAACCAGACATGGAAAGCACCTAAGTATCCACTGATAGATGAAAGGATAAAGAAGATGTGCTATATATATACAATGTAATATTACTCAACCATAAACAGGATGAGGGGAGCCTGAGTGGCTCAGTCAGTACAGCAACAAGGTCATCAGAGGTCTTGGCGAAAGAAATGTTAATGGGATGCACGCTTCATCCCTCTGAAGAACACAGAGGGGTCAGTGGATTCAAAGAAGAGACACAAGTGTACTTTTTTCCAAAGTTGTATTGCTTGTTGAAATGCTGAGTCAATTCAGAGGGATTCTAAAGATTCAAATCATTTTGGAGACCCCTCCATACGGCCTCTGCATACAAACCGCCGTTATTAAAAAACCTGCAGAGCAGTCATTCAGTTGAGATTTAGAACATACCTGCTAATGTAACTTCCTAGGACACAGCTTGCTTCTCCAGTGTTTTCTGGCCTTTTATCTCCAAATTACAACTCTAGTCCTTTACTATGCCTTTATAAAGTCTTTAAGAGGTTGATGATTGCTGTAATTTGGAGGGTAACATGAAAGGCTACTTTCAGTTTGTATATGAAAATGAGATTCAAAGGATTAAAGTGTTCTCAAGACTAAAGATAGGGCCATTAGGAGGAAACAGTGATGTCATGGTTTTGAGATTTATTTTATTTTGGTTTCTTCCACTAAATTCATGTTAAAGCCCGCTATCTTCATTTGTCTTCCAGAATAATTTGATAGCTCAGAGTAACTTATTAGCCACGTTGGGTTTTGTTTTGTTTTGTTTTTTTGCTGTTGTTCCTTGGAACTTAAAACCTAGTTTAAACAATGTTGACAAAGTGGTGCCAGCTGGCTCAGTCGGTAGAGCATGCGACTCTTGATCTTGGGGTTGTGAGTTTGAGTCCCATGTTGGGTGAAGAGATTACTTGAAAATAAAATCTCTAAAAAAATTTTTTTTAATGTTGATATGGACAATCAATGGTGCGGGCAGAATACAGTCTAATCATACGTAAACTGAAAAAAATACATATGTAATATATATTTCAGTCCATATATTTCATTCTGTAGTTATGAAACAACTTAAAAGTCCAAATACTCTACATTCTGTTGTTTTCATGCTCTTGTTTCAAGGTCTATTGGTCTCAAGTCTGTAAGAGACCAATCTGCAAAATAACCAGCTGTCATGATAAAATCGCCTGGAAAATGTTATTGAAGCTAAGAGAAGTGAATTAATGCTTAGACCTGGTTGAAATGACACAATTTAAACAGTGAGTAAAGAATGCATGACAACATCATCCTTGTCTTGCAGCACAAGTATCTCCTCCAGAAAACCCTCCGCTGACCTTCCAACATGAAGTTGCCTGCTTCTCTGTGCTCCTCTAAGCGCTCTCTACTTCCTTTATCACTACACTGTTTTTTTCTTTACTGAGTTTGTAAATTTGTCCATCAGGCAAGTCCCTCGTTTCCTGAGGCCACGGATAAGCATTTGTGCTGTCACCTCCTCAGTTTCTCCTCTAGTATCCAGGACATACTAAGTACTTTTTGGCTGAGTTACCGATCAACGGGACCACGGCGCACAATCCTCTCTTCACTAGTCTTGCTGCCTCTCGGTCACTGTGTTTCTCCTGCTGGGACACACCTCTCAAAATGCAAAATACACATTACAGATTCACTGCAGTATAAATGTTTCCCCTTGGTGTAAAAGTACCATTGGGTAGAAAGGGTAAAGGTCTCTTTATGACTCTTGATTTCTGAATTGTGCCCACTGTACACTTTTATGTGTTCATCTCAGTATTCGATCGATCAGGGAAAGTTCACATGTCTTGTTTGACACATTGTTTACGAGTTTGCCCGCCCGTACATTCCTACCGAAAAGGAAAGCCTTCAAAACAGTGTTCAGGTCTATGTCTGGGGGTTACACTTGACAGGGGGGAGGGTGGGGAGTGAGGAGGAGAAACAGGGCAAAGGAAAGCAAACAATTCTACTTGCCGGGCACTGTTCTAAGTACTTTATAATACGCTACCATTCAATCTTTGCAGTAACCCTAGTTGTTAGAGAGGAATCTCTTAATTGCCACATATGGAAATTGGGACAGGTGCACACACATGGCGTGCACATGCACACATTACGCAGAATACGGAACCAGCTCAACCCTAGGTGGAATAAAGTCTCCACCACCTGCTGCTTCTGTGTGCCTCTTAGAATAGAAGCCAGCAGAGGCTTCCCAGGTACTGCCCCAGCTGTGTTCCTGCAGGGCTCAGTTTGGTTACATAAGCTTTCACTTTACAATAATTCGTAAGCTATATATTTAGATTGTATGCAGTTTTTGTATGAATGCAATTCCTTGCAATTAAAAAAAAAGTTTGAAAGACAAAAGGAAGGAAAGAGGGAAGAAGGAGGGGAGATGGAGAAAAAGAGAGACAGGGAGGGAGCGGGACAGGAAGACCCTGACAAAGGAAGCATTACATAATTGTTAGCTATTATTGTCTGAAAACAACTCACTATGCTTTTGGATGCATTTTTGAATGTAGGAACAAGATACTGATCAGTAAGATGTATCGAGTGAAGTGTCATGGGCACAAGTAGCTCTTTTCTGGAGGGGGTTCTACTTTTGTTTGAAAACAGCAGTGTTTTGCCTCTTCTTCCTGTGTAACTTTTTATTGTAAAATATTACAAACAGAGAAAGTTAAAGAGAATAACAACTATCTGCATACTTACCACACAGCTTTATCAATTCTTTATCTTGTATCCTGTGTCAGTTATTTTAAGTACAAAATAATTAGCTATACAATTATGCAAGTGGAACAACCCCTCCCCAACATGTGCATCTTCCCCCCCTCCTGTTTGTCTTCTTTCGTATGGGCATCATCATGAATTTATTGTTTACTGCTGCTGTGCATTTATTAAATTTTTTTTAATTTTTATTTACTTTTGAGAGCGAGACAGAGAGAGAGAGCAGGGGAGGGGCAGAGAAAGAGGGAGAGAGAACCTGAGCAGGCTCCACACTGTCGGTGCAGAGACCGGTGCGGGGCTCGAACTCACAAACCGTGAGATCATGATCTGAGCCGAAATCAAGAGTCGGACACTTAACTGACTGAGCCACCCAGGTGCCCCTGCTGTGCAGTTTTACACAAATATCATACACCATATATACTGTTTTGCATGTTTTTAAAATTATGTTTTACTCATTATTATGGTTTTATTACAATGTTTCTGCTATCTTATTTGCTGTATAGTGCTCTATTGTATGAACATGACACATATTTATCCATGCTCCATCTGTTATGTTTTTAGATCATTTTCATATACTTTTTAAATTTCTTTAATGTTTACTTATTTTTGAGACAAAGCGCGAGCAGGGGAGGGGCAGAAAGAGAGGGAGACGCAGAATCTGAAACAGGTTCCAGGCTCTGAGCTGTCACCACAGAGCCCAACATGGAGCTCGAACTCATGAACCGTGAGATCATTACCTGAGCCGAAGTCAGACACTCAACTGACTGAGCCACCCCAATCATTTTCATATATTTCTTTTTTACAACAAGCAATACTAGAAAAAACATTCTCATACTTGTCTCCTGTTACATAAAGTTAAGAATTTTCTAGATATATTCCTCAAAATGGAATTATAGTACATCTTCAGCTTTACCATCTAAGGCCAAATTGTTCTCCAAACCAGATTTGTCCATTTGCACTCCCACTAAAAGCATATAAGAATTCTCCCCAACTGGTATCTTTTCCAGAACTTTGCATTACGTAGCCTTTACATTTTCGCCAATTTGACAATGTGAAATTGGTATTGTGCTTTGAAGATATATTTCCCTAAACACTAAAGAAGTGATACATATTTTAAAATGCTGTTGACTGCCTACTTTTGTTTTAGGTCATTAATCTTCTATTTATTAATTCCTAAGCATTCTCTAAAAATTCACCTCTGGTATCTCTTTCCTCTCTGGTAAGCAAATTCTTCAGGCAGTTTTTAAAATTGACATATATACACATAGAAAAATACACACATGGGGCACTGGGTGGCTCAGTCAGTTGAGGGTCCGACTCTTGACTTCAGCTCAGGTCATGACCTCACAGTTTGTGGGCTCAAGCCCCACATCAGGCTCTGTGCTGACAGCTCAGAGCCTGGAGCCTGCTTCGGATTCTGTGTCTCCCTCTCTCTCTGCCCCTCCCCTGATCATGCACGCGCACATGCGCTCATTCGCCCTCTAAGATAAATAAATTAAAAAAAAAAAACCTTATTAAAAAAAGAAAAATACACAAATAATAAGTGCACAGGTCAGTAAACTTTCACAAAGGTAACCAAGTGGCCACATCACAAAATAGGACATTACCAGCACCCAGAATATCCTCTTTTGTTCCTTCTCACAAGGATAAACACTAGCTCAATTCTTAATACTCTGCGTTATTTTTGTCTGTTTTTGAACTTCATGTAAATAGAATTACCCAGTACTTACTGCCTAGCGTGTGTGGCTTCCATTCAATATTAGCAAGAGATTCATCTGTTTGTTCTCTGTGATATATTGTATTGTATCAATATATCACAATTTATGTATTCAGTCTACAGTTGAACGCTATTTAGACAGCTGACAGTCTAGGAGCTCTTTGCAACTAGGGATTATCGGTCTTTTCCGTTTAAGGCATTCTAGTGAGCATGAAATGATTATCTTGGCAATGTGCATCTCCCTGCTGAAGTTCATCACTTTTCAAATATCCTCTCCCACACCGTGACTTGCTTTTTTTCCACTATTTTTATGCTGCCCTTTGATGAACAGAAGTTCTTAATTTCAATGTAGTACACTTTTTTGTTTTTAATTAGTGCTTGTAGGTGGCAATATTTTGCTACCTCCGAAGTCAGTAAGACATCCTCCTATGCTTTCTTCTAAATGTTTTGTTGTTTTTACCGTTCACATATACATCTACAACACATCTGAGATTGATTTTGGCATATGGCTGAGTGAGAGGGTCAAGATACCTTTTTCATATGGGCATGGAGTTGACTCAGCATCACTTATTTAAAAGACCATCCCTGGGGCACCTGGCTGGCTCAGTTGGTCGAGCATGTGACTCTTGATTTCAGGGTTGTAAGCTCAAGCCCCACATTGGATGTAGAGATCACTTAAAACTAAAATCTTAAGGGGTGCCTGGGTGGTTCAGTCTGTTAAGCATCCTATTCTTGGTTTCAGCTCAGGTCATGATCTCATAGCTTGTGGGTCTGAGCCCCATGTTGGGCTCTGTGCTGACAGCGCGAAGCCTGCTTGGGGTTCTCTCTCTCTGTTCCTCCCCCGCTCACATGCATGCTTTCTCTCTCAAAATAAATAAATAACCTTTAAAATTTTTGAAAATAAACTAAAATCTTAAAAAAGACCACTCTTGCCCAACCACACTGAAGCTATCCCTTTCTCATAATTCAAGTGACATGTGTGGGTCTATTTCTGGACTCTCTTTTCTGTTCAGTTTGTCTATTTTTCTATTCTTTTTTAAAGTTTACTTATTTTGAGAGAGAAAGAGAGAGAGTGTGGGAGGGGCAGAGAGAGAGAGAAAGGGAGAGAGAGAATTGAAAGCAGGCTCCACACTGTCTGCACAGAGCCCAATGCAGGGCTGGAAATCATGAATCATGAGATCGTGACCTGAGCTGAAACCAAGTCGGCCACTTAACTGACTGAGCCGCCCAGGCTCACCTCCATTTTTCTGTTCTTATGTTCACACCACAGTATCTTAAATCCTGCAGCTTTATAATACGCCATGATATCTGACAATATAAATCCTCCAGGTTTGTCCTTGTTCTTCAAAGTTTTCTCTACAATTGCTGACCCTTTTCTTTCACACAAATTTTAGAATGTGTTTGTCAATTTTTAAAAACCTGCCAGAACTGCACTATTCCTCCATTTACTTAGGTCTTTTTCATTTCTCTCAATAACGATGCACTTTTTGCATCTTTTATTAGATTTATTCCAGGTGTCTGACATTTTTTTATGCTATTGAAAATGGTATTTCAAATTTCATTTTCTACTTGATTATTGCTGGCATACAGAAATACAACTATCTTTCTGTGCAACAACCTTACTAAATGTACTTATTAATCCTTGTAGTTTATCTACAGATAGAGCTTTGGAATTTTTTTTTTTTTTACATAGACAATGGTGTCATTTGAGAATAATGATGGTTTTCTGCCCTTGAATCATTTGCCCTTGCCTTACCGTTCTGGCTCAGACCTCAGTACTGAATAGGACTGAGGTACAGTCGGCATCCTGGTCTCATTCCCCATCTCAGAGGAAAAGCTTTCCTAATTCACTGCTAAGTGCAATGTTTCACAATGACTTTTTTCTGCAATGACTTTTTACGCTTGGATCTTTAGTATTCACTAGATGGCTAGTTTGCTGCATTTAAGAAGGTGTTTTTATAAAATGTAACCTTGGGTTTTTTGTTTTAAAAGTCAATACCTGGGGGTACCTGGGTGGCTCAGTCGGCTCAGGTCATGATCTCACAGTTTGTGAGTTCAAGCCCCCCATTAGGCTCTCTGCTGTCAGCACAGAGCCTGCTTCAGATCCTCCATGCCCTTTTTTCTCTCTCTCTTTCTCTCTCAAAATAAATAAACTTCAAGAAAAAATAAACAAAAGTCAACACCTGATAAATTTCTGGCATATGATTTCCATTTTGAGTGTCTACTAAGAAATCTTAACAGGATTTATTTTTTGTTGTTTGGGTATTATCTTTTTACTGTATTTTGAGAAATAAAAATATATAGATTTGGATTTATATCAAAGCTATTCAGGCCATTTATCCATGTTTTTAATTTAAACTGAAATCAAGAGGAGTTTTGAAGGCACTGGAGACAGAGTTCCCCTCAAAGAGGTCCTATTACACAGGGAGAGACTAAGACACAGATACCAATCACACGGCATGGGAAGTTCACTGACATATACACGCACGTGGTCACACACAGAGGGGCAGTTGACATCTGTGAAGACTGCATAAGAGGTGGTGCCTGAACTGAAGCTTAAAAGACAAATATAAGTTAATTAAGCAAAAGGGATGTAGAAATAGAAATATTGCATCAGGAGTAAAAGGCCAAAAGTAAGCAAACAAAACAGCATCATTCATTCATCAACAAAAACTTACTGAAGTTTTCTTCTGTCACAGACGTTGCACGGGGCACAAGGTACTGGTAAGTAAAAATAGATCTAGTCCCTGTTCTCCTATGTAGCTCTAACATAAAGGGTAAGAGGCATTCATAAATGATATATAAGCCTTTTGCCTAAATATCTATTCATTTCTAAACACTTTCTTATAATATAGTCTGTATGTTGTATTACTAAGACAAAAGTTAATAACAGGTGTATTGAATAGCTATAATTTAAGAGTTTCTAATTTTTTTACTGGGAGGTCTCAGAAACTCATTTACAGTTTGGTGGTTCTTAAACAATATTTTCTAAATGAAACTATATTATAAATGATGCTTATCAGGTTTACCCATTGGTCCCCCAAGCCTACTTAATGCCTATTACACATGCTGTAAAGCATTAATAGTCCTATTTCAAATATACTGAATCACCATTATGTCAAGTGAGTGGAAAACTGGAAGGCTCTAGGAATACGCTGTAAAAGACCTGCATCTCACAGAAGGTACAATTTAAAAAAAAAAAAAAAAAGAAGGCACAATTTAGTGAGAGACAAATCACTATACAAATGAATGTATAATGATAATCTCAGATGAACACTAAGATAAAACAAAGGGACCAGTGGACATATAATGAGCACCTGAGCCTACTCCTGAGCTCTGGGAAGACCAACCTGGCAACCAGGCAAAGGGGTAAAGGAATTAATGTTTTCATTTGCGGGGGGCGGGGGGGGGGGATCCTCAGTAGTGGAATCAATGGATCATATGGTAGTTCTAGCTTTAATTGTTTCAGGAAGCTCCATGGTGTCTTCCACAGCGGCTGCACCAGTTTGCATTTCCACCAACAGTGCATCAGGGTGCCTTTGTCTCCACATTCTCGCCAACACTTGTTTCTTATGTTGTTGATATTAGCCATTCTGACAGGTGTGAGGTGATATCTCATTACGTTTTGCTTTGTTTTGTGACAGAAAGAGAGAGCGCGAGAGCACGAGCAGGGGAGAGGGGCAGGGCAGAGGAGAGAGGTAGAGTAAGGCAGAATTTTAAGCAGGCTCCACACTCAGTGCAGAGCCCAATGCGGGGCTTGATCCCATGACCCTGGGATCATGACTTGAGCTGAAATCAAGAGTCAGATGCTCGACCAACTGAGCCACCCAGGTGCCCTGTCCTCTGCACATTTTCAATTGTATTTTTTCCCTGGTGCTGAGCTGTGTAAGTTCCTTGTATATTCTGGATATTAATCCCTTATCAAGTAATGTATGGAATTGTTGAATCATTACATTGTATACCTAAAACTAATATAGCACTGTTTGTTATTTACACTTCGATAAAAAAAAAAAAGGGTGACTAAAGAACATTGTGGCTAGGATGTTAAAGGAACAGGGACAAGAACAGCATACATAATGTAGGAAAGGAGTAGAGTACCATGAGAAAGACCATATCCAGACTACACAGAGTCTTGTGAACCATGTCATTTTTTTCTAAGAGCAAAGGGAAGCCCCTGAGAGATCAAAAACAATGGAGTATCATGGCAGATTTACATATTAAACACCCCATCTCATCTGCACCATGGAGAAAAGACTGTACAGAGTCCAGACTAGAAGCAAGGCATCCGGTTACGAGGTTACCATGCTGATCCAGGAGAAGGGTAGCAGTGGCTCAGACCACTGTGGCAATAGCAGAGATGGAAAAAAATAAAATAAGTTGGACAAGTGTTTAGGTGACAGAACTTGGTGCAGGATTAGTGAGAGGGCAGAGAGAAAGGGGGTGTGAAGGATGACCACAAATTTTTAGAGTTGTTTAGGAAGAACTGATTGAATGGTGAAAGTGAGGAAGAAAAGTGAATAGGTGTTATCCAGACATATGACATGAACGATAGAATGTATAATGATTTAGCCACTGAAATTTACTGAGACACAGCAGCAAGTTTAGGGAGAAAGGTGATGAGTTTCATTTTGGACTCACTGCATTTGAAATATTTTGGGTATTCCATGGGTACAAGACAAGCAGGTAGTTTGAAGACCAGGGTCTGACACTGTGAGTAGAGTGTCTGGAGTAGAGACAAAGGTGTGGGATTCCTGATTTTGCATGTTACAGCTGGCCCCCTCAGTGGGATTGAGATGGGACTCTGGGGGAGTACTATCATTAAGAATTAGGATTGCTGCGGTGCCTGGGTGGCTCGGTCGGTTGAGCATCCAACTCGATTTCCACTCAGGTCATGATTCCAGGGTCGTGAGATCAAGCCCTGCGTAGGACTCCGTGCTAAGCATGGAGCCTGCTTAAGATCATCTCTCTCTCCAACTCTGCCCCTCTTCCCGCCTCGCACCCGCACTCTCCCTCTAAAAATAAAAATAAACGTGTGTGGGACACCTGGGTGGCTCAGTCGGAGGAGTGTGTGACTCTTGATCTCGGGGTTATGGGTTCAAGCCCCACATTTGGTGTAGAGATTAGTTAAAAATAAGATATTTTTTAAAAAAGAATTAGGGCTGCAGGTCTTACAATCTCTAAAATTAGAACCCAACCTCTTTTCAGCCACATGTTTATATAGTCCCTAAGTAAATCTTATCTTGTCTGTGCAAACTCCTCAGGTTTAATTACCACCTTTCCTGGCTGGGTGCTAGTGATTGAGAATCTGATTGAGAATCAGATACACTATTTTCCTCCAATGGAAACCAAGTGCTGAGTAAATAAAAGCAGAAGAATTTAACATTTTCACCTCTTTCTGTTCCTATATGAGAACTGGTCTTTCTCCATCCTCTCTAGCCTCTTCATGCAACAAACCAACATTCATGAGACCGTATGCACAAGCCAGGCTTGTGCGTGCCATGCTCAGAAAACCATGTGCAAACCGGGGATGTGATTTATCATTATACGTAATAATTATTTGCTATTAAACTTTAATTGCACACCCATACAATGAAAAATTAAATCTGGTATAAGGCTTGTTTGTGGACAACCTTGCACCACGCCAGTACCACCTTTGGTAGAATCTTTTATATTTCACATCATCACAGTGGGATATCGGGAAAAGTTTTCAATTAGCAATAATCACAGTTCAGATAAACCTCATTGACTACGATCCCGCCCCTGTACAAAGCTACAATCCTCTACATTTCAAACGTCATAACAAACGTATTTCAAACGTCCAAAATAATTTGGCTCACTTTCCTGCTTTTGCTACATACAAAAATAGTGGCCCTGTCAGCAGGTATTCAGTATGTTGACTATTACATTCATTAGGACTCCTGGTTGCAAGCGGCAAAAACCCATCTGAAACCAACTTCGAGAAAAAAGAACTATTGCCCTTGATAGCCAGGTAGCTCAATGAACCTAAGCAAAAGCCACAGAATCTGAAAAATCAGGGAACCCCACTACCAAGACGCTTTACCCATTGGGATTTCAACTTGTTTCTGCTTCTCTTTATAAGTTAGTTCCACACATTGTTATTGTACATCATCCTCTCCATGGGGTGGGAAAGATGTCACCCCAGTCAGGTTTTGGCTACTTCCTTTCCACTCAGGTTGCTTTCTCCCCATGTTCAGGTAGCAAGAACAAGGAATGATTCTGTTTGGTGGGGAGACACGATATTTCACTGGGCCAGGCCTGGGCCAGAGAGAGAGATTTGCCACCACAATAAAGAATATGGCAACTCTTTTGAGGTCTATCAAAGAAAATCATTACCATACAATCCAGTCATTACCATACAATCCACACAACAGTGATGTTGAAAATCTAATCTTTTGGGTGGCATGAAACAAGCTGTGGCAATACCTCAGAATCATCCTTCTGAATGTTAATTCTCATTGGGGACTATTGTGCGCATAGGCAGAGTAAGATTGGAGGTGGAAGCCTCAATGTCCCCGAGCATCCCTAAAATATCGTATTTGTAGTAAATGTCAACCTCTAAAAAATGAGATATGAAAATCATTTTCAGTTACTTTTGAACCCAAACTTGCCAAGTTTAGTCTAGATTTTACTACATGCAAGACAAGTTTAATAAAGAGTAATCTAAACCAGTAACTTTTAATTTGGTGAACAAGCTAATTTTTTCATGATCCATTAATCACATACTCATATGGTATTCTCTTCACAAGATTCTGTTTTTTAAAAATAACATCAGGGGCGCCTGGGTGGCGCAGTCGGTTAAGCGGCCGACTTCAGCCAGGTCACGATCTCGCGTCTGTGAGTTCGAGCCCCGCGTCGGGCTCTGTGCTGACAGCTCGGAGCCTGGAGCCTGTTTCCAATTCTGTGTCTCCCTCTCTCTCTGCCCCTCCCCCGTTCATGCTCTGTGTCTCTCTGTCCCAAAAATAAATAAAAAACATTGAAAAAAAAAAAATTAAAAAAAAAAAAAAATAACATCAGCATGACATCTTATAAACATTAATTACAGATTTGAGTAAAGAGGAAGTATACCTCTAGCCATGATTCCTGGGAGAACTGAAAACTAATGAACATTTACTGTAGCTCAATTCTCTTTACCGGGCCTTCTTCAAAAACAAAAAATTATAGAGACCAAAAAGCCATTTTCCAAACATGATAAAACCAAACAACACTGTTTGCAAGATTCACTTACTGGAATGGGAACACTTAAGTGATCAAGAACCTAATACATTTCATAATACGGTTAACAGCAAAAATGTACAGCTTATGTGAATTTTGTTTCCTAGTCAAGGTTCACCAGTAATTCAAAATATACAATTAGTTTTATTACTCACATTACAAAGTCATTTTTATGTAAAACTAGCCTAGAATGTGTTTTACACCGAAATGTCATCTGAGTCTTAAGTAAAGTAAATTTGAGATGAATTAGACATGCAGTGCTCCCTTTAAAATTACTGCACCAAACTTCAATTAGGCTTTAATATTCCAGAGGCCTTGGCATGTGGACTCTATTATGTAAGTCAATTTTTTTAAACACTGATTTGGTATTTTGGACCTTGTATAAAACTATTTTCTATAAATTTCTCTGGAATTCCAACTCTAAGGAGACTTTTTATTTATTTATTTTACTTTTTAAAATTTATTTGAGAGAGAGAGAGAGAGAGAGAGAGAGAGAGAGTGTGTGTGTGTGTGTGTGTGTGTGCGCGCGTGCCAGTGGGGGAGAAGGGCATAGAAAGAGGGAGAGAGAATCTTGAGCAGACTCCACGCCCAGCATGAGCCCAATGCAGGGCTTGATCCCATGACCTGAGTCGAAATCAAGACTTGGACACTCAACCAACTGAGCCTCCTAGGCGCCCCTCTAAGGAGACTCTGAATCTGGCCATTGTAGCTGATCTGACTCTCAATATCATGAAGACTGAAACGATTCTCTGACTGTAAGCTCCGTGTCCTTTTCTCATGCAAACGATATCCTGTGCAAGTGTGCATTTGATATATCACAGGTGCAGAGAGCATAGATGACATGGTAGTGTAAAGACGGACATTTGAAACCCCTTTAGATTTGTGCATGCCTTTTTTGAAGCTTGTAAAACTTGCTGGAATGTTAACAAGTAAACTGAGAAAGTAGCAGGACATGGGAACTGCAATCAGAATGACGCAATCATTGACGTGTCTCCTTGGACAAGTCCTTCACTGTCCCCGTGCCTTAGTTTTGTTTTTAAGTGGAGATAATAGTAGTTACATCAGAGGCTTGTTTGTGGCAATAAATAAAATGATGAATGAAAAACCTGGCATGTAGCCACTTCATAAATAGTTACTGTTATTATTTGGTTCTGTTACAAGGAGTAAGCCTCAGCTTTGAGCATTTAATATTAATTTTGGTTGAGAAACAAAAGTTATTTTTTGGATTTATCACTAGGGACAAACCTAATGCCAACAGTGACTTTACTCAAACTTGCCAATGGATGTATATAAATGTAAAATGTCCAGAAGGAATGTTAAATAGCCATGTCCCACAGTTCTGGATTCCTGAGAACCCAATTCCATGGTGGGTGTTGGCCATTAATATTCTTGATCACACAACAGGAAAGTCTGATGAGCATCTGCCTCGGTTTACCCCTCAAAATGCTAGGCTTAGCCTGTGCAATGAGTTCAAATTCCTCAGGTGCCTGGATGGCTCAGGTGGTTAAGCGTTTGGCTCTCGATTTCAGCTTAGGTCATGATCTCACAGTTCATGGTTTTGAACTCATCATCAGGCCCTGCGTTAACAGCGCGGAGCCTGCTTGGGATTCTCTCTCTCCCTCTCTCTCTCTCTCTCTCTCTCTCTCTGCCCCTCCCCACGCAAACACATGAGCTCTCTCTCTCAAAAATAAATAAACATTAAAAAATAAAAAGTTCCTCAGGTGAGCAGAAATCCAAATTGTGTTTTGTAATGCCTTTTGTTGCTACTGTATCATTAGCAGTTTTTCCATGTCAATAAGTATCATTTTACAACATGATTTTAAATGGATTCACAATATAGATGTGCTGCTATAATTTGTTTCAGATTTGTGCTTGGCTTCTAGTTCAGGCAAGGCACCTTGTATATCCTTGCTACTTACAAAGTGACCTTGACTTGAGTCTTAATGCCTAGGCACAGCCTTATGGTTTTGTAGACCTGAGTGGTTAAGACATCATGGGCTCTGACATCAGTCTGAACTCACAGCCCAACCTTGGAAAAATTGGTTAGCAATGCCGGTGCCGGTTTGTACATCTGTTAAATAAGGATGATCATAATGCCACCTCATAAGATGGGGGTGATTCAATATGAATATGTAAAGTACTTAGCACAATGCCTAGCACAACAAAAACACTCAAATCTTAACTACTGACAAAAAAAAAAAGAAGAAGAAGAAGAAAAAAGCAGCCTCTGGCACCCATAAGCTAGCCAGGCCTTCCCAGCTGCTTCTGGCTGTTTTCCTACTCACCATAAACGATGTCACAGAGTATTAGACAAGCCCACTTTAGTGACCGCGGCCAGTAGGTGACCCACTCTATAATCCTGCCTGAACACGGACAAAACACAAACGTTGTCCAAACCACAAATGAGGAAACAGCCCTTCTCCCAGCCAATGAGCGGCTGCTGCTTCCTTGCCCGTTACAGCCTCAGCATTACTCTGGTGTCCTCCTAGGTAAGATGTCCTCAAATATCCAACCAGAAAAATCCCTTCTTATTGGCAGCATCCAATGCAAAGCCAAGCCCCAGTTCCTTACCTCCTCCCCGAATAACCTAACACAAGCCCCAATTCTCTACTAAGCCCTTTCTAACCTCCTCACCGAGGGAGACGCCTCACAGCTCTGCAAGGTATACATTCTCCCTGGCCGCAGCGCAGGATAAACCCACCTTGTTCCACTCAAGCTGAACGAGTGTGTTCCCGGTGGTCTTCAGCTGGAGGACACTGCTGGTATTATTCTGGAACCCTTTCTTCATAATGGAACTACAATGTAGGAAGCTTGTTTTCACCTTGGAACTACATCCGTGTATCATTTGGAAAAGCAGAGGTAGGAGCCAAGAAGCAAAGGTCATCTCCACTTGACTTGAGAGAAGCATCAACACAGATTAGGGATTAAGAAGCACTGCAAACTTTCGGCGCCTGGCTGGTTCAGTCGGTGGAGCATGCGACTTGATCTTGGGGTTGTGGGTTCGAGTCCCACGTTGGGTGTAGAGACTAAACATAAAATCTTTAGAAAAAAGAAGAAGCATTGCAACTTTTGTAAAAGGGTCACAACTTTTTATCAGAATATTGTTTAACCACAAAACAGATTGTTAGAATGTTGGCCTGCATATTACTCAAGACTAAAAAGTTTTAAGTGTCTAGCTGTTAAGGCCGTAGGTTGTTCCTAATTTATAAATGGCTTGTTCTAGAAATTCACTTAAAGTTCGTTGGTAACAGAGCTTCCAATTTAAACCATATCATAAATGATCATTAGGTTTACTGTTCATCCCCAAAGCTTATTTATTCCTGAATACATGTGAAGTACTATTTCAAATGCACCGTCATTTATGCCTTACTGTCCAGGTAAAAATGCATTCTCACTGTGGGACTTCCGTCTCACCAATATAGCCAAAAATAGCAGTGTATATCATGCTAGGTGCCAGTAACTTAAGTTCCTACAAATGTAGAAACGGTATGCCCAGGACAGGGTTTATCAGAGTGCATAGCAAGAACCTTGGAGTTAAAGCGGCAGGGATGGTTAATTCGGTGAGTCGGCCGCTGAAAAATGTATCAAGGAGTCGAGTGAGCGAGCCCACCCCTAGCTCTCTGCCCTTGTAAGAGTATCATAGCGGGCTGCCGCGCTTAGCCACGTTCCAGCACAGACAATAAATCCCAGAGAGGAAGACGAGACTTTATGCCAGAGCGATCCCTTCCTGAGGCAGGGGAACCTTCTCTTAGAGAAATGCTCCCTCCTCCTACAATTTCCCTCACCGTGCAAACTTCTCTCATTGGCCCAGGAGTGTATCACATGACCATGCTGAAACTGACCACCGCAAGAGGTAAAGTTCTCAGAATCACCTGGGAGCTTTGGAAACAAAATTCCAATTCTCAGCAACAGTAGGTTTTAAAAGTTCCCCAGCTGTTCCAAGAGTATACTTAGAAGCCAGGCCTACTGCCCTAGCCTCATCAAGTTTCACCCCTGCCTGGGCTTTGGAGCTCTGCCAGCAGCCATGGCGCAGGGAACAGCTAAGGCCATGGGTGACCCACGAACTACACCTAGCACGCGGACACACCTTTTGCTATAGCTAAGAAATGGGGTGTCTGCAGCTCGGTCCATCCGCTAGAAGAAGAAAGTAAAAAGATTTGTTATAAGAGATCTGACGCCTATCTTAATCCTTAATCCCCTGGAAAAAGTGGAAAATGAAGAAAATACCTTATAAACTTCCGCTCCTGAGTGTTGTTAAACATACAAGCCTGTAGACCGAGGTGGCTGTAAGGCTGTGGCACCTTACGGAAGCAAAGCAAAATCTAAGTCTCTAAATGCCTCAAGGTTATGAACTCAAAACGCTACGAACAACCAATCACAAACAGCCAACGAGGCTTGAAGCGATAGCCCATCCACCGTCTCCTGGCTTTGCTTCTGCCTTTCCTCCAGAAAATCTCTCGCCGGAGCTCCGGTCCGCGGAGCCCACCCAACCACTTCCGGTTCGGTGCTGCCACATTCAAAAGGACTTCGGCTCAAATAAACCCTTAACATTTTTCATATGCCACCGTTTATGTTTGAAGAGTTCTCATCTCAGAGCAGGGAGCCGGAGGAGGCCCCCCACAGCCCCCAGCAGCCCTGAGCAAGGAGAAGTACCTGCTGAGCCCCTCGAACTCGCTGCTCTGTAGGGATGGCGGGCAACGCCCTCGGATCCGGGTTCTGGCTCTGCAGCGGCACCTGCAGCTTCCCACCTCATGAGCTTTCAGGCGTTCATGGCTTATTTGAGCATTTCTTTTTCCACACGGCTCCAGAAAGTGGCTGGCGTTGGACTGGGTCCGACTTCAAAACCAGACCGGGTGCCGGGCGGACGGGTTCCGCCCTAGAAACTGGTCCCGGAAAGGACTGGGTCCGCCTTAGAAACTGGGCCGGGTCCTGTGGGACACCTCAGCTGGATAAAATTTTGTCTTAAGGCGGAACAAGTAATAAAGATAATCTTCAGTTACAGTGAAGAACTTTTAACCATCTTAGATAATATTAACAATTTACAAGATGCCCTAAAGAAAAAGGGGGCTTCACACTCACTGTAAAGGGGAGACAGAGGGGTGCCCGGAGGCTCAGTTAGGCATCTGACGCTTGATTTCCACTCAGGTCATGATCTCAGGGTTCATGAGTCCGAACCCTATGTTGGGGCTCTGCGATGGCATGGTGCAGCCTGCTTGGGATTCTCTCTCCCCCTCTCTCTCTGCCCCTCCCCTGCTAGCCCTCTCACTCAAAAATAAATGAATAAACTTAAAAATAAAGACAAAATTCTTTTCCTCCTCTACACTTTCTGGCGACCAGCATAAGACCCGCAGGGCCACCCCACTCACTCTGGAGCGTACAGACAGCATCATGGGAAAACTGGCACAAGCCAGCAAAGGGTAAGAATTCTTACCAAAGTCAACTCTCCCAGACCTCTGTTGCCTGGTTGAGAGAAAGTAAATTTCATGTTTTCCCTTCCTTTCCAAATTCAGATTGGCAGAAAATATATCAGTTATTCATCCTTTCTCTCCCAACGACAGGTATTGTGGCCAGATAAGGCTGGGCAGAAATGCGGATGGCATTCCATTTGCAGCTAGGGTCCTACCAACTGTTACCATACCCCAGCAATTGCGGCTCTCAGGGGGACTGTCCAGGTCTTTCTCTCTATTGGGTATTTTTCACAGTGGCTCTGGATTTGGGTAACTAGTATCATCTGCACCTCTTTGAGAACCCCTCTTAGCTCCATGGGGTGGTTCAATACTGCCAGAAATATTTACTGTTTGCTCCAGCTGAAACCTGACAAGATACTCAAAAGGATTGTTTTAAGTAGCTCTGTGGTCATAAATGAGCCAAATTGGAAGGTGATATTCAGAGCCTGATAAGAACTTTTTTAGGCCTTCTCCCCTAAGCTAAAACAAAAATATTTGCCCAGAAGAAAGAAAAGCATTCTAAAGGCACTGTGGAAGGATTTACTAAAATGTTGTAAAGAAACCCAGCTGTAAATCTAGAACATACAAATCGCTTGATTTGTTGCAGATCTTCTTCCTGATACAAAGAAGCAAATGGAGGCTCCCGTACTTCCATGGCTGGGTCAGTGGCTACATATTCAGATTGCAACCTTATTCTATGAAGAATTAAAAACAAATGCACTACAGTATCAGTCTTTCTAAGAACAGAAATGCAGCTCTAGAAACAATACAAGGCCCACCTATCCTCTCTACCAATCCCAAATCCTCTCCTATTCATCTCAAAAGGCTTGCACATATTGTAAAAGATCTGGCTTTAAGAAACAAAAGCTCCTCTTGGAGAAACATTTTTTCTCTGTGCCTTTGAGATGCAAATGTTCTACCTAGTTTTCTCTAGGAACTCAGAGCCATCTCTTGAAGTACTGACTTCGGGGAGATAATTCTTATCAGAAAAACAAAAAAGAAGCTATTTGGAAATTAGGTGAATGAATCCAGAAATATTAATAAAAGCTCTAGCCATCGGAGCAAGTAACCTTAACTTATTCCATCTGCCAGAAACACAATTTAGATACAACCATTCTTTTTAAACTAGTGAGTTTTGGGGTACCTGGGTGGCTCGGTTGAGCGTCCAAAATAAATAAACATTAAAAAAAATAAAAGCTAGTTTAAGTTTGTCGGCTTAATTAAAACAGGCATGTCTTCAGAGTTACCAGCATTAAACAGAATACTTCAATTCTACCTAGGTTTACTAAAAGTCAAATAAGCTAATATGTTATCTGTGTTACATAATATGTCAGCAAGAACGGTTAACTGGGGCTCAGTCAGTTAAGCATCTAACTCTTGATCTCAGCTCAGGTCTTGATCTCAGGGTCGTGAGTTCAATGAGAATGAAATGGAAATGAAGCCTAGTTAAAAAAAAAAAACAAAAAAAAAACAATGGTTAGCTGTTTAACATCTCATGAAATTTTCATAAGCACAGTAATCTAAATATAATTGTTAAGAACAAGTGAATTAAATAAATGTAAGTGAAAGTTTTAAAAGATATTTTTCAACAATAAATATGGTTTGTGGTAGGTCTACTTAAGATAGTTGCCAAAATCTTGAGAACTTGAAACCTTAGTTATACTGAGATAAGTTAAATGAGGGCTATTCATTGAATATCTCCATCATCCCAAATATGATAAAATACTAAAACAGCAAATACTGAACATGGGTTTATCCACTTTTGCCTTTCTTTTACAGAGGAACTAAATATATTGGGATCTATTAGTAAATATCTTTTGTGCCACACTGAAAATTTTACTATGAGAAAGAAGGTACTTCTAGAAATTGTGAAATGTATTTATAAATTTCCCGAATCCATAGAATGCTAGCGTAACAGACAGTCACATCGCTGACTTCTTAGTTTTCACAAGGAATAAAGGATCCTAAGGGGTAAGAATTCTAATCAACATAATTAGCAATTACAACTACTTAGGAATAATAAGGGTGCAAGGAAACCACTGGGTCTGTCTGTAACCTGAACTGGGCCCTGAACTCTCCTAGTTTCCTCAAATGCCTGGCTACAACTCTCCAGACTGACATTTCCCATTTTCTCCCACCCTTCTGACTTGGAATCACTAAGCACAAAGACTGCCCTGGAACCTCCCTGGAAGAAACCATCCCAGGTCCTTCTCACTGCCGACACCACAGCCAAACTTCAGGGACTGGAACCCTGTGTCCACAACTCCCTCATTAAAAAGGGCTCCCCCAGACTCTTGGAACCACACACCGGCTGCAGACCTAAAATTAAAGTTGATTAGGGAGGTTCCTCCCCAGAAGCAGATGGCATCTTGAGGTGGACAGTTCCTCCAAGATCATGGCTCAAGAAGATCTTCATCTCCAATACGAAACCTTTATTCCTTTTGCCTTTCTGCTACTTGCCTCTCCTCCCTGAGAATGCACAGGAAGATGATGCTCTTTAACTCTGGCAACGATCACTGAATGTACTGCTAAGGCCATAGCTACACAACAAAGTCTCTGGACTTTCTTGCTAAGATGGTTTCAGATAATAGAACTGCTTTAGCTTACTTCTTGGCTGAAAAAGGAGGAGCTTGTGCCACAGCAAATACCTCCCACAATACCTGGATCAACACCTCTGGTGTTGCAGCAAATATGATAAATTAACACATCAGCCACTTGGCTAAAACAGCTTGATGTCCCTTCTTTGATTTATCTGATACCAATTGGTTTGGCTCATGGGGGCCCTGGCTAAGGCTTCTGTATAGTTGTCATCGTAATGTCCCTTGTACACTATGTTCTCTCAAATGCCTTAAATGCATGTTCACAGCCATCAGCAGTACATACATCGAATGGTCTCACTGGGCTTGGAGAACCAGAAACAAGATAAACGAGGAGATGAACAGGAAAAACATTTATTCCATGGATCTGACATCATAACCCAGGAGTTTCACAGTGAGACAAAGAGCAACTTTGATGGTGGCCGAGAGTGGCACTAATACCAAAGTTCTGGTCACTCCTTCACGTAGAAGATGACCAAAAGGGGGGAATGGTTAATTCAACAAGGAGGCTGTTAGACTGAGGTAAGGCTAATGCCTTGGCAGCCTGAAACGTAAGCCTGTGAATGTCTCAATGTTATGAAATAAAATACTAAGGATAGCCAATCACAGCCAACCAGTCTTTACACTGTAGCCAATCAATAACTTCCTTATTTCTGCCTTTTCTCTATAAAGTCTCCCTCTGAGCTCCTGACACTGAAGTGCTCTGAGTGCTTCTGGTTTGGCACTGATTCCGACTGATTTTTGCCTGAATTCTTCAAGATGCTTAATATGTTTCAGTGTATTATTTAACAAGGGAGACTTCCTCTCTGGAGTCTTTTCTGACACTCTCCCTCCTCATAGGGAGATGTAAGCACCTGTGTCTGCTCTCTTCCGTCCTGCTCTGTCAGAGAGCACGTGTGACGTTTGCATTTATTTGTATGCTGCTGTGCCCCTCCTGAAATGTGTCTTCTTCAAGGCCAGGGTAATATCTGCATTCTACTTTGTGCGTCTAGCATCCAGTACACAGGAGGCCCCATAAATCTTTGTTGAGTGGGGCCTCCTGGCTGGCTCAGCAGGTAGAGCATGTGACTTGATCTCAGGGGTCTGAGTTCAAGCCCTCACACCCGGGCATAGAGATTACTTTAAAAAAAAATACATTTGTTGAATGAATTAGGTAGAGGAGAAATGGCCAAGCAGTGCCTAATATCAATGACAAGTGTTTATCCAAAACCTATTATATGCTAGGCCCTACGCAAATGCAAGTACATGGAGTAGATTTAATCCTGAAACAACCCGATGAGGTAGGAGCCACTATTACCTTTAAATGTAAGAGAACTGCATCTCACAGAGACTAATCACTTGTCTAAGGTCACAAACTAGCAGTGACAGGTGTGGCACTGGATCACAGAGCCCACCAAGCCCTTTACCTTTACACTCAAGAGGGAGAAGGATGCTTCACCCACATTAAAGGAGAAGGCTTCTATAGTGGTTCCTAATCTAGAGAAGGCCTGCAGAGGGGACTGTCATTGGTGGGATTTGTAGCTTTGGGGATCCTGGAGGCTTCTGCATTCTTGGATTGTTTAGGGGGAACAGGGAAGAAGGTGTGGCTCAAGGACATAAGAAGGGGTGGAAACGGAGAGACAAGAAAGGATCTAAAGTCTTGCCCTGCAAGGTTAGAATCTGAAGAGGAAACCTCCATTCTCCCACAAGAAACATTTTTTTAAAAGCTAATATTCAGTTGTGGTTTAGCCATGGCAATTACTTGTGCCCTGGAGCTTCCCCTGTCATTTATGGGGAACATCACCATCAAGGGCTCATTCCTAATAAACCACAACCTGAAGAATCACAGCTCCAGTTCTGGTCCACCACTGTATCGTCATTATAGACATAGGTCACTATCTGTCCATTTTCCCCCAACCTGTCCCTCTCACAGCCCTTATTCTGGCCAATGGATCTATTGCTTACTCAAATCATTAGGCCAGAAAATCTGGACGTCTCTTGAGATTTCTCCTTTCCTCTCCCCCATCACATCCCATGGGTGACTTGAGTTTTGGGGATTCTATTTCATAAATCTGTAATCTGTTTATTTGTTAAACATTTATTGTGTGCCAGGAAGATGCGGTAATGAACTGGATGAGATTCATCCAGTTCCCCGCAGCTCTGCCCTCCCAGCTTCAAAGAGATGGGCATCTTATGGAGGATATTTTGCAAACGAACAGCCCATTGTACGGCGGAGTACAGTAAACACAAGAAACGGAGAAGTAGAGGGCTGGGAAGGGGTATGTAATTCACCTGGGGAAGCCCGAGGATTGTTCTCCTGACAGTATCCAAATTGAAATGTGAAGGATGTCTACCAGGAAACCCAGTGAAGCGGAGGACAAGTGCAAATTTCTGGAGGCCAGAACAGAGCCCAGAGTGTGGAGAACCGGCAGTTCACCACGACATCAGAGTCTCAAAGCTGGTCTCTAGGCCGGTCTCAATCCAGTAACTACACTACCCACTTTCCACCCCCCAAAGAAAGCAAAAAACCCGGCACCGTCCTTCCCGTGCCTGCAGGTTTGCCCTTCAAGAGTCTCGGAGCACTTGCCATAGGTTCATCAAAGATGTCCTGAGCACCCCCTCAGCGCAGGTACCTTCCAGGACCAGCCTCACAGTACTTTCCCCCTTTAGGGAGTATTCAATGTATTGCACCAGACCTCGAGGGAGGAACTCTTGAGTGCTGGGGGTTGAAAGACCACGCTGGAAGCGGGACTTAAAGATGTTAATGACCAGGCAAGGACTCATGGGCCTCACTGCTCACCCGCTGTCACTGGAGGGCTCCAGGTCTGCCACTACCTTGTCCCAACCCAGCTATGCCCCAGTGCTTTCTTCACTCCCCCTTCCTTCGCATATATACACCCGACTCCGGCCAGACGTCCTCCTCGCGTTGCCACACTCGGCGGCGCGCAGCTCTGCTAAGATGGCCCACGCGGCGCGGCCAGTGGCTGCTGGAGGGCAGCGGCCGGCAAACCTGCCCGCCGCCAGTGCCCACCCCAGAGAGGCTGTCTCCTGGGCGCCTGCCACCCCCGGGCCAGCCACCTTTCCCACGAGGGCGGGAGGGGCCGTTCTGCCGAAAGACCACCGCCGAGGGCAGCGATCCCCGCCGCAGCCTTCACCGGGCCCGGCGGGGACTCGCGGAGACGCGCTCCGGCGGGAGCGCGCGCGCCCGGAGGCTCCGAGGTCCGGCCGCGGCGCGGGGCGGGCCGAGGCGGGACTGAGGGCGGGGCGGCCGCAGCCTCCGCCATTCCCCGCTCCCTCCCCCCACCCCCGCCGAGGCGCGCCACCTCCCCGCCCCCACCCCCCCTCCCCCACCGCGCGCGCTCCGCCCGCCCCGGAGCCTCGCCCTCCGCCACGATGAGCAAATGAGCGCGAGCGAGGGCATGAAATTTAAATTCCACTCAGGGGAGAAAGTGCTGTGCTTCGAGCCTGACCCCACCAAGGCGCGAGTGCTGTACGATGCCAAGGTGCCGCCGCGGAGGGACAGGGAGGAGGCGCGGGCCGGGGACCCCGGGACGGGTGGCGGAGGCGGATGCGGGTGCGGACGGCGGCGCGGCGCAGGGGAAGTGGCGGGGCCCGGCGCTCCATGCCGGCTGCTCCTCGGCTTGCGCGGCGCCGTGCGTGCAGCAGGGGGCGCTCGCGGGACGCTGCGCGGGGGAGTCGGGGCCCGGGCGCTTCCGCTTCCGCCGGCGCGGGGCCGCGCACGCGCCTTCGGAAACGAAACCTCGCGCGTGCAGTGTCGCGAGGCCGGGGCCGCGACGTCGGTTTGCGCACGCGACGCCAGCGAGGGCTGCGCGTCGAGGAGGCCGTTTGCCGGCGGCTTCTACCTTCGTGTTAACTCTCACGGTTCTGCGCAGTGCATCGTTGCGTGGGCTCCCGTGCGGCACCCTGACTGACCGAGCCAGGTCCTAAACTGTAGCGCCAGAGCACTGGCCGTCGACCAGCGACGTCGTTGCTCTGGAGCACCAATCGTGTCTGGGCCCGATACCTCCCGTAGGCCGGACCCCCTCCCCCCACCCCCAACCCGAGGGCAGTGTTGACCCGGAACTTTCGTTCCTCAGCGTCTTGCAGCATTTAGGTTTTCGATCCCCGACTCGCGCCCCGTGCCATCTAAATTTCGGGGGCTGGGGGATGGTGGGGAGCGGGGGGGAAAGTGAGCCATAACTGCAGCTCCTGGGGTTTGGATGGCGAGTGGGAGTGGGCCCCGTAGGCCGGGAATGGGGGCTGGCCCCGGGCCCCGGGGCCCCAGGTGCGTCTGGGCGACGCCGGCCTTGGGGGAATTCCCGAAGCCTCCGGGCTTTGTGAGTTCCGTCTTCCGGCTCCTCCCCCCGCAGCCTTGGCTGTTTGCTATCCCACCTCCCTCCCCTCCTCGAGTCTCCCCAGGGGTGACACGCCCCATCGTTTGCCCCAGGTGTTCCCTCTGGGGACTCCGCTGGGAGGGAGGGCGTAATCCTCTGCGGTCCTGGCCCTGGACGCAGCGGAGCTGGGGAGACTACAACTCCCAGAGGTCTCAGGGCTGCAGCTCTCTTGTCTGGCCTGGACTCTTGTGTTAGTGACAAGTCGGTCGGCCAATGGCTTCAGGAGCTGAACTCAGTCTCGGTATCCGAGGCCAATCGTGGGTCGGTTGGAGGGATGTTTCCTATTTTGAGGCATCCACTCAGGAAAAAAAATGGAATTGAAAGGGAAAATGTTTCAACCCAGCTTTCAGTCTAAAAAAGGAGAGAATGCGTTCTTTTCTTTTAAAAAGAGATCTGTGATCTAGTTTTCCTGATCTAGCTTGCACTAGTCTGTGTGTTCTGTCATTTGTGGACAATATTTCCTGGTTTCAGATTGTCGATGTTATTGTTGGGAAAGACGAAAAAGGCAGAAAGATTCCAGAATATCTGATCCATTTTAATGGTTGGAACAGAAGGTGAGTGTACTTGTTAAACGGGATTGAAGATTGGTCATCTTTGCAGCACAAGAACATTGCAAACTTAAGTTTTAGAAACACTTGTAGAGAAGCTTCACTTCCTGTTTCTGCTTTTTTATCAAACCTTTCCTATTCTGAAGAATGATTACTTTCAAGTCAATTGTGTTTGGATTCTGGAAACCCTAGTTATTTCTGTGCCTGAATGAGTTCCTTTTTCAGTTTATTTGCATCTTTTTTTGTGTGAATTTAAAATATTTCAGTAGTGTTCTAAAACTTCAGTACTTTTGGGACACTTCTGCTTCTGTGAGGTGCTGTTAGTATTTGTTCACACCAAACTAAAATACTGAATTTTATATCCTTTTCTCTTTTTTTGTTTGATTAGCTGGGATAGATGGGCAGCTGAAGATCATGTCCTTCGTGACACCGATGAAAATCGGAGATTACAGCGTAAATTGGCAAGGAAAGCTGTAGCTCGCCTGTAAGAATACAAAAGTCATGAAATGAATGTTATTTAGTGTGCTTTCTCTTAATGTTTCGAATTTTTTAAATATAAAAGTAAAAATACGATAGACCTGGTTTGTTAAATAGTCATATGTTTAAAGCGTGTTAATGAGGAATTGCTATTCTAACTGCCGTGTTTTCAGAGAGGTTACTGTGGAATCTTCTGAGGTGGAGATTAACATTTATGTTCTAGGATTTAATGATTTTTAGGTCCCTAAGAATCGTTGCTGTTATGTCTTGTTTGTACCTCCAGAC
Organism: Neofelis nebulosa; assembly: GCF_028018385.1. NCBI lineage: Eukaryota > Metazoa > Chordata > Mammalia > Carnivora > Felidae > Neofelis > Neofelis nebulosa. The sequence goes on from NC_080800.1 coordinate 8,728,337, forward strand.
CCATATCAGGTGGCATCGGAATTTATTTCAGCGGTGTTTGGTTTTCTTTCAGAAGAAGCACAGGAAGAAAGAAGAAACGCTGCAGGTTGCCTGGTGTTGACTCTGTCTTAAAAAGCCTCCCTATTGAAGACAAGGATGAAAATGATGAAAACTGTGAGTGGCTTGACTTCGTTTTCTCTGGCTGAAAGAACTTTTACCTCGTCCTTTTATGTCACAGGATTGAGGGGCGGATTCGCTGCAATTACAGACAGGGAACCAGTTCAAGCTCGAGCTCGTTACGTGTAATGTCTACCCGTTTTGTTTTTGACAGTAGCAGCCCATAGTATCTCATCAGTCTTGCCCGTGACCACTGCCTTCTCAGCCAGTGTCTTTCTTTGTACTAACCCCTTATGTTTCCTTCTTGCCACTTCCTGGGCCTTGACCCCAGTTACGAATGCAACAGAGAACCATAGGCTCTCCTAGGTGACCAAACACGTTTAGATCATGAACTTGTGTGGTTTTTACCTTCACTGAAATCGGTGTTACATTTCTCAAAATAAATTTCTTTTCCAAAAGGTCCAGTATTTGTGTTCAGCATGTAAAACATATGCAGGGTTGGGGCGCCTGGGTGGCTCAGTCGGTTAAGTGGCCGACTTCGGCTCAGGTCATGATCTCACAGTGTGTGAGTTCGAGCCCTGCGTGGGGCTCTGTGCTGTCGACTCGGAGCCTGCTTTGGATTCTGTGTGTCCCTCTCTCCCTGCCCCTCCCCCACCTGCAATCTGCCTGTCTCTGTCCCTCAAAAACAGATAAATGTAAAAATAAAATTTTAAATATACGCAGGAGTACAGTTAATTATTGCCAGCGGCAGGACACACGTGCCACCTTAGCGAATTATGAGTGTAAAGGTTAAGGAAGTATATGATGCCGGTTTGCCTGATATTTTCTGTTTTACCTAGCAATAAGCAGTTCCTCTGATGACAGTAGTGAAGAAAAGGATGAAGAAATAAGTGAAGAAAGTGATATTGAAGAAAAGACGGAAGTGGTATGAAGTTTTTATTGTAAAATCTCTGTCTTAGGTATATATTTAGTGGTAAAATTATGTGATAAAATTCTCCACTTGTGGATCATTTTCTAAAAATGCATTTGCTTAACCAGATATTATAGAGCTGTACTTGATTTTTATGGGAAAATAACCTTTATTTATATTTATAGTCACCGTATGAACCTCTTGGTGGCTCTTTTTACCCATAAACTGTTTGCATGAATCATGGTTACTTCTTTCTTTCCAATGAAATCATGAACTTTATTTCTGTGATGGTGATTAGTGTTTAAATGTCGTGTATCAGAGTTCCATATCTTCCGCCTGCCTTCAAAGTTAACATACATCTCACTGCCAACGCTGAAAGGAGAGAGAAGCAAAGTAAGCATTTGCAACATGCTTAGTGCCCTAAAACCCGTAAACCTGGGGCCTTTCATGTGCTTTTCTCTAGGACATGTGGCATCATTACTGGTATGAATGTTGAGGATTAACTGCGTTTGTTTCATAGTAGGCTCTCATGTGTTTGTCTTTGGATATAGACCCCCCTCCCCCTCATTATAAGTAGTTAAAGATGCAATTGTGACATTGCAGAAGGAAGAACCGGAGCCACACACAAGAAGGGAAATGGAAGAAAGGACAATAACGATAGAAATCCCAGAAGTTCTGAAGAAGAAGCTCGAGGACGATTGTTACTATATCAACAGGAGGAAACGGGTATACAGGGAGAATACATAAAACATGGATTTGTAATAGAGCTTTCATTTAGCCATATTTTGCAATCACAGACTCAAATAATTAAAAACCTTGTAAGAATGAAATTCATATTTTAAGTTTTGTACTGAGTCAGGTTCTAAAGTTCCCTGACTGTGGCATTCTTGCTGATTGCATTAAGGCGTGCAGTCTTTCCCAGCCCTGGTTGTCCATTAGAACCATCTAGGGAGCTTTGCCAAACTCCTTATGCCTGGGCTTCATTCAAGAGGTTAAGACGTAATTGATCTGTCATGGAGGCCGACTGCGAACATAGTCTCCCCAGGTGGCCCTAATTGATCACTAAGATGTGAGTCACTGCTTACATTTATTTTGAAAACTTATACTGTGATCTTCATGGGGATATGATTAGGAGAAGCAATCAAGGAGCCTCAAAGTATATTTAAAAGATTCTCCTCAAGCAGAATTGGCTTTATTTTTTTAAGATTTTATTCTTCAGTGATCTCTACACCCAGCGTGGGGTGTGAACTCACAGCCAAGGTCAAGAGTCGAATACTGTACTGACTAAGCCAGCCAGGCACCCTGAGAACTGGCTTTATTTTTGAGTTAAAAAGTTTATAGAGACAAGAGCACTGTTTCTTGGAATGTACGATTTACACAACGAGATGTGTGCATCAGATGTCTATGTTTTCATTAACAGTTAGTGAAGCTTCCGTGCCAGACCAACATCATAACTATTTTGGAGTCCTACGTGAAGCATTTTGCTATCAATGCAGCCTTTTCAGCCAATGAGAGGCCTCGGCACCATCATGCTATGCCACATGCCAATATGAACGTGCACTATATTCCAGCAGAAAAGAAGTGAGTAGTGGGGAGGGGGGGATTGGTGGCTCAGTGGCTCGCGCTCTCTGTGTATTAGAGAAGTGACTTCCATTTAGGATAGGTGACACTCTCCTTTTCTCTAATTTGGAATTCATTTAATACATCACTTAAGAATTCACTAATAATTCATTTAGTAACAAATTTAATCTCAAAATATCCCTGTTTCAAAATGCCCAATAACTTTTTAGGTGTCTGGTGTGGATACATTGAGCATATGCACTGCCTCAACACCCAAGACCTGGTTTTCTCAGTGATACAACATAGGGAGATAACTCTTTTTCCTCGAGAAGCACCAGAATGGGGGAATAACATTTTGCAAACAGCTTGTTTGCAAACAGGTTTTTATTCCAGTCAGGATTATCGTGTTCATGGCCTGTGTTCTGCATGTGGCCCAGCTCGATTAGAGTCTGCCAGGCAGAGTGTTGGATTTGAAACCAGTATTAGGAGTAGTGCATCGGGCTTGCCCCCTTCAGCTCCCGGTAATTGGGTTCTGTCCACCGTCGGCAGCGCAGGCTGCTTGGGCTCCTCATGTGACACTGAACGTAGTCATTTGTGTTCAGTGTGATGTTAAAATCACTAGTGTACTTTTTGCACTTTGTACTATAGTTTTGTGTTTGCGCTTAATTTTCTGTTGACAGCATCTATAAACTCTTTATACATATAGGTGTAACGTATAGTGTTTAACTTTAAAACACCGCCTTCTTAAAAATGTGCAACTTGGGGCGCCTGGGTGGCGCAGTCGGTTAAGCGTCCGACTTCAGCCAGGTCACGATCTCGCGGTCCGTGAGTTCGAGCCCCGCGTCGGGCTCTGGGCTGATGGCTCGGAGCCTGGAGCCTGTTTCCGATTCTGTGTCTCCCTCTCTCTCTGCCCCTCCCCCGTTCATGCTCTGTCTCTCTCTGTCCCAAAAATAAATAAAAAACGTTGAAAAAAAAATTTAAAAAAAAATGTGCAACTTGATTCTGATATTTTGGAAAGTATTTACTGCATCTGTAATCTCTTACTCTCCTAGCGTTGACCTTTGTAAGGAGATGGTGGATGGATTAAGAATAACGTTTGATTACACGCTCCCACTGGTTTTGCTCTATCCATATGAACAAGTTCAGTATAAAAAGGTGACTTCATCCAAGTTTTTTCTTCCGATTAAGGAAAGTGCCACAAACACTAACAGGTAAGTTAGCCTGCAGTCTGACTGATGTCAGCAAATAGTTGACTCTGTCTTTGAAGATTTCTGTCTGATGCTATGGGGCCAATAGGTTTGGAGGAGGAGATTGAAAGGTGGAGTTTTTTCCTGGGTTAGCCAAGTCGTTCACTTTCAAATGGCTCTGAAAGATTTTACCAAGTGAAGATTCCAGTGTGAGAACTTGGTTGGATTTTGAGCAGCTAACTCGTCTTCCCAAAGACAAGTGGGGTGAAGACACAGGGCTGAGAAGGGCGGAAGATGTGTGTTTGAATTTAGCTCCTTTACTTGCTGGTTATGTGACTTGTGGAAATGCCTTCTGAGCCTCTTCCTTTTGCCTCTGTTCAATGGAAAGAGCATTTGCCTCCTCGAGTAGTTATTATTAAATGAGAAAGTTCTCCAAGGGCTGGCCACCTTTTGCTTTGAAGTAAAGGTTAGTTCCTCTGCTGTGTCACCACTTTCTTTCCTCAGTCACCAAGCATGCCCAAATCTCTATTGTTTGGTTGAGAGAGTAGGGTCGGAGATCTCACCCTGAAGTCTGTACCTTCACTGGACAGGCTACTTCCCTGTCTTCCTGGGCCTCTTTTCCTGGAAGAGCGGCCTGTTCTCATGTTTTCTGCACCTCCATCTCCGCTCGCCTGCCTACCGTCTGCCTCTGTCTACCGCTGCCCCTGCTCATTCTGCTTCCCCAAGAGAGGGTGCTGACAGCTGCCCGCTCGCCAGACGCCATGCTCTGCTCTGGCTACCTTTCCCTTCCATCCCCTTCCTTCCCTTCGTGGCTCCTCGTTCCTGGTTTTCTGCCTGCCTCATGATCATCTCTTTTCAGCCTGCCTGCCTGCCTCCCCGCCTCTCCCATTGGTTTCACCCTACGTGAGAGGCCTGTGCAACTCCTTGAGGACCTGTGTTGATGTCCCCATGCCCTGCTTCAAACCTCAGGGTGGACTGTGTGTTCCACAAAGCTTGGCGGATGCTTGTGGCTTTTCTTTCTAGTCTTGTAGTAGTTACAGCGTAATGGAACGACACGGTATTCCTACGCTTTTTAAAACAAAATCTATTGAAGTATAGCAGACCCAGTGTTACATTACTTTGAGACGAACAGCACAGTGATTGGACAGTTCCGTACGTTATGCTGTGTTGCCCACCACAAGCACAGGTGCCGTAGTATTCTTACTCTCTTGAGTAGGGTTTCTCAACCTTGGCCCTATTGACGTTTTGAACAAGATCATTCTCTGTGGTGGGGCTTTCTTGTGCCCTGTGGGATGTTGAGTGGCAGCCCTGGCCTCTCTCCATTAGATGCCAGTAGCGCTCTGCCGGTGGTGACAGCCGAAACAGCGCTGTCTCCAGATAGTGCCAGTGTCCCCTGGCAGGGCGAGACAACATCCGATTGAGAACCATCAGTATAAGATATAAAAGGGGCATGGGGCTTTAATGCCAACATGCCTTGCAGAGTTATCAAGGGGATGTAAATGATTTAATAGGTCTGGTTACTCCCTTTTTGTTTTTTTATCTTTTCTTATATTTATTTATTTTTGAGAGAAAGAGCGTGAGTGGGGAAGGCACAGAGAGAGAGGGAGACAGAATCCGAAGCAGGCTCCAGGCTCTGAGCTGTCAGAGCCCGAATGTGGGGCTCAAACCCATAAACCGTGAGATCATGACCTGAGCCGAAGTCAGACGCTTAACCAACTGAGCCACCCAGGCGCCCCAATCCGTTTGGTTACTCCTTAAGAAGACATTTGTTTTGTCACACTTGAAAGTAAAAGTTTATAAGCCTCCTGGAGGAGAGGCAAGAGTGTTTTCAGTGTGAAGGAGGACATGTAAGAACCGCTCCGGGTTTTGCAGAGGTTCTGTGTGCCAGGTGTGTGCGATGCTCTCTCTTCTTCCGTAGAAACCAGGAGGAGCTCTCTCCGAGCCCGCCTTTGCTGAATCCGTCCACACCGCAGTCCACGGAAAGTCAGCCCACCTCCGGTGAACCAGCCACCCCCAAGAGGCGCAAGGCCGAGCCGGAAGCCTTGCAGTCTCTGAGGCGGTCCACGCGCCACTCTGCCAACTGTGACAGGCTGTCTGAGAGCAGTGCCTCTCCTCAGCCCAAGCGCCGGCAGCAGGACACGTCCGCCAGCATGCCTAAGCTCTTCCTGCACCTGGAAAAGAGTAGGTCCACTCCCAGGCGCAGGGCAGCCGTTTGCTTGTGCTTGGCCCGTGCCGGCCGCTGCTGTCCTGAAAGGAGGCTGGCCGGCAAGGGGGGCGGGGAGGGGAGTGAGGGCGAGCGCCCAGTCACAGCCACGTTCGCCCGCTCACCTGTGGGAGCTCCGCTCAGGAGTTGGCTCCAACCGAGGTTCATGAAGCATTTTGCCTATGGCCGGGAGAGAGAGGAGCCCCCACGCCTGAGCCCTGCGGTCGGATGCTTGGCACCTGCTGGTGTAGCTGGGTCTCGTGGGTCTGGTAGCGGTAGCTCCCCGTTGCCTCCCCCCAGCCCTAATCCAGCAGGCTGGGTGACCACTGCTTACTTCCCGTCCGGATGGATTTGCCTCTTCCAGGCCTCAATTCCTGTCAATGCGGGTAACGCAGTAAGTGGTCTTTTGTCTGTGGCGTCTTTCGCTCAACGTAATATTTTCAAGGTTCATCACATTGTAACATACATCAGCACTTGATTTTTTTCCCCAGATAATCGAGGTACCGGCTTTTATGGTAGGAAAGTCTTCCCATTAAAGATGAGTAACTTCTCTGCCGTCGGTAATGGTCTTCCGGCAGTCTTTGGTTCAGTTCCTGTGACTTACGAGTGAATAATTAACACCTCTTCCTTTCAAAGAGACACCTGTGCACAGCAGATCATCCTCACCTGTCCCGCTGACCCCTAGCAAGGAAGGCAGCGCAGTGTTTGCTGGCTTTGAAGGCAGAAGAACTAACGAGATAAACGAGGTAAAGCGTTGGCATTACTGCTCGGCCTCCTATGGCTGCTTGAGTCCTGTGGGAGGAAGTCGGGTTTGCTGAGAGACAGGATGTCGCTCCTGCTGTGGGTATTAACAAAATGCTTCAGATGATGATGCTAAATATTGGTTTTGGTTTCTAAAATGAGAAAATCATTAGGATTCCAGCCCTGTGCTTCTGCTCATCTCTCAAGTAAGCACGACTGTTGAAATATGAGTACTTTCATTTTATGTAACAAGCATCAGCACACTTGTTGTGCAAAAGTCCAGAGAGTAAATATTGGAGGCTTTGTGGGCCACATGGTCTCCTTCAAGAGTACCTGATTCCAAAAGCATCCATAGACACTATGTAAATGAATGGGCGTGCTGTGTTCCAATAAAACTTTATTTAGAGACACCAAAATTTGAATAGCAGATCATGTTCGTGTTATGAAACATGGTTATTCTTGTGTTTTTCCAATCATTTAAAAATAAAAAATTCGTTCTTAATAGTAATATTAGTAACCATCCCTTTGTGGGCATGCTGTATGTCAGCATCGTGCCAGGCACTTGTCCTAAATCACCTCAGATTTTCTAGAACAACCTTGCCACCAGGTTTTCGTTTTACAAATGGGGAAACTTTTCATTTAAAAATTCTGTTTTTAAGACCGGTTAACTGATGTGTAGGTAGTGAGTGTTTCAGGGGTTCAGGAGGCGTCTTAGTCTACTGGGATATTTTGTGAATCTCACTTAAGTAGGATTTCCTTGTTTCTGTGCACGACTTTACTAGGCAAGGAGAACACTAAGTGATGAAGGTTGGCATACTTTTTCTGGAAAGGGTCAGATTGTAAACATTTTCAGGGTTGTGTACCATACGGTCTCTTTCGAGGTTAGCCAGCTCTAGTGTCATGTGAGAGGGCTACAGACCACTCGTAAGTGAGGGGGTATGTCTGTGTGCCCCCACGATTCATTCATGGACACTGGTAATTGAATTTCATATCATTTACACGCCCTGAAACACTATTCGTGTGATTTTACTAGCCATTTAAAAATACGACAACCATTTTTATCACAAGGGCGTTTGGGCTGGATTTGGCACAAGGCCTTACTTAGTTGGCTGGCCCTTGATAGAAAAACTGGAAAACTTAATTTGTTTTACGATGACATTGAGGGAAGATTAGGAAATTCCTAGGATGAGCAGTCCCTGACATCCTGTTCCTCAGACACGGCCCTGCAGGTGTTATTCAGGAGAGTCCTGTTTCTCAGAAAAGGCAGGGGAATATTCAGGCAAGGCCATTCCCACTCAGGTGAGCAGTGCGAGCCCACCATCTAGTGGTCACAGGTCCAGCCACAGGCCCTAGTAGAACAGGATTTCTAGTGAATGGTTGGAGGGTGCAACAGGCTCCCAACAGTGACTCCTGAGGCCTTAGTGAACTCCCCCCTCGTAAGTGCCTCTATCTTCGTGTGTTGTAACCAAAGCCCTGCATCCGCCTCCCCTGAGACTCTCTGCCATTGCTGTTTGCTGGCCTGCATCGGGGGAGAGTCTGGATGCACACCTTTCTCATCAGTACTCACGGGTGGTTCTCTGTATGCCCCTGCTGAGACTGCCTCTGCTAGAAACCTGTTCTCCTCCGTGAGACTTACCTTCAGTTAATAGGAGGTGATACGCTGCATTGAAACGTGCAGTTGAGCGAGTGAGGCCGACTGCCCGCTAACCAGCCGAATGGCCTGCTGTCGTACACACGTGCGTTTCATGGTTCCGGTGATTGCAGATTCCTCCACGTTAACTTTAGGTGTCACTGTCAAGACAGTTGCCGAGTTTCAGGTTGAGGTGCCGGGCGTGGAAGAATGATGCCGAAACCAAATCGCCACCCTCAGTGATCTGCGCCACGGATGGGTGGGGTGGGTGAGTGAGGCCAAAGCCGAAGCTAGGACCTTAGCATGGAGTGCCACAGAGCCGTGGCGAGACTCACTAGCTTCTCCAGTTTCATCGTGTTAAATTGAGTACATCAGCCTTTCTGGGGTCGTTTGGGCATCCTTCTGCTTTGTCTTGTGGAGGATTTCCTTTGGCTCTACTGTTTCCAGATTAAACTTGATAGATCCCAAAAGGCAAAGCAGCAACTCAGGAGAATAGATCTATAATTTGCTAAAGTATTTCTGTGGAATCTCATCAGAGCACTTTTATTTATTTTTTTAATGTTTATTGTTTTTGAGAGAGGGAGAGAAGGAGACAGAGGGTCTGAAGCAGGCTCTACGCTGACAGTAGAGAGCCCGACACGGGGCTTGATCTCACAAAGCATGAGATCATGACCTTAGCTCAAGTTGAACGCTCAACCAACTGAGCCACCCGGGCGCTCCTCATCAGAGGGTTTTTAAATACAGCTCTGCATTTCTATTTGGATAATGTGCTCTCAGAAGTCTGGTGTATTGTTTTTGACAGAAAATAATTAGCTCTATTACTTGCTTAGTAAGCTTGGCTATTAGAAACAGAACAAACAAGTTTGCCCTCACTAAATAATATTCAACATCTCATTCTGAAACTGTTAGGATGAGAATTTCGCTTATGGTAAAAGGTGGGATGGTATCTGATTTATGGAAAATAGGTTAGTCGATAAATGTTGGTAAAACCAGGAATCCAACTAGGGGGAGGAAAATAGTTGAATTTATTCCTAACACCTTGTAAAATTCTAAAATTTTATTAGGGTAAATTCCAAATGGATCCAAGTTTTATTTTTTTTTCAACGTTTTTTTTTGTTTTTTTTTTTTGTTTTTTTTTTTTATTTTTGGGACAGAGAGAGACAGAGCATGAACGGGGGAGGGTCAGAGAGCGAGGGAGACACAGAATCGGAAACAGGCTCCAGGCTCCAAGCCATCAGCCCAGAGCCCGACGCGGGGCTCGAACTCACGGACCGCGAGATCGTGACCTGGCTGAAGTCGGACGCTTAACCGACTGCGCCACCCAGGCGCCCCCCAAGTTTTAAATGTAGAAAAATAAAACCATAAAACACCAGGAAAAAAAAAAAAAATAAATAAATAAATAAATAAATAAATACAGCTCTGACTTTAACAAAACCTTATATCCATCCCCAGTTCTGAAATTGAAAAAGAAGGAAAAGAAATCAATTCCCAGGGTTGCAGTCTATTTTCACTTGATTCAGTGGGTCAGATTAGTTTCCAAAGTCAATCAAATATATTAGGAGATTAGAAAAACCTTAAAACATGTCTGGGTTACTTTTTACCACTTCATTCTCTAATATGGCATGATTTTCAAGAAAGGAAAAGAGACAAAATGACCAGAACAGTTACAGCTAATTTATAGGTAGTAGCTGTTGGAATCTCACTTAAGTAGGATTTCCTTGTTTCTGTGCACGACTTTACTAGGCAAGGAGAACATTAAGTGATGAAGGTTGGCAAACTTTTTCTGGAAAGGGTCAGATTGTAAACATTTTCAGGGTTGTTGTAGGAAATCAAATAAATTTATTGTTAGAATTTTTAGGTGATTAGAAGTATCTCCATGTTGCCAAGGAAGGTGGGTCCTCGTGTGCTTGGTTTAAAAGGCAAAAATATTTTGAAAAAGTTGCCGTAGGAAACTATAAGATACATGCTGACACGTAATCCATGTGGGAAACACGTGCCTTTATCCTCCCCAACTCCCTAAATCATAATTCCACCAATAAGACATGAACATTGAACATTTTGGTATGTACTTCTACTTGGTAATTTTTCTCTATTTACATAATCATACACATCATATTGTGTATTTTTTGCAAGCGTTCTTTTGAACTTTGTTATTTTGTAGTTTTTGGTTCTCTTCAACATAAAGCATTATACTGGCCTATATGCTGAGATCATGCCCTTAAATGGCTTCGTGGGAAAGCTAGAGGAGTGGCTTTCAAACTTCTACACTGGTTTGTTATTATTGTGTACTCCCATTTTCTGGTCCAGCTGTGAAGCAACTCATGAGGCACCACAAGGACAGGAAGCTTGGGAGTGAGAATGTCACGCTGCATGCGAGACTGAGAACCTCACAGCATGTGTATTTCTGTTGCGATTCCAGATTTTGAGATCTCTTGGTAACAGTGTTAAGATGCAACAATTCATGCAACTCATGCTTTTCCCAGGTCCTCTCCTGGAAACTGGTACCGGACAGTTACCCCCCAAGTGACCAGCCGCCTCCACCCTCTTACATTTATGGGGCACAACACTTGCTACGATTGTTTGGTGAGAAGTCCCTGGCCCCTGCTTTCTTCTTCCTTTTTTTTTCCACTTTGGGTTTTTTTTTAAGGTTATTTATTTTTTTTTTTAACAATCAAACTCGTGACCCCAAGATCAAGAGTCGCACATTCTTCCAACTGAGCCGGCCAGGTGCCCCTCCAGTTTGGTTTTCACACCCTTATTCTTTTATGTACAGCTTGTAATTTTGAGGGTCTAAGAAAAAGCATTGAAAAATGACCTCTTTAAAAAAGGCACTGAATGAATCTTAAATTTCATAAAAATGGTGTTTGTATCATTTGTACCACTACCCTGTGTTCAGTAAGACTTTTTGGTTCTATCTGATAACGTAGATGTTAATTTCAGCTTGAGCAGGATAAATAAGGACCCTCAGTATGTCCTACTCATTGCCAGAGTCTGCTGATTGTAAATGGTTTGGGTTTTATTTTTAATGCAGTGAAACTTCCAGAAATCCTTGGAAAGATGTCCTTTTCTGAGAAGAATCTGAAGGCTTTACTGAAGCACTTTGATCTCTTTCTTAGGTATTTTGATTTCTTTTTTATTATCTTTTATATATCTTTTCTGAACTTCTCCGTAACAGCGGTGGAAGCTAATAATCTGTGTGGTATTTTTAATAGTCGCAGTATTACCTAAGTATGATTGGTTCTAACTGTAATCGTAACATAGGGGGGTTTTGGAAATTTTTTTTCTGTAATTTATCTGTGTTCTGAGTCCAGGATGTTCATTGTATTGAGGTAAAATTTTTTGTGTCACACTTGAAGAATCCAGTTGGGTAACTGTGAATAGAAAATTAAATTTTTACAGTAGAAGTGTTTAAGATTGATAGTAATTTAGTTTTACATTTTTTCTTTATAAGTACCTTAAGTATTAGACTTTTTTTGTGTGTGTACATAAACCTAAATATTAGCATTTACAGGTTGGGTTTTTGTGTTTATTTTTTAAAGTTTATTTTTGAGAGAGCAGGCGCATGAGAAAGAGAATCCCAAGAGAATCTCCACGCTGTCAGCACAGAGCTCAACGCAGGGCTTGACCTCACGTACTGTGAGATCATGACCTGAGCCAAAATCAAGAGTCAGACACTCTACCGACTGAGCCACCCTGGTGCCCCTATCGTTTGTTTTTATAACATGAAAATGTAGAAGTGGTCAGAACGCTTTTTTGCAGGAAGCGTTTGTATAAGGCAGCCTGCCACCTAGTGGAGTTTAGATTGTTTCTATTTGTACACTTGATAGTGGAAGGGTTCTGATGAAATGGTAATTTACTGCAGAAGCCAGATACGTGCAATGAAAGTAATCTGTATATAGAAATCAAAATCATGTTCATTTTTTTTCTTTGGAATACCGAGAAGGGGTGAAATGTTAGAGTGCTTGCAAGTTAAAATTTTGCTTGCTGGTGTTCAGCCCTTACTGTAATGATCATCGGGGCAATGTTTTTCTTCTTCCAGGTTTTTGGCAGAATACCACGATGACTTCTTCCCGGAGTCTGCCTATGTTGCTGCCTGTGAGGCACACTATAGCACCAAGAACCCCAGGGCGATTTATTAAAGTTTTGATGGTTCTGGAAAAACATCTTGTCTGTCTAGCTTTGTGCTCTAGGTTCGCAGTGAAGAGTGAAGGTCTGAGGATATGGTGGGCCTTCTTTACAGGGCTGAGACAACAGCCACCCCCGGGGCTCTGGCGGAGGTGGGCCCGTTTGTTTGAGTTGCTTACATCCTGTAGTTACTCTGTAAAGGTTTACTTCCTGGGTGCCTGAACGGCCTCCAACATCTGACCCTTGCCACTGTACATGTCATCTGTGACAGCAGTTAAGGAACAGCTGTGTTCACAGTGAAACATTAATGGAAGTATGTATAGGTTAGGCTGTTTTAGTAGATGTTGGAATTGTTTGTTAGCAATGACCACGTTTTTTAGTTACTCACTAGCATTAAGCAAAATTGTTTTCCAAACTGTTTTCATTCTTGTGACGAGGCTCAACAGCTCTGTCCACCAAATTTCAGTTTTGCTTGGAAATCACAAAATAGTCCCAAAATATTTTAGAGGGAATTGATATCGATGGCAAAAGAAAATTTGCAGCCCCACACTTGCTTGTTATAGTTCCTTTCGTCCAAAACCTTATTTTTGGTGATCTAAATAAAGTGTTGCCTCTCTTGTTTGAGATTTTACAGCTATACTTTGTTGTGTAATGTTATGGTTCCCTTTCTGTAAAACCTTATTTTTGGTGATCTAAATAAAGTGTTGCCCATCTTGTTGCAAAGAAGCAGGAGTTTTCACTCTGGTCTTGGCCTCTTTGTTGCAGAGGGAGAGTGAGGTAACCTCTTGACTAATAACTTTTTGTTGTACTTTTGTGCCTGCTTTGTTAAGGCCTTTTGTTTTCTATCCCTCTGTGATTTTGCCCCACTTGATGGCTTGACCAGAAGGTGACTACTGGGAGATGCTGCACGCTGGGCTGGGCCAACACATTTCTCCTCCGTCGTTACCAGCTGACAGTCTCTGAAGACACCTTTCTAATCCTCATTATAGTCTCTCTTGTGCCTCCCTCTCCCCCAGGTCGCTTCACAAAGTTGTAATTCAATTAAAGGGGTACCAGTACCATACTAGCCTTGACTGTGGTGCCTGCCTTTTCTTACAGCTCAGTTCAGTGGACTTTAACTTCCAAAGACCACTGCTCATGAATGACAAAGGCCACAGGGAATTTTTTTAAAAATCTAAAATGGCTCAATGGTTCCATCAAAGAGATTTCTGCAAGTACTGACCAGTGAGATTCAGAACCTGTAAACCAGAGTAAACATCATCTTAGTGCAGTTAGTTGCTAAGTAAGACTCAAGTCTTTGGTGTCTAATCTGGACTAGAACTATACTTCCTACTGTGTTTCATCCCATTTGGTTTATGCAGTGCCTGTTTAAATCTGGTGTACCTGCAGTGTGCTTGAATTGTTAGAAAAGTTTAATCTGTAATTACTCGTGGCCCAGAAAAGAAAAAAAATTTTTCCCTTACAAGAATCTTCTTAAGTGTCCCCAGTGAAATGAACACAGACTATCTGTTGGAACATTTTTTTTAATGTTTATTTTATTTTTGACAGACCGAGTGAGAGCAGGGGAGGGGCAGAGAGAGAAGGGGACACAGAATCTGAAGCAGGCTCCAAGTTATGAGCTGTCAGCATAGAGCCTGACATGGGGCCCAAACTCACGAACCATTAGATCATGACCTGAGCTGAAGTCGGGTGCTTAACTAACTGAGCCACCCAGGCGCCCCAAGGAACATTTTTTTTTATTATGAATCTAATTTATTGTCAAATTGACTTACGTACAACACCCAGTGTTCATCCCAGCAAGCGCCCTCCTCAGTGCCCATCACCCATTTTCCCCTCTCCTCACTGCCCCCATCCCCCCTCAGTTTGTTCTCTGTATTTATAGAGTCTCCTGATTTGCCTCCCTCCCTCTCTGTTTGTAACTATTTTTTCTCCTTCCCTTCCCCACGGTCTTCTGTTAAGTTTCTCAAGATCCACATATGAGTGAAAACGTGATAATATCTGTCCTTCTCTGACTGACTTATTTCACTTAGCACAATAGCTTCCGGTTCCATCCACATTGCTGCAAATGACAGGGTTTCATTCTTTCTCATTGCCAAGTAGTATTCCATTGTATATATAAACCACGTCTTTATCCATTCATCAGTTGATGGACATTTAGGCTCTTTCCATAATTTGGCTATTGTTGAGAGCGCTGCTGTAAACATTGAGGTACACAATCATCCTCAATGCAGAAAAACCGAGAGCTCTCCCCCCTGAGATCAGGAACACGACAGGGATGTCCGCTCTCAGTGCCGTTGTTTAACATAGTGTTGGAAGTCCTAGCACCAGCAATCAGACGACAAAAGGAAATCAAAGGCATCAAAATTGGCAAAGAAGTCAAACTTTCACTTTCGCAGATGACATGATACTCTACACGGAAAACCCGAAAGACTCCACCAAAAGACTCCGAGAACTGATATATGAATTCACAAAGTCGCAAGGTACAAAATCAATGTACAGAAATCAGCTGCATTTTTATACACTAATAATGAAGCAAGAGAAAGAAATAAATTGATCTCATTTACAATTGCACCAAGGGACATTTTTTTTTAATGTTTATTTTTGAGAGAGGGAGAGGTTGCTTGCGAGCTGGGGAAAGGCCTAGAAAGAGGGAGGGACACAGAGGACATGAAGTAGGCTCTGAGCTATCAGTGCAGAGCCCGACACAGGGCTCAAACTCACAAACTGAGATCATGACCTGAACTGAAGTCAGATACTTAGCCTACTGAGCTGCCCAGGTGACCCTCTCTTGGAACATTGCAATAATTACACACCTTGAGTTTACCATTTATTCTGTTTCTAGTAATGAGATACTATTTTCTTCCCACAAGGCATTTCCTAACCATAACTTCCTTTAAGCTAATTATTTGGAGCTTGGGTTGATTTAAATATCTTCAAAATGTCCCTTGATTGTATATTACTAATAATTTTTCAAATAATTCATCACTTAAAAATATGATTTAAATGTCTGGACAGTTCTCATCAGAATTACACTTCATCCTCTTGTCAATTTTTAAATTGTTACTTGCCTAAACTGCCAAACCTTGCAATTAAGTATCATGTTCATCATGTTAATGTTTTCAAGTCCTTTAAAGATGTATCGAAAATAATATTTTAGTAACTTGTGTATCAGGTCCTTGTACTATCAGGCCCTTGGACTTTGAAAAGGACATTCAAGAACAACGACAAAAACAAAAACACTCCTGAACAGAAGTAGATTTATAAATCATTTCACAGAACAGTGTACACAAAAACAAAAGAAAAAATTATCAGGGCGCCTGCCTGGCTCAGTCGTAAAGCATGTGACTCTTAATTTCAGGGCCATGAGTTCAAGCCCCACATTGGGTGTGGAGCCTACTTAAAATGTAAAAAAACATTTTAAAAATTACTAATTTATAAAAGTTGACGTCTGTCATAAGACTTTATTATCAACTCTGTAAACATTTGAGGAAGTGAAGTCACCCAGTTTTTCCATTATTGTTTTAATAAGTCGGTGGCCTCTGCCTTTTAATATTTAGCTTGTCAAATAAGTTTATCTGAACATTTATTGACAACCACCTCCTGGGATACCAAAAACTGTGCTAGGTATTGGAAAGATAAGGGCAACTGAGATATGATCTGGGGCGTCTGGGTGGCTCAGTTGCTTAAGTGAATGACTCTTGGTTTCGACTCAGATCATGATCTCATGGTTCACGAGTTCGAGCTCCACACTGCCAGTACGGAGCCTGCTTGGGATTCTCTCTCTCTGCCCCTGCCCTGTGCTCGTTCTCTCTCTCGCTATCTCTCTTGCTCTTTCTCTCCTTCCCTCCCCCTCTCAAAATAAGTAAACTTTAAAAAATTTTCAGAATAAGATACAATCCTTGCTGGGGAATATACTTAAGATTGATTCCTCCTTAACTTCTATATCAAGGAAGTGTGTCACTTTAACCAGTTCTTGATTTTAAACAGTATAATGTAACCATAAATGGCAACATTTTCCAAAATTAACCTTCCCATTGTGCAAGAAACAATGGATAATTCTCTTAATTAATTGGTATGTGGATGTCAGTTTAGGTAGGTTTGATTATTAAGTTTTCACTATTGAAAAATCTGGCAAGATGATGTTAAGGGACTTGATATCCATTGGGGAAAGGAGTTTCAACAGATTAAAATTAAAAGCAGTTGGGGCACCTGGGTGGCTCAGTCGGTTGAGCATCTGACTTCGGCTCAGGTCATGATCTCACGGTTCATGAGTTTGAGCCCTGTGTTGGGCTCTGTGCGGACAGCTCGGAGCCTGGAGCCTGCTTCCGATTCTGTGTTTCCCTCTCTCTCTGCCCCTTCCCTGCTCATGCTCTGTTTCTATCAAAAATAAATAAACAATAAAAAAATTAAAATTAAAAGCAGTAATTTGGGGAGATTGTGTTTACTTCACAATGAGAAAAGACTCCTCAATAAACCAATTAAATCTTTTTTTTTCTTTTTTTTTTTTTTTTTAAGCAATGCAATTGGAAAAACACCCTTTTACTCTAGCTTCTTTTTGTCTTAACGCTTGTGCCAAATTCTTCCTGATGCTCATCTGGGACAAATCCTTAGTGCATATTTAAGCTAATTGAGTTGGGTCATTTTTACCTAGTTTCAGTAAAAAGAGAATACTACTTCCTGCCTCTCTGTTCTCTGGAATCCACCTAAACTCCAAGTGAATTTGCAAACGGCCATTTCTTTGCCTCGGCTTTTCCTCTGATTGATGAACAGAATGTAAGTGCCCTGTGAACGTCCACAAGGCCTGGGATGAAGCTCCTCTCTAGCCCAGATCATCTTCTCAAGATTCTTCTACATGTTGCCGATGTGCCTCGCGCATTAAAAGCGTACATGTTGTATCTGTCCTCACACAGCAAGGGCTACAATTAGCATCAGTGGGTGAATAAGCAAGTGTTCACGTGGTGGTAGACAGTTGGCTGTGAACTCAGGAGAGTGGAGATTTCTGAGGACAAAAGGAAGAGAAAAGCGGCCAAGGGCCTGCTTTACAAAATTGGGGTGTTTGGGCTGGATAGTGCGTGGTGGAAGCCTCCCCCCTAAAGCTCTGTAAGATAACTCTGCTGAAATGTCGACCATTCACTTAAAGCTTGAGGAAATGGAGTTGTGGCCTTGACCCTCTGTGGAGATGGGTTGTCAGGCTGAGACTGACCTCTAGGCAGGAGGGGCAAGAGCCACAGCACCCCAAGAGTTGGTTCATATGTTCTGTCACTTATCAAAAGGGTTCTAGGAGAAGGCAGGCACAAAAGGTCACATATTATATGATTCCATTTCTACAAAATGTCCAGACTAGGCACACCATAGGGACGGAAAGTAGACCAGTGGTCGTTAGAGGGTGGGGAGAGAAGGGAATTGGAACTGACCACTAATAGTTCTGACGTCTCCTCGGGGTGGTAGAATATTCTGGAATTAGTCGTGATTGTGTACCACTCTGTGAATTTACTAGAAACCACTGGATTGTCTGCTTTTAAAAGGTGATTTTTACAGTATATGAATTATATCTCAGTTGAAACAGGGAGATCCAGGGATTGGCTGTGCCTGCAACTCAAGAAAAATCCACCATGAAAATGCATTTTTGAGAACTGCAAAGCTGTTTGCTCCAATACTTCAGCATGGCTTCTTTAACGCACCGTTGCCCCGCGCAGGCCGACGTTCCTTTTCTCACTCCACTGAGTTCACTCTTCACCTGAAGGTCAGAAAACCAGTGCTGTGCCTTCATACGATTTCCTTTGTGAGCAAATACGGAGCTGACAGGTCTTCAAACTTCTTTGACCTCCAAATTCTGCATGGCAGAGCGGAGGGAGTAAGTAAATACTGATATTATGACATAAGCAAAAAAGGTTCACAAGCAGCAGAGGTTAGTAACCGCAAAAATAGCATGCATTGAGAATAATGCCAGTACGCATTCACCAGTCTTCATGTTTCGGAATTTCTTTGCAACGTCAATCTTTATCCTTCCAGAAGGTCGTGAAAAATCATAGGTAGGAAAGCGTTCGACTGTGTTTTTCTATTGATTGTACTTTTCTCACTCAGATTTACAACTTTCGGTGGAATGATTTAATAAGTCATTTAGAGATCTGCTTTGGCACAAGGTAAATTACACCAGCCTGCTGATTCTATTTACTGCTCCGTCTTCACTATTGTAAAGGTGACTTCTGAGACCATTACTCTCCAGAAAATGATTTGGGGTGAGATGACTTGTGAGCTGTATAGAAACACACCTATTAATGTTAGAGGAGAAAGGCTGTTCCAGTGTGTTCGGGCAGTACGTAAAACGAAGTCTAAAAACCAAAAATGCTCTATTGGAGAGAAGCCTAGTAAGATTTTCCTTTGATTTACAATAATTCATCTTATCGTTTATATTCCGCAGCATGTAAAGCTTAACCAATCATAGCATTGAAACCCTTTGTTAATTTCGTGGTCCAGAAGAAGCCATGGTGTGGTAGGTAGATTGAAAAATGTTTCTAAATCTTTACACACAAACACACACACAACCGTGTCTCTATCCTTCATCTTTCAAAGGCGAATTTTTAGTTTCTCTTATCAAGAGTTAGGATCTATTTTCCTTCCCCTTGAATTTGGTCTGGCTTTTATTTTTCTTGGGCTGACGGCTGACTTTCAATAGATCACAGCAAGAGGAGTGTTCTGCCCAGTACAAAACCCAGATTAGTCTGGCCTGGGGATTTGCTCTAGCCAAGAAAATAGGGCGGGAGTGCTTCCCTTCCCTTCTCTCCCTCGGAACCTTACTGAGATGTGAAACGACCCCGGGCTAACCTGCTGGACGATAAGAGACATATTGCCTAGTTATCCTCTTCTCATCACCCAACCAACTACCGGCCAACTGCCCCACACGCGAATGAAACCCTTTCAGACCAGCCAACCCCCAGCCTACCTACGAGTCCACTATAGATGCGTACATAAGCCACCCCAAATCTTCCAGACCTGGCCTAGGTTAGCAGAACCACCTGGTTGGCCTCTACATTGTTGATCAATAATGAACACTTACTGTTTTAAGCCACTGTCGGGGCACCTGGGTGGCTCAGCCGGTTGAGTGTCCGACTTCGGCTCAGGTCATGATCTCGCGGTCTGTGAGTTCGAGCCCCACATCGGGCTCTGTGCTGGTAGCTCAGAGCCTGGAGCCTGCTTTCGATTCTGTGTCTCCCTCTCTCTCTGCCCCTCCCCTGCTCATGCTCTGTCTCTCTGTCAAAAATAAATAAACATTAAAAAAAATTAAAAAAAAAAAAGATAAGCCACTGTATTTTGGGGCGGTTTGCTATACAGCGATATAGCTGTATCTTTGTGGTGTATATGTTTTGCATCCTATCTATGGAAGAGCTCGAGCTTCATTGCCTTAGCTGAAAGAGCTGAAATTCTGGTATGTTCAGAGGCCATCAGCTAACCAAGGGACCATGTACCTGCTCCTGCTCCCGCTCAGGTAACAAGGAAGAAATGGATAGAGACCACAACCTATCTTTGGGATTTGGTAGCTAGCACAACGTGGGTTTTATTCTGTAAGAAATTTAGTTTGCAGAAAACTCAAGAGGACATAGAATATGTTTTCACCATAAAATTAACAACTATTATTATTTTGTAAGATCTGTTTCCAGCCACTGTTTTAAAACCAAATAAAACATTTGTTGCTGCCTGGATCTCAATCCCCAGCCCTTCTCCCAGAGGTGATAATTCCCTGAGTTTGGTGTAGTGTGGACTTGTATTGTGCACATGGGATTTCTCGGTCTCATACTCTACATCTTGTTCCTGACATGTATTGATGCGTATTTACACATATACATGTACGTATAACAGAAATATGTGTGTATATAAGTACATCAACCTGTGTTTTTACATATATACGTATTTAATTTAATCCTGTTAACTGCCGCAGAAGATGATCACATGGATATAAAACCTTTTATTAATTACCTTACCATTGTTGGACGTTCAGATTGCTTCTGAGTCCCCCTTTTACTAACAGTGCTGCAAAGAACAGTGCTTGTACGCAGGTCCTTGTATTCAAACAGCAGTCATTCTGTGGGTCATATGCCCAGAATTGCTGGGTGCTCAGACACATGCTTTTTCACATTTTCTAGAGTCTAGAGTTACCCTGTTGGACAGGGAGCTGGCTTTATCAGAGTTTCTGGGTGTTCAGTTTCAGGGCGGTTGTCTTGTGGGACAGATTTATAACACTGGGAGCTAAAAAGAAACTTGAAAACTTGAAATCTCGGAAACATTCTCCACATTGCCTCATCTCATATCGCCCGCTCCCCCCTGCCCTGTGTTTTTGTGTAGTGTTGGGGATTATTTGGTGGTCTCATAGAAATTAGAAATAAATAACTTCATGGTGGTACAAAGCAGGGTAGGAGTTGATGATCTGCTACTTTGCTCACAGGGCAACTGTCAATGACACCGTGGAAAGGAGTTGATTGGCCATGTGAGGAATATTTCAAATATTGCATGGAACGGGGCAAATGCACCACATTAGGTCATTTCTGAGGGGTATCAGGTTCATTATTCAATAAGGCAAACCAGGGGCGCTTGGGTGGCCCAGTCGGTTAAGCAGCCGACTTTTGGTTTCGGCTCAGGTCATGATCTCATGGTGTGTGAGTTCGAGACCTGTGTTGGGCTCTGTGCTGATTCTCTTTCTCTCCCTCTCTCTCTCTCTCTCTCTCTCTCTCTCTGCCCCTTCCTCCCCGCCCCCCACTGCTTGTGCTCCATCTTTCAAAAATAAATAAACTTTTTTTTTAAGAATAAGGCAAACCAGTTCTTTTGGCTTTCTCAATCGCGAGGTCAAGTCTAAAAACCTGCATTTTCACATTCCAAGACATGAGATGGTAAACATACTATGCCAGGATCAAGGTTAGGTCAAACAATATCGTCTCTGTAAGGGAGAGAAAATCATTCTTGTTGTTTAAGGAGTAAATGGCTGAATGTTCTTAGATTTTACACATCCCCTGTCAAAAGTGAATTAGAACATAAGAAGCCTGTCCTCATAATAAATGTGCTTCTCAACCAATTGTGTGTGCCCTTTGTCCTTTGGGTTCAGTCCAGACCAGCTGATCATAATAGGATGATGTCAACCTCACCTTATTGCTTTCAGTGTGTAACCGTATCTGAGAGCTGCCTGAAGTTTCTCGATTTATGTCAGGTTACATTATAGGCGCTCTGTAACGCAGCTGCTCTTAGTTTAAAAATTTTATAACTGGCGATAAGAATTTCTGGCTAGTGGAAGTAATACTCTATCGTGACTTTTGTATAGCAGAATGAGGAGAAATAAATCTGTTGAAAAACTACATCCTTGTCCTCAAATTTCCAAGCTAGGCGGATCACAAAATCATGATTAAAATGAGCAAGAAGATAATATTAATGAAGTAAACTGCGTGCTCCCAGAAAGCACTCTAATAGGAACATATGGGGACGCCTGGCTGGCTCACTCGGTACAGCACAGCAAGCGACTCTTGATCTCGCGGTGGGGGGGGTCATGAGTTCAAGCCCCACGTAAGCCGTAGAGCTTCCTTAAACGGAGTTAATACACAATAATAAGAGGAACATCTGATGCTCGTTTTCTAGTTCTGTTCTTTAAGATTTTTGGAAACAAGGCTCTGGTTTGGGAAACAGCCAGCGTATTGTGCACACCTGAGGGAAATTTTATAAAGAGGTTTCAGGCGCTGGCCCGTTTTTCAGTGATGAGCTGGCCGCCCCAAATCCACCGCTCTGGGCTGGGCTCTGTGTTTGCGAAAACGCGACGGTGCAAAGCAAGCTCCGGTGACGCGGGCTTGCTTCCCGTTTCTGCCAGGGGAGGGCGCCCGAGAGCAAGGGAGAGCGGGCGGGCTCGCGTCTCCCCGCCCCGACGCTAGGGCAGCTGGCCCCCCGCGCGCCGGCGGCCCGCCTGCAGCCCACACCTGCCCTCGGTCCTTCCAGAAGCAGCCTCCTGGGAGGCGCCCCTTCCTCAGAAGCCCCTGCTCTGAAGCCCTGGTCCCAGCAGCGGCCGGGCAGCAGCGCCCCTTCCTGCACAGGTAGCCACATGTCTAAAGGCTTTTAAAGTTCTTGATACATTTGCGAATTGCTTTCCAGATGAGTTCCTATGATTTACACCCTCGCTGGTTATGTGTGAAGATACTTCTGGAAAGCTCTCTCCCACACTATTGGTAAGGAACTCATCACGGTCTTCTGCTGATGTTTTACGTTTAACTCTTGAATTCAGAGGTTCCCAAATGCCGGCGGAAATTGAGGGGGTGCGACAGAGACCGTATGGCCCGCAAAGCCTAAGCTATGTATTGTCGGGTCCCTGACAGTTCAAGTTCGCCAAACCCGATCTAGATTTTCGAAAATATTACGATTGTGCCTGACTAGTTCGTACATTTCCAAGGCTACTTTTCAGTAGCTGTTCTTAAGGTCCAGTTGAACGCTCAGAATGTCTTTTGGAGGCATTTTCTTTTTTATGGATTACATGTGTCAAAGGTTGTCACTTCCTTTTTTTTGTTTTTTTGTTTTTGAAGAAACTTGCTCTTGGATTTATAAATAATGCCGTATTTTGGTTTTCTAACGTATTTATTTTTATGTTTTATTTTCTTCTAAATACGTACACTTAAAAAACCATTTCCTAAAACCTTAACGATTTTATTTATTTATTTATTTATTTATTCAAATTCAAGTTAGTTAGCATACAGTATAGTATTGGTTTCAGGAGTAGAACCCAGTGATTCATCTCTTACATACAATACCCAGTGCTCATCCCAAAAGTGCCCTCCTTAATGCCCATCACACATCTAGCCCATCCCCGAACCCACCTCCCCTCCAGCAGCCCTCAGTTTGTTCTCTGTATTTGTCTCTTAGATTTGCCTCCCTCTTTGTTTTTGTCTTATTTTGCCTTCCCTTACCCTATGTTCATCTGTTTTGTCTCTTAAAGTCCTCATGTGAATGAAGTCATAGGATATTTGTCTTTCTCTGACTGACTCATTTCACTTAGCATAATACCCTCCAGTTCCATCCACGTAGTTGCAAATGGCAAGATTTCATTCTTTTTGATTGCCGAGTAATATTCCATTGTATATATATACCACATCTTCTTTATCCATTCATCTACCAATGGCCATTCGGGCTCTTTCCATACTTTGGCTACTGTCGATAGTGCTGCTCTAAACATAGGGGTTCATGTGGCCCTTCAAAACAACACACCTGTATCCCTTGGGTAAATACCTAGTAGTGCCATTGCTGGGTCCTAGGGTAGTTCTGTTTTTAATTTTTTGAGGAACCTTCACACTGTTTTGCAGAATGGCTGCACCAGTTTGCATTCCCACCAACAGTGCAAAAGTATTCCCCTTTTTCCACACCCTTGCTAATATCTGTTGTTTCCTGAGTTATTAATATTAGCCATTCTGACCGGCGTGAAGTGGTATCTCATTGCAGTTTTGATTTGTTATTTCCCTGATGATGAGTGATGTTGAGCATTTTTCATGTGTCTGTTAGCCCTCTGGATGTCTTCTTTGGAAAAGTGTCTATTCCTGTCTTCTGCCCATTTCTTCACTGGATTATTTGCTTTTTTTCGGGGGGGGGGGTACTGAGTTTGGTAAGTTCCTTATAGATTTTGGAGACTAACCTTTTTATGTCATTTGCAAATATCTTCTCCCGTTCCGTCAGTTGCCTTTTAGTTTTGTTGATTGTTTCCTTTTCTGTGCAGAAACTTTTTATCTTGATGAGGTCCCAATAGTTCATTGTTGCTTTTATTTCACTTGCCTACAGAGCCATGTCAGGTAAGAAGTTACTGTGGCCGAGGTCAAAGAAGTTGTTGCCTGTTTTCTTCTGTAGGATTTTGATGGTTTCCTGTCTCATGTTTAGGTCTTTCATCCATCTTGAGTTTATTCTTGTGTGTGGGGTAAGAAAGTTGTCCAGATTCATTCTTCTTCATGCTGCTGTCCAGTTCTCCCAGCACCATTTGCTGAAAAGACTTTTTTCCATTGGATATTCTTTCCTGCTTTGTCAAAGATTAGTTGGCCATATATTTATTTGGGGGTCCATTTCTGGGTTCTCTGTTCTGTTGATCTATGTGTCTGTTTTTGTGCAAGTACCACACTGTCTTGATGATTACAGCTTTGTAATACAGCTTGAAGTCCGGAATTGTGATGCCTCCTGCTTTGGTTTTCTTTTTCAACATAACTTTGGCTATTCAGGGTCTTTTGTGGTTCCATACAAATTTTAGGATGGTTTGTTCTAGCTCTGTGAAGAATGCTGGTGTTATTTTGATAGGGATTGCACTGAATATGTAGATTGCTTTGGGTAGTATTGACATTTTAACAATATTTGTTCTTCCTATCCAGGAGCATGGAATATTTTTCCTTTTGTGTGTGTGTGTGTCTTCTTCAATTTCTTTCATAAGCTTTCTATAGTTTTCAGGGTACAGATCTTTTACCTCTTTGGTTAGGTTTATTCCTAGGTATCTTACGATTTTTGGTGCACTTATAAATGGGATCAATTCCCTCATATCTCTTTCCGTTGCTTCATTATTGGTGTATAGAAATACAACCGATTTCTGTACATTGATTTTATATCCTGCGACTTTGCTGAATTCATGTATCAGCTCTAGCAGTTTTTTGGTGGAGTCTTTCAGGATTTCCATGTAGAGTATCATGTCATCTGCCCTCAAGAAGGTCGGGATAGAACGATCATACCTCAACATCATAAAAGCCAGTTATGAAAGTCCCACAGCTAATACTATCCTCAATGGGGAAGAACTGAGAGCTTTCCCTCTGAGATCAGGAACACGACAGGGGTGTCCACTCTCACCACTGTTGTTCATCCTAGGAAGTCCTAGCCTCAGCAGTCAGACAACACAAAGAAATAAAAGGCATCCAAGCTGGCAAGGAGGAAGTCAAACTTTCACTCTTCACAGATGACATATAACCATTAAGGTTGGTATCATTATTATTCAGCCGAGCAACCCCCATTTCTCTTAAAACCACGATACTAACATGTTCGACCCCCAAAGTAGCACTGGGTTTAACAACTAAAAGGCACCAACACATCAAAGCACAATTTAAAAAAAGGAAAAAAAACCACCCCTCTTCCCCCACCGCCATAGCCACTTGCCATAATCATTTCGGAGGTTTTTTCTTGTAGTCTCCTCTCTGAGGCTCATGTGTTTCAAGGGTCAGTTGGTCACTCTGTCCTCTGAGATTTAAATTCAGTTTGCCTGAGTCCCATTTCCACACCCCATGGGGAATCGAATCCCCTGCTCCAAGTTTCTGTGACTACAAGGGGACTTTTATTCTCTCATCTGTATCAATTTCTTCTCTCATTGCCTTTCTCTCCTTAACCATCCTCTCTTTTTTTTTGTGGGAGTAGTGATCAACTTTAATCCTTTGATCACTAGTCAATTACAATCACCTCTCGTCAGCAGACTTGAATTCAGCAGCTATGTTTTTTGTTTCCATGATGTCTTTCCTTCTCCTGACCTGTTTTCTGTTTAATAAGACAAGTGGAATGGAGGGGAAAAAAATGCTTTCTTCAAAGATGAGATTCTGAAATCCCTGACACTGAGACAGTAGATTTAAAACGATCTTTCCAGAGTTTAAAGTGTGATTGTATTTTGTGTCTGATGCTGTTGCTCAGTGATTTTTTCTCTTTCTTAAACAATTCTCCATGTCTTACCTATAGTTTAGTAGAAGCGTTTTTCATCCAACCTGCTCACACTGCCATCTGAACAGAATGATGTTTCTTGCTTTTAAGTTATAAAAGAAGATGATGGGGTTGGCTTGTTTTAGAACTGTTTTTAAATATCTTAAAGAAAGTTTTGAAATACTAAATGGGACATCACAACCTTAAGTTGAGTTCATTTAGTGCCGCATAATGACAAAGCTTGGTAGTTTCAAACAACAATTCCTTCTTACCGCTCCCTTATTGCCTAGACCGAGCTAGGCAATTCTGCCCCATAAGGCTGTAGCCCTCCTGTGGTGGCATTCAGCTGAGAGCTCGTCTGGGGTGGGAACATCCAAGATGGCTTCACTCAAGACTTGGCACTTCCACTGGGCACTGGCTATGTCTGGGGACTGGCAGGACCCCTCTCTCGAGCAGAGGAGGCAGACTTTCAACGTGGTGACTTGGGGCACCCAGGGCAAAGCAAAAGCCACCAAGCATCGTTTGTCATATTCCGCTGTTAAAATAAGTCACGGGGCTGCTGCATATTCAAGGGGAGAGAAAACAAACTTCATATCTTGATGGAGAGAGCAGAATGCAACGCGGTGAGCGGAAGACTCTTTGGCGGCCATATTTGAGGATAATCTACCCGAACCTAATGTAAATCCCATTATACATTCAGGAAAACAGCACATTACATATTGAAAATTTACATATCTGGTATTTATTGTGCCATGGGGACACTGGGGATAAATAATTAAATGTCTAACGCATTGATTGGTAGAGGGCCAGATAATAAATAATGTAGGCTTTGTGGGGCATACAGTCTCTGCTGCAAGCCAACCTCTGCTATTAGAGTGTGAAAGCAGCCATAGACAATATATAAAAAATAGGCAGGGCTGGGCTGGCGGACAGGATTTGTCCTGTGGGCTGTACCTTGGTGCCCCTGAGTCTAGAGAAATAGTGCTTTTTCTGCATCTAAAGGAATTCAAGGGACACCTGGCTGGCTCAGTAGAGCGTGTGACTCGTGATCTCAGGGTCATGAGTTCAAGCCCCACGTTGGGCGTGGGGCCGACTTAAAAAAAAAAACTAAAATAAAAACAAATAAAATAAATTAAAGGAATTTAAAATTAACCACGTAGGAAGGAGATTTCAGATTCTAGTAATACCCACATAAACGATCTAAAACCACCTGAAGTTAATATAATAATCAACACGTAGTGAGCTTATACTTGTTATTTTTGTATCAATAGCATCACCCCGTGCTAATAGCATTGTGCACCATGTGTAGAGCCATTTATTACTTGAGCGTGACGCATAGCAGCACATCGTGTTTCCTTACTTGATTACCACTGCCTTTTACATTCTACAAAATCACTCAGTGTTCCTAGAGAAAGGATGTTTGATCCCGTGAGATCCTATTTGGTAAGCAAAAGGCAAACAGTGGGATAGTTGCTATTTTCAAAATACATTTCCTAGCTTTATGTTCTCACAACTCCAAATATACGAGTTCTTCAGTTCTTAATAATGAAGCGCTAGGCAAGGCATGATTGCAGAACCCTCTTGACCACTTCTGTAGTGAATGATTTTTTTGACTTCTGCACTTTTCTGTAACGCCCTCGCCATCTCATATTTTATCCATGGCACGTTAGTGCTTTATGAGGTCATAGTTTGTTGTTTTTGTTCATACACACACATGTCCATATGTGGGTGGAAGTTGCAGAGAGCTTCTCGTCAGTGTGCATACCATTTAAAAGTACAAGAGTGGGGGCCGCCCGTGTGGCTCAGTCTGTTAAGTGTCGGACTCTTGATTTCGGCTCAGGTCATGATCTCACGGTTTGTGGGTTTGAGCCCCACATCAGGCTCTGTGCTGGCAGCAAGGAGCCTGCTTGGGATTCTCTCTCTCTCTCTCTCTCTCTGCCCTTCCCCTGCTCACACACACACACACACACACTCTCTCTCTCTCAAAATAAATAAATAAGTAAATAAACTTAAAAAAGTACAAGAGGGGTCGCCTGGCTGGCTCAGTCAGTGGAACATGTGACTCTTGGTCTCGGGGTTGTGAGTTCAAGCCCCACGGTAGGTGTGGAGATTACTGAAAAAATAAATAAAGTCTTTAAAAGTGCGAGAGATCCCAGGGAAAATCATTTCCATCCTCAGCACCAAAGATACTTCTTTACATACATTTTTATGTACACACATTATATAAATCAAATATCCCATTCTTTTCCTTGCTACAATATGGCTTACATTAAATCCACAGAGAAGTATTCCTTTTTGAAATTCAAATAGGGAAGCTAAGAATATGCAGTCTATTAAAAAGCAAATATTGTAAATGTTTCTCAAAACTGTAGTAATATTATTGCCCTTGACAGATCTCAGGTATTACGGTGCAGTTTTGCTCTTAGTATAGTTTCTTTTCTTTTTTTTAAGTTTACATATTATTTTTTTCCCCATAATCTCTACACCCGATGTGGGGCTCGAGCTCATCACCCTGAGATCAAGAGTCACATGCTTCACCGACTGAGCCAGCCAGACGTCCTTTGCGTAGTTTATTTTCTGCCTGCAAGTGAGACCCCGGAGTAGAAAAGCTCTTCCTTCCCGCCTGGAAGAATTAATGCGAAAATGCTGTCTTTTGTGGCTGTGTTGTCATATTTTCCAGCGTGCCACCTGGGCCAGAGGGTCACCAGGAGCCCAGCCCCAGCCCCAGGCTGCAGGCGAAGGGGCTCCGGGCACAGTGGAAAGTGACAAAGCCCCACTTCCCTACAGCCTGGCTTTTTGCTGAGTGCCTGTTTTGTAAGTGCCGCACCCTTGTCTTTGGAGCTCATGTCTGAAACAGTGTCGGCCATCGGGTGGCTTTACGCGGACGACAGGTGAAGTGCTTTGGACTGAAAATGTATACACGACTAGAATAGCGCTTCCTGCCTGGGCTTCTCCTGCCCCTGCCGCAGAAGGTTCCTCCTTTCAGCTCCTCTGCCCACCGCGAGTCTCTCCAGGAACTGCCTCGGAAAGGAAATAAACATAAATAGAATCCGTTCCTAACACCTTCCTTGAGACGCGGGTTTTGCCTCCCTCTTCAGCCCTTTCCAGCCCATACTTCCTTTGTATTATCTTTTCCTTTGGTGATTTTTCCCTTCAACCCTGAACACTTAGCCTGAAGGCTGGCTCCTCCCCTCTGGCTCCTTGGGACCAGGCTTCTAGAACCCAGCACAGAGCCTGGGTCTCTGGGCAGAGCCATTTTTCTTTTATGCTCCCTTCAGGAAAATCATTCCACAGCGTGGCACAGACTTTATTCTAGTCCATCCACCAGCCGGCTGACTGGCACTTTTTAAATACATATGAAGTTTCCATGCATTAGGTTAGTTTCTCTAAGCTTCCTTTTGGAACCATCTCCTTCGATTCTTGTCTTATTTCCTTTTCCACCATCTGTTAAACTATCTTTTTTAGAGATCCCGAAATTGAGGCATTAAATACGTTTGTGAGGCTGCTGGCTGATGTTGGAGATTTAAGGCTTGAGAGGGCAGTTGGAGATCCACTCTGAAACAGAAACCTCTTTTTCCTATTTTCCAAAAGGCCCACAGTAGTTTGAAAGTGCCAGTAATGAGCTTTTTGAAGACTTAGAAATGACAGTTATTTCGTTTTGATTTCCTAGATTACTGTGTAAATTGCCACCTCATAAGGATCCGGGCTTTGGCAGGTGCAAAATGAACACTTTATAACATGCCATTCGCTTTTCAGCCTAGCTGCCTTCGTAGAAACTTCTGTATGCTTTCCTTGGGCACATCACAGTACATGTTTCTGAGAAATGATTCTTCCAATAGGCTGTCCGGTCCTTCTAAACTGATTATTTTGTCTTTAATGTCTCATTGTAAACAATAATCTGAAGAAGGACATTCTTTTCCCGTGTATATATTCCTGCTTCCCAGATTTTCCGTCTAGGTGAACCAAATCTAGTATCTTTTCCTGTGATGCACTGCAAAATTAGCTTGCTATCAGGATATGCAAAGAGAGTGATGTGATGCAAATTAGGTTTTCATGTTGACGACTGAGTTGCATATTTGGATCAAGTCAACCAAAGAGCATCTGAGCATATTTGAGTTACCTTAAAATATGGAATTATTTA
This sequence comes from Neofelis nebulosa, assembly GCF_028018385.1. Taxonomy (NCBI): domain Eukaryota; kingdom Metazoa; phylum Chordata; class Mammalia; order Carnivora; family Felidae; genus Neofelis; species Neofelis nebulosa. Next base: position 8,758,592 of record NC_080800.1, read on the forward strand.
AGACAGCATTACACAGATAATACCTCGTAATTAGTGGCAATCACGTGCTTTTTGCTGCAGACTTGCCTCCAGTCAGGTTGAAAAACGTTTGCATGCGCCCTGGGCCCGCGATGGCCAGGTTGACAAACAATACGTGCTTGGGCCCCTCTGACTGCAACACCGTGTTTCGTAGTTGGCTATTCTGTGGCCAATCTGTCAATGGAGTCTGCTCGAAAGTGTATTAAATTAAATGGTTTAACTTAGGCATTGCTACATGATTCTGTAATTTTCTTTTTGCGTTGATGTAATAGGGAGATCCTTTCCACATAGACTACAAAACCAAAATCTAAAACAAACAAATACGTCTATCTTTTTTATGGTACCTCTTGAATAGAGGACAAAGAGAGGTTTTGTCTGACCAATGAAATGTGTTTCATATGTTTTATAACAGGAAAGGAGGGTGTAATGATTTTTTTCAACTAAAACGAAAACTACAAATGCATCATTTTTTAAAATTTGGCTTAAAGTTATGAAAGGAATGTATCAAATATGTTTATTTTTAAACTTTTTCTTTTTTTAATTTTGTTTTTTAACATTTATTTATTTTTGAGACAGAGAGAGACAGAGCATGAACGGGGGAGGGGCAGAGAGAGAGGGAGACACAGAATCGGAAGCAGGCTCCAGGCTCTGAGCCATCAGCCCAGAGCCTGACGCGGGGCTTGAACCCACGGACCGCGAGATCGTGACCTGAGCTGAAGTCGGACGCTCAACCGACTGAGCCACCCAGGCGCCCCTTTTAAACTTTTTCTTATGAGAGATGTTGAACATGTACAGATGTCGACGCAGTAGACAGTTGCAACCATTATTGATTCATAGCCAGTCGTGTTTTATTCACACTTTCCCCACTTCTTACATAGTTCTCAAATTATTTTGAAGTACATTCTAGATATCGTATCATGTAAAAGTATTATTTCTACATATTTCAAGAAATGGAGTGACATCTGGCCTTGACCACATGTCTTTCCTAAAAGCAATCGCCATGGTGGCCAAGGGTCTATGGGGAGCTAAATGTCAACCTTACGGCAGAAAACCAGACTCACAAAATAATGAATGAGGTAAAACTTGAGAGCCAGTCCAATTGAAATATTCTAATTGGGCAGCAAGTATTTTTTAACAATCACTGCCATTTTCATCTTGGTTGCTCAGAGTAGTGAGATTTTTGTTTCTTTATGCATTTCCTTGTTTTACAGATTTCTTCCAATGACATTTATTGCTTCCGAAATGATTTGGAAAGTATTGAAAATGACTTTGCCTGTGTGCAAGCTATTGTACAAAGTGCCAGGGGGAGGTAGAAAGATACTGTTAGATTATTTCTTGTTCCCAGTTCATGATTAGTTTGGGTTGTGCCAGCTCTGTGGAAAGCCAGTGTGGCAGATGTTTTTGCTTTTTGCTCTTGTCTTTGTTCCCTCTTCTTTGCATTTCCTGTGGGGAGTACACTTTCCTCCCCCCAGTGCCTGTGACTTGTATGTGAGGTGGGAGGCTTCCACCCCAGCTCCAGGACTGGGCACAGAATATAGACTGGCCAGGCAGCTCCCCATAGACCCTCGGCCACCATGGTGATTAGTTTTAGGAGAGACATGTGGCCAAGGCCAGCCAGTCCAATAAGAGCTCGTGTGGATTAGACACCAGGAAAATGTGTGGGGCAGGTACTCAAAAAGTTAAACATAGAGTTATTATATGACCCCGCAATTCCACTCCTAGGTATATACCCAAGAGAACTGAAAATGTACGTCCACACGATAACTTGACAGATGTTCATAGCAGCATTCTTTATTCATAATAGCCAAAAAGCATGGAATATTATTTGGCCATAAAAAGGAATGAAGTACTGATAGACGCTATGTACATGGATAAACCTTGAAAACATACTATGTGAAAGAAGCCAGTCACAAAAGGCCATAAAGATTATATGATTCCATTTATATGAAATATCCAGAGTAGGCAAACCCATAGAGACAGAAAATAGATTAAAGGTTGCTTAGGGTGATGAGGAGGCCACAGATAGTGGGAGCTCTAGGAAGGGAAGACTAATGGGGACAGGATTTCTTTGTGGGGGTGATGAAATTGTTCTAGAATTGGATAGTGATGACAGTTGCACAACTTTGTGAATAAGCTAACAACTGCTGAGTTGTATACCTTAAAGGGGTGGATTTAATGACGTGTGAATCATACCTTGATCTAAAAAAAATGCTATAAAAAAATGCTATGGAAATAAGAATAATCATACCATAAGAAGGAGATAGATCCACTTTGCCACTAAAAGCTTGAATGGTTAAGGCAGGGATGTTAATCATTATTGTAAAATGGCGAAGCATTTTAAAAGCATCTAGTATAAAATTAGAGATGCCTGGCTGGCTCAGTTGGTAAAGCATGCCACTCTTGATCTTGGGGTCGTGGGTTCAAGCCCCATGTTGGGCATAGAGCTTACTTAAAAGAAATTCTTAAGAATTAAAGAAAAATCTAATACAAAATTAAACAGTGAAAGGAAGGTATGAGAATTTATTTGATGTTTTCTGCCCAAGTCAAATTCCAGATTATTAGGCTCAATCATTTTTATTTTCATTATGTTTTCAAGTTTTACTTATTTAAGTAATCTCCACACCCAGTGTGGGGCTCACAACTCTGAGATCAAGAGTTGCATGCTCTTCCAACTGAGCCAGCCAGGCACCCCAGGCTCAATATCAATTTTCATTTTGCTGCGTTTTTGAACACTGGATATTAAGCATAATATAACCTTTTCTATTTTGGTCCAGGGTAATTACCACATGGCTTGGTCATGGTATGTACTCAAGAAGCCTTGGTTAATTGCATGGGTAAATGAGTGTTTTTACTATGTTTTCTTAAGATATTGGGTGTGTAAGATTCTCTTCCCCCTGAAAATGAATGATTTCAGAGTGTCGTATTTTGTACTTGTCTGCTTTAAAGTTTTTCCTTTATATTTATATACTTAGTCTTCTTTTTCACAATTTGTTTGGATCAGAATTGAAATAATATTTAAGCATTGTAATTATTGATCTGTCCTTTAGTCTTTAATCTGTAGGCTGTCTCCCTCCTTTTTGTTTTTAATCCTCTTGCAATTTATTTTTTTACGAAATTCGTTCTTTGTCTTGTAAAATTGCTCACAGGCTGGATTTTGCTAATTGTATTGGCATGCTATTGGTTAGCATGTCCGTTTGTCCTCTCTAGTTCCTTTACATTACTAGACAGAACCAGAGGCTTAATCAGATTCAAGTTCAAATTTCTTGGCAAGACTACTTCATAGCTGCTGTTGTTACTTATATCAAGTGGCACTCCCGGTCTGGTTGTCTCCTTGTTGTGATGTCAGCAGCCATTGGTGATTATGGTATAGATCCATTCACTCATTGGGAGTTGGAAGATGGTGTCTGTTGTAGCCAGCCTCTAAGACCCTCCCCCGCCCCCCAGTGTTCCCTGCCTCCTTGTATTCCTGCCCTTAAGTGATATCCTCCCGCATTGTATCAGGGAGGATTGTAGTGAATGACCAATAGAATATGAGAAAAGTAACAGTATGCGATTTTTGAGGTGAGGTCATCAGAAGCAGTGTAGCTTCTGCCCCCCTCTTACTTGGGCCACTTTGAGCAAAGCCGGCAGCCATGTCATGAGGACCACGTGGGAAGGAACTGAGGCCTTCTGCCAATAGCCCCTTGGAAGTCAAGTCTTCAGATGGCTGTAGCTCCAGCTGGCATCTTGACTGCACCCCCTGGAAGGTCCAGAGCCAGAACCCCTAGCTCAGCCACTCCTGAATTCTCGATCCACAGAAACTGTGTTGTTTTAAGCCTCCATGTTCTGGGGTAATTTGTTACTCAACAAAGGTGACTCATTCAGTGTTATTCTAATTCTTTCATTCGATCTTCATCTATTAGCTGGGATACTTCTTTTTTTTTTTTTAAATTTTTTTAATGTTTATTTATTTTTGAGACAGAGACAGAGCATGAACGGGGAGGAGCAGAGAGAGAGGGAGACACGAATCGGAAGCAGGCTCCAGACTCTGAGCTGTCAGCCCAGAGCCTGATGCAGGGCTTGAACCCACAAACTGAGATCATGACCTGAGCTGAAGTTGGATACTTAACCGACTGAGCCACTCAGGTGCCCCTAGCTGGGATACTTCTATAAAGAGAAACTTTTCTTTAACAGCTATTTAATTACTCTGTGGTACAGTTGGTATAGGAAATAATAGTCATTCTTTATACTCAGAATTATAATCCTATCATATGTAGGCTTTTGTATACATATATACATTCATGCACATATGTATACATATGTGTACAGATAGATGGATGAGTGGAGATAAGTGTAAAAACTTTGGAGTATTTTCTTATACTTTTACTAGTTGTCTTGAACATCATGTTACTGGTTGTGTAATATTCCACTGAGTTCATGTAACCATTCTTTGTTGGAAATTTGATTTTTTACAATGTTACTCCCAATAGCCTGTCAATTGGAAATATTTTTGCAATAAGCCTTTTTATGGCTTTAAGGCTATTTTTTTTAAGTTTATTTATTTATTTTGAGAGAGAGCGAGAGAGTGCGCACACAAGTGGGGGAGGGACAGAGAGAGAGGGAGAGAGAATCCCAAGCAGGCTCTGTGCTGTCAGTGCAGAGCCAGATGTGGGGCTTGAACTCGTGAACCCTGAGATCATGACCTGAGCCAAAGTCAGACGCTTAACTAAGCCACCCATGTGCCCCAAGATTATTTTAAAAATTTTTAATTTTTAATTAAAAAAAATGTTTATTTATTTTGAGAGAGTGTGCATACATCGAGCAAGGGAGAGGCAGAGAGAGAAGGAGAGAGAATCCCAAGCAAGCTCCTCACTATTAGCACAGAGACCAACATGGGGCTCAATCTCACGAACCGACCGTGAGATCATGACCTGAGCTGAGATCAAGAGTTGGACGCTCAACTGACTGGGCCACCCAGGTGCCCCAAGACTATTTTTTAGATCAGATTCCTAAAACTATAATTGCTGAATCCAAAATTATGGGCATTTTTAAGACTCGATATATTTTTCTAAATTGCTTGCCAAAAAGAAAATGTAGGGCCACCTGACTGGCTCAATCGGGGGAGCATGAGACTTGATCTTGGGGTTGTGAGTTTGAGCCCCACATTGGGTATCGAGATTACTAAAAAATACAATGTTTAATTAAAAAAAGGAAGGAAGGAAGGCAGGAAGGAAAGGAAGAAAATGATTTCTCCTGGCAACAGCAAAGTCTGGTCACCATTTGACTGGATTCCTGTCAGAGATCTGTGTTATTTATCTATTCAATACTTATACGACAAACATTTGTAATGCGCCTACTATGTGTTAGGTGCTGTTCATAAAAAAACTCAACTTTTTTTTTTTTTTTGGTCCAGTCCAATAGTACCTCAGAATATTTTGAAAATTTTAGATCTACTTTAAAAACAATTCTTGATACATCTTCTTCTCTACCCTCTGGGTCAGGCAGGCATCGGTTTCCCTCTGCTCACCACCACCACCACTAGCCTTATAGCCTACATCTCCGAACCTTCTCTCTCCATCCATCTCCTATTTTCCTTCTTTTATTTCTTTAAAAGAAAATTGTTTTTAATGTTTATTTTTGAGAGAGAGAGAGAGACAGAGCATGAGCAGGAGAGGGGCAGAGAGAGAGGGAGACACAGAATCCGAAGCAGGCTCTGGGCTCTGAGCTGTCAGCACAGAGCCCGACGCGGGGCTCAAACTCACAAACCGCGAGGTCATGACCTGAGCTGAAGTCGGGAGGCTTAACCAACAGAGCCATCCAGGCGCCCCTGGTCCTTTTATTTCTTGTAGGCTGGGAAGGCAGATAACCATACTTGTTAGGACAATGAATTAAATGAGGTGACTTTGATTCATCTACAGCCACCATCCATTCTCGTAAATGGAAGTATAAATCCATTTGTAGGCCATATTTTATTTAGCTTGATTTATTATTTCTCACAAGGATAGTTTTCCCTGAAAGTCCTAGAGGGAAAGCAACCTTGTAAAGATGCAACAAGACATTTTCTTTTTTTTAAAATTTTTTTTTTTTTTTTTTTTTAATTTTTTTTTTCAACGTTTTTTTTTTAATTTATTTTTGGGACAGAGAGAGACAGAGCATGAACGGGGGAGGGGCAGAGAGAGAGGGAGACACAGAACCGGAAGCAGGCTCCAGGCTCCGAGCCATCAGCCCAGAGCCTGACGCGGGGCTCGAACTCACGGACCGCGAGATCGTGACCTGGCTGAAGTCGGACGCTTAACCGACTGCGCCACCCAGGCGCCCCTAAAATTTTTTTTTAACATTTATTTATTTTTGAGACAGAGAGAGACAGAGCATGAACGGGGGAGGAGCAGAGAGAGGGAGACACAGAATCGGAAGCAGGCTCCAGGCTCTGGGCCATCAGCCCAGAGCCCGACGCGGGGCTCGAACTCAGGACCGTGAGATCGTGACCTGAGCCGAAGTCGGACACTCAACCGACTGAGCCACCCAGGCGCCCCACAACAAGACATTTTCTGAGGAAGACTCTTTGTAACAGAGACTGTCACCTTCTAAAGAGACATGCACTGGTTTTGCTTTTGGCAACATTTAGGGTGATCAATTGAGAGCAGAGATTAGGCTTCCCTTAAAGTCGGCATCGCATAGATTACATCCTTAAAGGAACCAGTGGTTAATTCCAGACCAAATCACCAAGTAGATTTGTTTCTTTTGAGGGGCAACTATTTGGGTGGCTTCAAGTTCATTTGAGATAACCATCATCCCCCACTCCGCTCTAAGGGTAACGTAGGAAATTTGCAGTCAGAATAGTAAAAAGAAAATAGCCGTTGCCTACAGCCCTGCCAACCCAGATGTGATCACAGCACTATTTCAGCTTACGTCTGTCATGCAGGTATTACCTTTGGCTGCCTATGGGTCATCCGTCCAGATTTGGAATAGATTATATGTTACATAGTATGAAGTAAGAAAAGAGTTGAGAGGCATGGGCACCCCATCCTCCCAATATTCCACAGAAGGGAATGTTCAAGTTAAGGCTTCTTGCTGTCTATGCGTCAGATCCACGTTCTAGTGGAACTACCCTGCCCCTCGTGAGTTTTCATTCTTCCGGGACAGTGTGAGAGCGAGCGTGTCAAGGGTGGAGTAATCCAGAGGTTGGCACTGGGAAGTCTAGATTTGATTGCCAGATGTTTGCAGGACTTGTCTGGAAACGCTAGCTACCTGGGACCTGAGGCTTTTGGAGTCCATGGGAACTTCAATGGGCCTATGGGAAGCTGAGTCGAGGTAACGCCCCTTTCACTGGGAGAAAGAGCAGAAGCATCCTTTTTTTTTTTAATTTTTTTTAATGTTTATTTTATTATTGAGACAGAGAGAGAGCATGAATGGGGGAGGGGCAGAGAGAGAGGGAGACACAGAATCGGAAGCAGGCTCCAGGCTCTGAGCCATCAGCCCAGAGCCTGACGCGGGGCTCGAACTCACGAACCGTGAGATCGTGACCTGAGCTGAAGTCGGACGCTCAACAGACTGAGCCACCCAGGCGCCCCCAGAAGCATCCTTTTAACATAAACCGTGATCCCAACCACTTCATAGTCCAGGTGACCCAGATGGGAGTGGGGGTGGGTTCCTGGGTCATCCTTGTACCCTAATTTTTTTTAACTGATTACGTGTATATGTGCCTATTAATCTCTCTTTCTCTCTCTCTCCACCCCCCCCCCCCCACAGACATGTTTTCTATTACATGGTTTCTATTTTTTAAATTTTTTAAATGTTTTTATTTATTTTTGAGAGAGAGGCAGAGCATGAGCATGGGAGGGACGGAGAGAAAGGGAGACACAGAATCTGAAGCAGGCTCCAGGCTCTGAGCTGTCAGCACAGAGCCCAACACGGGGCTCGAACTCATGAACTGTGAGATCATGACCAGAGCCGAAGTCAGATGCTCAACTGACTGAGCCACTCAGGCGCCCCATATTTGCACAGTTTCTAAAGTGAATTCTGCAGGCGGGGGGCGGGCACCAGGGTGGCTCAGTCGGTTAAGCGTCTGACTCTTGGTTTCAGCTCAGGTCATGATCTCATGGTTCGTGAGTTTGAGCCCTGCCTTGGGCTCCATGATGACAGTGGGGAGCCCTGCTTGGGATTCTCTCCCTCTCTGCCCCTCCTGTTCACGTGCATTCCTTCTCTAAATCAATCAATCAATTAATCAATCAATCAATAAATAAAGTGAATTCTAGTTCACTTTCTGACTAGAGTTCTTCATAGTATTTCCATAGCTGTAAAGCTTCCTATCAATTCTGCTTTATTTTTAGTATGCTTTTAACTTGAATGGTTTTGTTAGTGTTATATTCCTGTTTTTTAATTAAAACAGCAAATAATCATCTTTAAGTGTATAAGCTTTTGTGTGTATTTGAAAGGTAAACACAGTTTGATCGATGAAAACTTGATTTATTTGCACCTTTCTAGGGACAGAGTTTTTATGTCAATCACACCATACATTGTGCTAATTTCTATTTGTCTTGTCAAGTCTGGCTACCTCTCCACTGTTGGGGATAAAAATAAGAAAGGGTGAGGTTCAGGCTGTGGCTTATTTGTTTACCTCAATTTATTTCTTTTAAAAAACATTTTTTTAAATGTCTTATTTATTTTTGAGACAGAGAGAGACAGAGCATGAACGGGGGAGGGTCAAAGAGAGAGGGAGACACAGAATCTGAAGCAGGCTCCAGGCTCTGAGCTGTCAGCACAGAGCCCGACGTGGGGCTCGAACTCACTACCGTGAGATCATGACCTGAGCCGAAGTCAGACGCTTAACCAACTGAGCCACCCAGGCGCCCCAACCTCAATTTATTTCTGTCAAAACTGGGATTTTTCCACAGAGAAGCCCCAGGTAGCTAGCTCTAAGACCATAATATGATTCCTGTTTAATCCCTCACCCAGAGAGAACAAAGCAAGGAGGAGAGTTTTAGAAGCTTAGAACAAGGTCAAGGTGAAAATCTTGACGAAGTGCCCCCTGAAATGTCTGCCGATGCCATCTGACTGGGAGCTTGTATGGAGAGAATGGGAGGAGAGAACTGCCGTCAGTTTAGCATGTGCTGAGCCACAGCCTAATACACACGCTCATTTCAGCCTTCCAACAACTCCTGGAGGGATCTCTGTTCCCATTTAGCAGATGAAGAGATTGAGACACAGGCATGAATAACACGAATAACAATAAGGGAAAAGCAGGAATTTCAACCAGATCTGTCTGTCTCCCAAAGACCATGTATTTTCCACTGCCACAGCTGATGATGCCCTGATGAACCCCATCCTCCGGAAAAAAAAAAAAAGTGTATATATATACATATATATGTATATATTAACAATTATTATATTTTACCATCATTTTGACATAAAGACAAGTATAATCCAGGCTGGATTTATTATTATATGTACATTACTATATATTTTTTCTTCCTATTTTTAAAAATATTTTATCTTTAAGTAATCTCTACACCCAACATGGGGCTTGAACTCACAACTCTGAGACCAAGAATCACATGCCTCGCCAACTAACTGAGCTAGCCAGGTGCCCCCCATTTTTTTAAGTGGGCTCCACACCCATTGTGGGGCTTGAATTCATGACGCTGAGGTCGAGAGTCACATGCTCTACCGACTGAGCCAGCCAGGTGTCCCTCTTCTGTTTTCAAAATAAATTAAAATAATTTTCACGGACCTCTAAACATATTGTGGGCCCTGGACTTACTGTGGCTATTGAAGAAGTTGGTCCTGTCCACTCTAACATGATTCCTCCTTCAATCTTTTTGTTTTATAGGGGAGGGAAAGCTAAGGGAAGCCAGAGCTGTAAGGTCAAGAGAAGTAAAATGAGTCACAGCAGCAGAGAATGTCTAGCACTGAGCAGTTTTAAAGTCATCATGAATAATTATTTTTCAAAATGTTTCTCTAGTGTTAGAACTCTTTGTGGTAAAATGATGAATTCTTACAGGCAGAGTCAATGTATAAAACTGGGCAAAGTGGGCAGATACTGGAGCTCCCATTACTGACCCCCCTCTCATCCCAAGGGGCCCTTAAGGGACCCTCGCTGACCCTTAAGGCACACTGGAATATAATCTGAAACCTCACCTCATTCTCAGAGGAGGGCGGTGAGACCCAGAGAAGGTGGGTGGCTCACAATTGCTCAGCAGATCAATAATTGCACTTGGACCCAGTCTGGTGTTACCTGGTCCCCAGGCTGGGGCTCTTTGCACCGGCCCTCTCTTCTACCTATGCCTGCCTGAGTCCAAAGACATACCCAGTTTTGAAGCCTCTAAACGTGATTCAACAGGAAGATATGTGAAAATAATGATGGTTACCAACCTTCCCTCCATCTTCCGATGACTTTTTAAGCTTTAGTCGCATGTTCCCTTGACGTATTGTTTGGGGACCAGGAAGTTGTGCTGTCAAGTGGAGGGATCCCAGCCACCCCGCTGTCCTTGCTGTGTCCTGTGCAGTGGGGCTCGTGGACAGAAGCTGAGCCCACCCTTGCTGTCAGCCCTCCCATCTGTCTTTCCCTGAGGACCAGCATTCCGAGCGCGGGTACTACCTGCTTGTGATGTGGGAGTCACACATAGGAACAGAGTCCCCTAGATGATAGGTTTTGCTTGGTAGCTGATTCATTAATACTTGAAAATGAATAAAAGAATGCATGGGGAAGACCTTCACACACTGGGAAACATTTGGAATTTCTTTGTGAAGTCTCCTTTGGGCTTGAGCCTCAGGCCTTCAGTCCCCCTTATCCTCCCTGTTATCTTCTGAGATTTGCTACTGAAGATCCTGGGGAAAAATAAAAGGCTGGAAGGAAGACACTTCATCTGGGGAAAGGCAGAAGACTCTAGAATGTGTCTCCGTTCTCTCAGTGCTAGTTCTTCTCTGGGCTTCATTCTCTTCTGTATCTAGAAGTTTCTAAGGAGAAAGTAAGGTGTGAACTTCAGAAAATATAGACATTTGAATGCTAGCTTTGCTGGGTAACCTTGGGCCAATTACATAATCCCTCGAAGCTTTGGTTTCCCTGTCTCCCGTGGAAAGCAATGATGCCTAGCTCACATCACCTCTTAGAAGATCTATTGTGATAATATCTGAAATAGCACTGAGTAATCTCTCCCCTGGATGTATGTCTCGCAGAAATTCTCCCACAGATACATAAGGAGCATTTTAGAAGATGTTTCTTACGACATTTGTAGAAGAGGAGCATTGGAAATGCCACCATTGGCGTTGCGTGGGGGCGGGGGGGGGCGTTATTAGTAAACCACGATGAAAGTATAGTCTGGAATACCTCTTAGCAGTCAGGACCACGCTGGATTTGCACACAGCAACATGGGTAGATCTTAAAACCAGTGCTGCGTGAAAAAAAAAAAAGTCAGAGAATGTTCTGGGTCTAGATCCCAATGCTGTGCATGTAACATAAAATACATGTACACAAACACACTGCTGGATAAGGTCATATGCGAAATAAAAAGGATACACATCACATACATTAGAATGGTGGAATAGGGGAAGGGGGATAGAAAATAAATAAAATGAGGCCTTGTAAAGTTCGATGATGAAAATGTGCCATACACTGGGGAAGTTGCTTAATTCAACCCTCTGCATCTAAAATCCCAAAATAAGATTGCTTAGCAGTGAGCCAGTGACACAGTAGGCCTAGTTGTCCCTCACTAGTTATACGGACACTAGAGCAGAGTTTCTCAGACTCAGCACTACTGGCATTTTGGACGGGATCATTCTTTGTCATGGCGGGCTGGCCTACGCATAGTAGGAAGTTTAGCCGCATCTGTGGCCTCTAATAAATACATGCTAATAGCATCCCTCCCCCGGTTGGGTCAATCCAAAATATCTCCAGACATTGCCAAACGTCCCTAGCAGTACAGGGTCAGCCCTGACCGAGAATCACTGACTGACCCGGTAGCCGTAGTGACGCTGAGACTGGGCTACCCAAAGCAGTAACATTAGCCTCCTGCTATGTGCTGGGTGAAGTTCTAGGTCAAAAATCTGTATTTGGTCTGAGAAATAGATCCAGGCAGAGAAGCAAAGAAGGAAAAGAGAAGAACAAAGCATTAACAACCATCAGACCTCTGTACGGCTAGCAAACCAGAGTTCCCTTTCCGAGGGCACTCATGCTGGAAGACACTCGCATATTTTATCCATATTGAAGTTAAGCAAAAGCACTTTGTCATTATTAAGGTGTGTGTGTATTTATACACACACACACACACACACACGCATGCCCACATATATGATTCTTCTTTCATTCATAAGAAGATAGTATCCTGAATATTCTTGTTTCTTCCCCTGTTGGTTCTGAGCGTGGTGACATATTATACTTTTATTTTGAGTCATCTTCTCAACAGGTAGACCATAATTTGACAGAGTGAAAGCATATTAATTCTTCAGGACAAATTTGGGAACTTTATATCATGCAGTGGGTGCTCAGTAAATACCCACTAGACAATATCTCTCATGATTTTGTCTGCCGTGTGCTACGTGTTTTAATGCGTTCTCGTGTACCTTGTTTTCTGCCACTTGTAATTTATGTCCCTTTGGAAAGGTAGACCTTAGGTTTAAATATATTATTAGCATCCCTTGAAAACATCTGTTTTGTAAACATCCCATCAATTCTGTTTCCACGACATGTTTATGATCAAATTGGAAGATGTTAGAAGAGGTAAAGAAAAGGGGAATAAGGATGTTACAGCTTTCTGAAACTCTGGCTGGTGCTAATTGAAAATGAAGGCACTTTTATTCCCCTTGTCATTTTGATGTATCTGTGAATTTTTGTAAACGGATTTTCTTTTAAGCTTCAGAGATTACACGCTATGCAGTATTCCACCTCAGCTGCTGTAATTGATTAGCCACATCTTCCATTTTAACAGTGCAGCGGCTAGGGTGAAAAGTAATAGATTATAGTCCCAGCCTTCTAAATTGAACTTCAGTCTGTTACATTTCAGCCTGGGACAAAAGACTTTCCTTAGAGTGTCTAAGTTTCTCTTCAACATCAGGGTTTTCAAGTGTGATGCATACTTAATTTTGCAGAAACTATTCTTTCTAGTTCAGTCTATGAAGATGTGCTACTTGGCTTTTCTATAAGCTAAAGTTAGTTCCTAAACTCAGATGGGTAGAAGACCAAAACAGGGCCTCTTCATTTTTATTTATTAAAAAATATTTTTTTAATGTTTATTTATTTTTGAGAGAGACAGTATGAGCAGAGGAGGGGCAGAGAGAGGGGGAGACACAGAATCCGAAGCAGGTTCCGGGCTCCGAGCTGTCAGCACAGAGCCCGACGTGGGGCTCGAACCCACAAACCACAAGATCATGACCTGAGCCGAAGTTGGACGCTTATCCGACTGAGCCACCCAGGTACCCCAGGGCCTCTTTATTTTTAGACAGTAAGTTGGTTCAGGGTCAATAAATGTATCTGAAAGAAAATGCTTTTATCAGATAACAGAAAAACTTGTCATCTTCCTGATCTAGTACACTATTTATGAAAATGCATTATTATCTCCTAAGCTTGAGTGTGTAGAATTGTAGCAGTTTAAAGGAAATTTCCATGGGGTGCCTGGCTGGCTCAGTCAGTAGAGCATGTGACTCTTGATCTCAGGGTCATGAGTTCAAGCCCCGTATTGGGCGTGGAGCCTACTTTAAAAAAAAAAAAAAAATCGTAAAGAAAATTTCCATTCAGAAATACACCTCAAAACACCAAATTGAGAAATGAAGAGATTTCAGTGTATCAAAACTCCAGTATGAGTTGCCTGCTCAAATTGTTATGTAAGGTAGGAATTTTTTCAACTGCTTTTAAAAATATGAAAAAGTGATTTATACACCTGCTAACCTTTCAGTTCTTTGAACCGTTCCCAAATATTAGCTTTCTCATCACTGTGTTCCTGCTCGTTACACATCATCTCTCAACTTCTTTCCAGAGTGATGGGTGGTAGTGAAGTGTTGGTCCCCGACAGACGGGGGTTTGGAATCTGTGGGGTGGAACATGGGATGCTGAGAGCCACATGGTTTATTTAAGGTCCAAGCCAACGTGGAAGCAGCTGAGGTTCAAACTCCTTGAAGTTGCCTTTCAGTAGCAGGGCCAAAGGGTTAGAGGTGGGCCGGGCAGAGGTCAAGACTTCACAGTTCAGAGACCAGTGAGGATAAGATTAGGGATTTGGGACTAGGCAGAATAGAGAGACCATTGTAAGCAGAGTTCCTTGCATGCTCTCAACTGTCCCCCTCCCGCCCACCATTGCGGTTCATGGACATATGTCACAGTTCTGGGGAGAGGGGACCAAAAGTAGGAGTCTTTTTTGTAAGTGATGGAATGCACCCATGTGCTGCTTGAGGCCTGTTGGGATTGTCCAAAGAGGGGGTCACTGGAGAGGCTTAGGGAACCACAGAGCCAACAACATTTTCAGAGGGGACCATGGCCACCTGGCCACAGAGCCCCACAGCAGGTGATTGAGAGCTGTGCAGCTGTCACGATAGAACACAGACATAAGACATGTGGGGCTGGTGAGACCACATTGATGAGTACAGGTGAGCTGCAGAGAACGCTGTCTGCTCTTCCTTGTGTGACCTTGTGCCTGCTACTCTCCATGTTATTAGACCCCGCAGAAATAGTGGAAAATACTAGCCACTTCTTATGACATCTGGCCTCTTTCATGGAAAGTAAATGTTAGTAAAACAGTGCTAGAACGCTTGCTGAAGTTTCTTAGGATATTGCTCTATGTGGAACCTTTGGGGGAAAAAAATCTAACTTACATTCTATAATCTTAACTCTAAGATTCTGGAAAATTTCTTATGAGTGGGGAAAACATGGAAGCAGCAATGTATGTTACCCATGAGGAAGACATTTCTACTGAGGCATGATGTGCAGGCAGTAAAATGCAAAGATCTTAAGTGCACAGTTCACGGAGTTTTGACAAAGGAATACATCCATGTACCCATATCCTCAGTCAAGATGGGGAATATTTCTGTCTCCCCAAAAAGTTCCCTCATGTCCCTTTCCATCCAGATCTACCTCCAACCCTTCTGCCTCCAATCCTAGGTGACCACTGTTTGATTTCTTCACTATAGAAGCTTTGTCCTAGAACTTGATGTAAAAAGAACCATACTATATGTACTCTTTCACATCTGGCTTTGTTCACTCGGCATACCGATTTTGAAATTCATTCGTGTTGTCGCGTGTATCATTAGTTTGTCCCTTTTTATTTCTGACTAACATAACATGGTATGAATATACTGCAATTTGATCATCTACTCATTTGTTGATGGAAGTTAGTTTCCAGTTTTTGGCTACCACGAGTAAAGTTCCTGTGAACATTTACATATGTCTTTGTGTAAACATACGTTTTCATTTCAACTGCAAAACTACCTAGGAGTGGAATACTTTGAAGTAAGAGTATGGAAGATTTATAAGAAAGTGTGAAAACTGGGGCCCCTGAGTGGCCCAGTCGGTTTAGTGTCTGACTCTTGATTTCCGCTCAGGTCATGAAAAAAGAAAGCATCAAGACTGTTTTCCAAATATATCACACGCCATTTTTCACCCCCACCAACAATATGTGAGAATTCCTGTTGCTCCACACCCTAGCTATCACTATTATTAATGCTAATCTTTTCATTTAAGCCATTTAATTGAGTTTATAGCAGTAGCTCGTGCTTTTAATTTGCATTTCCTAATGACTAGGAATGCTGAGTATCTTTTCATATGCTTATTGGCCATCTATTATCTTTTCTTGTGAGGTGTATTTAAAATATTAAGTTGTTTGTCTTTTTGTTATTGATTTGTAGACGCTGTTTTTATCATGTACATTCACATACTTCCTCACGGATTACTATTACAAATCTGATCAAAGTTTGTGGCTTGCCTTTTCATTTTCTTTAAGGTGTCTTTTGGTGAGCAGAGGCAGTTAATTTTGATGAAGCGCATTTATCACTTTTTGTTTTCTGGGTAATGCTTTTTGGGTCCTGTTTAAAGAAATCTTTGCTTTCTACAAGGTCAAGAAGAGATTTTCTTTTGATTTCTCAAAAACTTTTATGGTTTTTGCTTTTAGGCCTATGATTCTATGAAGGTATTTCTTATTTACTACTTATATACAAATCTGTCAGCGACATGAAAAACAATTTATATGACAAAACAGTTCTTTGTGAAAATAATGGCATGCAAAACATATGTCCTAAAAATAAGCTATTCAGAGTGGCCTATTAAATTGCAATCATGTATTAGTAAGCAAGTGATTTGGAAAATCAGCTGCCTTTCATTCTGTTGGGAGAGCTTGCTAATTAATGTAAAACTCGCTTTGTAATAATATGGGAAACATTATCTATCTAGCTGAATTCAGTTTTGCTAACAAAAGAATGTGCAGGTTTTTACATGCATTTCTTTTACACAGATGCATTTCGCAATTTGAAATAATTTCTTATCAATGGCATATTGTCTCTGGAAATAGTTCCGGTTTTGGAAATCTCTTCCCTCAGCTTCTATGCAGAACTCATCAGCCCTTTTCTTTTATGAGTGGCACATGGTGAACCCTCCAAGAGGTGCTGAGAACGGTCTTTATCAGCAGCAAGGCCAGCTGTTATAGATGACTTCCATCTCTATTTCCAAGCAGAAACTCCAGAAAAGTTCGGTTTGCGCATGGAAATTCCTTCCTCTATTCTTCCTTCTTTCCTTCATCAGAAAGAATTATGAAGTAGGGGCGCCTGGGTGGCTCAGTCGGTTCAGCATCCGACTCCGGCTCGGGTCATGATCTCGTGGTTCGTGGGTTCGAGCCCCGCGTCGGGCTCTGTGCTGACCGCTCGGAGCCTGGAGCCTGCTTCGGATTCTGTGTCTCCCTCTCTCTCGGCCCCTCCCCCGCTCGTGCTCTGTCTCTTTCTCAAAAATAAATAAACATTAAAAAAATTTTTGTAAATCTATAGAAAAAAAGAGGAGCACCAAGGATATTCTCGTTCATTAAATGTAATTTTCTTCTTAATTTTTACCTACATGATATATGTGAATAAGTAGCTATATTGGTCAGGTTTTCTAGAAAAACAGAACCAATAGGGTATATGTGTATGTATATGTATATGTGTGTGTCTATATGTGTACATACATACATACATTTAAAAACTTTATTTTAGGGTCACCTGAGTGGCTCAGTCACTTGAGCATCTGACTCTTGATTTCAGCTCAGGTCATGATCCCACGGTCATGGGATCGAGTCCCGCATCAGGCTCCATGCTGAGCGTGGAGCCTGCTGAAGATTCTCTCACTCCTTCTCTATCTGCCCCTCTCTCTGGCTCGTGCTGTCTCTCTCTTTCAAATAAAAAATAAAAATTTTTATTGTAAGAAGTTGGCCCATGTGATTGTAGGGTTTAGCAAATCTGAGATCTGTAGGGCAGGCTGGAAACTCAGAAGTTGATGTTGTAGTCCTAAGTTCTAAATGCGTATGGCAGACTAGCAGGCTGGAAACTCAGGCAAGACTGATCTATTACAGTCTTAAGGCAGAATTCCATCTCTGGGAAACCTGTTTTTGGTCTTAATGCCTTCAACTGATTGGATAAGGCCCACCCACATTATGGAGAGTAATCTCCTTTACTTAAAGACAGCCGATTGTAGATGTTAATCACATGTACAAAATACCTTCACTAAGCTAGTGTTTGACCAGTCCACTGACAATAGCCTAGACAAGTTGACACAAAATTTAACCATCACAATAATATTGAGCAGGTATTTGACAATTAGGTTATTTGGAACCAATATGTTTTATAATAAAGTCCAATTTTTCAAAAGTAATACCATTTATCACAAATCTTGTCATAAATAACTATATATATTCAATGCTCCGTATAATGAAAATACCTACTCCTGCTTATTTGAAGATAAACAATGTCTACCATATGCCATAGGCATAAAGTTATGGCTTAGTTTCAATAGAAATGATAAAGGGGGAATGGGAGTCTTTCTCTTAGATCCAGGCAGCAAATATACCTAGTGGTGTGATGTGAAAATGTTGAGGTTCAGAGCAAATGGTCAAGAAAGAATTCTTGAGACATCTTCGGTGCAAAAGGGTCGTTTCATTAAAGCATGGGGACAGGACCCGTAGGCAGAAAGAGCTGCACTGGTGTTGTGAGGGGTGGCCGATTATGTACTTTCAGGTTGAGAGGAGGTTAAGGATAGTGTAAGTCTCTAAAGAATTTGGAAACAAAGTTTCTGGGACCTTGAGGGCTTAGCTGTTGTTAGGAAAAGGTCATTTATTACTGTTTAGTAAAACCTCAGCCATGAGACCCTTCAGATGTATATCAGTGGGCCATATGCTTGGGGTATGATTGCTAACATACATCTTGTGCGGGGGGGGGGGGGGTGTGTGCGGGGAGTAGAAATAAAGGGAGTTTCCAAAGGAATTTCTATGTGTTAAAGGAGACTTACAGGATCCTGGAGGTTGGGATAATGTTAAGATTGCCTTTTGCCATTAGTAGAGTGTCAACCTCGAGGCAGTTGAGTTCCTAGAGGAAGGTTCCTCTGCCTGTTTCAAGGACTTGTCAATGGGATGTAAGTTGTGAGGAAATTTAATTTTTTCCTTTGCCTTTGTTCTCCACATCATGGTGGGTAACCCAAGTCTTATCTTTTCCATGCTCAGCGCAAAGCCTGATGTGGGGCTCGAACCCACGACCCTGGGATCATGACCTGAGCTGAAATCAAGAGTCAGATGCCCAATCGACTGAGCCACCCAGGCACCCCACCTTATGTGATGATTTAAAATATGTCCACAAACTCTTTGACACATTATTCAATAAGTGGAGTCTAATTCCTCTCCCCTTGAGTGTGGCCTTGACTAAGTGTCTTGCTTCTAATAAATAAAGGTGTAAGTGATGATACATGACTTCTGAGACTACATCATAAAAGGCATGTGGCTAAAAGATGCTCAACATCACTCATCATCAGGGAAATGCAAATCAAAACTACAATGAGGTATCACACCTGTCAGAATGGCTAAAATCAAAAGCTCAAGAAACAACAAGTGTTTGGTGAGGATGTGGAGAAGGAACCTTTGTGCACATTTGGAGGGAAAGCAAACCTGTGTAGCTGCTGTAGAAGACAGTATGGAGGTTCCTCAAAAATTTAAAAATGGAACGACCCTATGATCTACTAATCACCCTACTGGGTATTTATCCCAAGAATACAGAAACACTAATTCAAAGAAATATATGCACCCTATGTTTATTAGCAGCATTATTTACAATAGCCAAATATATATATATATATATATATATATATATATATATATATATATATACATATATGTATATACATATATATATATGTATATATACGTATATATACATATATATACATATATATATACACACATATATGTATATGTATATGTATGTGTATATATATACACATATATATGTATATGTATATACATGTATGTATATGTATACATATATATATAACCTCTTTATCCATTTTGTATCAATGGACACTTGGGCTGCTTCTGTCTATCTATATTATATATGTAGCATATAGATAGATAGGTCTCAAGCATGCAGCTCTTAATCTTGGGGTTGTGAGTTCAAGCCCCACACTGGGTGTAGAGCTTATTTTAAAAAGGGGGGGTGGGGTGTCCAGTTGGCTTAATCAGTAGAGCGTGCAACTCCTGATTTCAGGGCTGTGAGTTCAAGCCCCATGTTGGGTATAGATTACTTAAGAATAAAAAAATCTAAAATATATAAAAGCATAAAAAAAAGAGCACACTTATGATGAGCACTGGGAAATAAATGGAATTGTTGAATCACTATATTATACACTTGAAACTAATACAATATCATATGTTAACTATACTGGAACTAAAATAATTAATGAGTTAATTAATTAAATGGCCTGAGGCTTCCTCCTTGCCCACTCTTGAATTGCTCATTCTGGAGAAAGGCAACTGTCATGTCATAAGGGCATGGAAGCAGCCCTTTGAAGAAGTTCATGTAGCAAGGAACTGAGGCCTCCTACCAGTTGCCAGCATCAACTTGTCTACCATATAAGCCTTTTTGGAAATAGATCCTTCAGCCCCAGTGAAACCTTCAGATGACTGTATGACTATATCCCAACGAGTATCATGACCGCAGTCTCATGAGAGACCTTGAACCAGAACCAGTCCCCTAAGTTGCTTCCAAGTTCCTTACTCACAGAAACTGTAAGATAATAAACATTTTTAAACTGCTTATTTTTAGGGTAATTTCTTATGTAGCAATAGATACCTAATACACTTTCCTTGGTTGAATCCCAATTTGGGCATTTCCACATCCTCATTCCTTAATAAGTCTTCATCCTGACTCACTCAAGGTTCCTAGGAGCATATCTGCAGTTCCTATTACCTTCGAACATCTCATATTTAAAACAATATTCGTTTCACAAATTCCCTTAAGTTATGCCTTGGATTGATTCTCACATGATCAGTGTTGTATTTTCTTCTGGTATTAAGGCTTTAAACAATGAAGCATGTTGTTGGAATTCTTCCTCATTCTTCAGAGAGGAATTCCCGTAAGTTGGGGATAGTTTTAATGTATTATGTCTATTCCACATTTTCCTTCTGGATGTTAAGAATTCAGTGATATGACTTCATTCTGATAAAGTCCTTTGGACATGAAGGAGACACATCCTCCTACTTTGTGGTCTGTGGTTAAGAAATATAACACATATGCTAAAATTTTACAGCATTAGTTCTCAACCCTAGCTACACATTAGAATAACCTGATGAGGGACGCCTGGCTGGCTCAGTTGGTGGATCGTGCAACTTTTGATCTCAGGGTTCTGAGTTCGAGCGTCACATTTGGTGTAGAGATTACTTAAAAATAAAATCTTAAAAACAAATGGAATCACCTGGCAGTCTTCATAAAAATTTAAATCAGAATCTCTGTTGGGGTGGGGACAGGAATTTGTATTTTAATAGGCTTCCATGTGCCTCTATTAGGCAGCCAAAGTTGGGACCACGCTTTGGATCATACCCAGCATAGAATTTAGTCCTTTAGTACCAGCTCTAAAGAAAGCACAGTGCGGGGCGCCTGGGTGGCTCAGTCGGTTGAGCGCTGACTTCGGCTCAGGTCACGATCTCGCGGTCCGTGAGTTCGAGCCCCGCATTGGGCCCCTGTGCTGACAGCTCAGAGCCCGGAGCCTGTTTCAGATTCTGTGTCTCCCTCTCTCTGACCCTCCCCCATTCATGCTCTGTCTCTCTCTGTCTCAAAAATAAATAAACGTTAAAAAAAAAAAAATTTTAAGAAAGCACAGTGCTGGTGGTTCTGCTACTATTTAGCTGTGTCATCTTTGGAAAGTCAATCTACCTCCTGGACATCTGTTTTCTAAAATAGAGCAATGGTTCTAAATCTTGATTATAGTACTGGGGAGATATAAAAACACTAATGTTTTGAGTCCTACCCCTAGAGATTCTAATATAACTGTGTTGGGATGTGCACTGGACATCAAGATTTTTAAAAGTCCCCCTTGGTGATTCCAAATATTCGGTCCAGGTTGAGAACTAGTAAAGAGATAATTCCTAAGATCCTTTCCAACTCTGTTTTTATTTTCAATGCCAATGATTTTGGTGGCCACAGTCCATAATATGAAAATATTTTACACTCATGGGGAGAAGGCATTCTCAAGCGACATAGCTGACTCTTGACATATAGGTACCATTATTCATGAGTTATTTGAAGTTATTCAATGAATAGAATGGTTGGAACTGGAGAGGGCTAATCATGGAACACTTTCAGAGGAGTTGAGATTTTGGCAAAGTTGGGAAGTCAGGGAAGACTATGTAACAACTAAGAGGAGGAGGTTTCATGGATTGTGCATGAACAAAGACAAAAGGCCAATTTACAAACATTTCCCTAAACTACACACTGACTGATGTTTCCATGGTTGCTCCCCTAACAACCCTAGTTGTTTTTTTTTTTTTTTAAACTCTAACAACCTTATTGTCTTGATACGGCACCATTACAACAAATAAAGTACACATCATCTTTTCTTTTTATTCCTTGAATGGTGTGACAGAGGAGTAGTTGTGTTTTCATTTCTAGAAGCAGGAATGGAAGCAGTAATTTCAGTAAGAGATACCTGTAGTAGGTGGTCTCTAAGATGTCTTCAATGATCTCCAGCTCCTGGTGGTCATGCCTTTGTGTAAGTTCCTCCCTTTGAGTATGGGCTGAACCTAGTGATATGCTTCTAACCAACAGAATACAGCAAAAGTGACTGGATGTCCTTCTGGTATTATAAGACTTATTTACAAAATAGTCACGCTCTCTTTGACTCACCTCATGGGCCATCTCTGAATGAAGCAAACTGGATGAGGCCAAAGTGGCAAGGAACAAAGGGTGACCTCTGGCCAACTGCCAGTGATGACCTGAGGCTCTCCGTCCAACAGCCCTTGAGGAGGTAAATCTTGTCAACAATCACTTGAGTAAGCTTGGAGGTGGATTCTTCCCCATCAAGCCTTCAGATGGGAGAGGCTCCTGGCAATTACGTCACTGGTTCAGACCCTAACCTGTGTTTTCCTAAATATGAATTTTCCAGTATGCCAGGCTGCATTTATAACCAATCATTGTGATCTGGATGGGTTATTCCCACCTCCATTTACTGCCACACAAATATAAAAAATGACCCCTCTCCCCCTTAATACACACCAAGGTTTGCTGAGTTATCACCACCACCATCATCATCATGTCTGTCATTTCTGTGGAGAGAGCAATAAGCAATGCAACCCCTTCTTTTACTTCTAGTTCCAACTTCAGTTGCTAAAGAACCAAAATCCAATGGAGTAAATTTGAAGACCCAGTTGGCTTTATGAAACCGTTCACGAATGGGGCAGCATTCCATCCAGCAAATAGAGGGGTTGCTCTGAAGAGATGTACACAATGGAAAGTTTCTTTCTTTCTTTGTTACTTTCTTTTTTAATTTGCATACAAATTAGTTAGCATATAGTGCAAGAATGATTTCCGGAGTAGATTCCTTAGTGCCCCTTAGCCATTTAGCCCACCCCTCCAACTCACAACCCCTCCAGCAACCCTCAATTTGTTCTCTGCATTTAAGAGTCTCATGTTTTGTCCCCCTCCTTGTTTTTATATTTTTGCTTTCCTTCTCTTATGTTCATCTGTTTTGTATCTTAAATTCCTCATGAGTGAAGTCATATGGTATTTGTCTTTCTCTAATTTCGCTTAGCATAATATCCTCTAGTTCCATCCACGTAGCTGCAAATGGCAAGATTTCATTCTTTTTGATTGCTGAGTAATACCCCATTGGGTGTATGTGTGTATATGTGTATACATATGCATATATGTATATATATGTGTGTGTATATATATATATGGTATATGGTATGTATATGTATATATATATATGTTGTGTGTGTGTGTATACACACCCCACAGATACCACATCTTCTTTATCCATTCATCTGTCGATGAACATTTGGGCTCTTTCCATACTTTGGCTATTGTCGATAGCGCTGCTATAAACATGGGGGTGCATGTGTCCCTTTGAAGCAGCACACCTGTATCCCGTGGATAAATGCCTAGTAGTGCAATTGCTGGGTCGTAGGGTAGTTCTACAAGATGGAAGGTGTCTATGGAAAAGAAGGTGAGGCAAGGAAGTTATTGGCAAAACAAAAAAACATTATTCCAGGCAAGGCTACTTTCTCTTAGGGTTAAGACCAGAAGATATTAGCATGTAGATTACCTGCTGTACCTTTGGTGGGGGATGAAGAGGGCCCTGTGACAGATTACCTCATTGGTGCTTATGGGGAAATTTCCTGACTGACCAGTTTTGGACTACATTTCTGGGGGAGGTGGAAACTGCAATTAGGTTAGGTATTAAGCCATGGTTTAGTGTTTGGGCCTCAGTGGCTCCATTTGGGGCCTGTGATGTTCCTTTTAATATTTGGAAATAGGTTTCGTTTTGTTGCATCCACACAACTCCTGAAACAGAATGCTACGGGCACTAGTGACAGTCACAAAAAAGTTTATTGCAATGAGAGGCAAGGCCGACCGACACTCTTGATCAGAGTGTGGCCTGGAACAGCCGGGGTACAGAGTTTTTGTAGCCGACCACATTGTCTTATCATCACCTGGTAACAGAACAAAGAAATAGTTCCCAGATGGGGGTGGAAACAGTTCAGACAGGCCCTTGCCCCAATCCAATCAAACACTAATCCAGTTGATTTTCCTTGAACTTTTGTTCCCTTGATTGATAGGACAAGGCTGTTAATCTCTTAACCTAGTGTCAAAACAAAGCTGTTATTTCTCAAGGCTACAGGTTAGCCCTACACTACAATTTAACCCTTACAGTTTCCTTTGCCAATGTTAATTGTTTCGTAGTGGTTGCTGGAACTCAGTGTTGAGAAGGATCCTAAGGAGGCCAAGTCTAGGCTCTGTTACAGGCAAAAAGAGTTGTGATCAGTTAGAGATTAGTCGGGGGTAGGGTATACTTGACAAGAATTGTTCTCTCTAGTAAACGTCAGTCCTGATGACGGGGTTTTGGAGTGGTGTTGGGGGGTGGGGGTCCAGAGCTGATGGCCATGAAAGAATTCTTGAGACATCTTTGGTGCAAAAATGTGATTGTATTAAAGCGTGGGGACAGGACCTGTAGGTAGAAAGAGCAGCACTGGGGTCGTGAAGAATGACTGGTTATATACTATGAGTTTGGAGAGAGATAAAGGCAAAAGGGAGGCCTCCAAAAGGACCTTGATATGCTAAAGAGGATTCCTAAAGCTACCTGAGGCCTCACTATTGTCAAGCTAAGGTTGTTTTCCCTCTGGTAAGGTATTAACATTGTAACAGTAAGGAACTCCTGGAAGGCTGTTATACTCGGCCTATCTCAAATATCTGTCAATGGGCTGCAGGTTGTAAGGAAATTTAATTTAACCTACCACTTCCTTCTGGCCTTTGTTCCCGACATCACTGTGGCGGGGAGGGTGGAGGGGAGGGTGATGCTAGGGCTCAGGAAACTGAGTCTGTAGGTTTCTGGAGATTAGGCTATTGATAAGATTGTCTTCTTCTTATAATTTACTAAGATATTTGTAAAGACTCCTGGCCTGCATGACTGTGATCTTTATCAGTTAACGGTTGGTTTTTCCCTTTCCTTTGTTCCTGGGCGGCCAGGAATACCTGAGGAATGTGAATGCTGGCGGGCGGTGGGGGGCTGCTGCTGGCAGGGTGTCAGCTTGCCTTTTGCTCCCTGACTACTGACCGTCAGGCACCTAGGTTGGAGGACCAATTCTTCCTGGTTTTGTCTGGAACTTTCCTGATTTTAGCAAGGAAAACCAGGAACACCATCCTGGCACCACCCTCAATCCCAGGCAAAGCGGAACGGCTGATCACCCTATACCCAGGTATCTTTCTCAAAGCCAGGAACACTGGGAATTGGGTGTACTGCAATACCTTGCTACTCAAACGTGATCCATGGACCAACTGTATCAGTATCCTCTGGGAGTTTATTTACAATGCACAATCTTCGGCCCCACCCCAGACTTACTGAAGCAGAACCTGCACTTTTACAAGGTCTCCTGGGGATATGGCCATTAAAGTATGAGCAGCTGCCCTGCTGGAGGATCACTGTTTATGGATCAGTGGCTCCCAATCCCTTTTCACTTGGAGCACCCAAAATTGATCACATCACCCATGTGACATAATCTCACACACACACTCCATGCTCTGCAGAAGTGGCCAATGGCACACCTCTTTCCCAGATTTATACGAACAGGAGAGGAGGGAGAAGTGAGGCTATATTACACAGCTATGGTGAAACTGCTCTAATATTTTAGTGACACAGCAGTATGCGGGGGTGCTGTAGAGAGTAACTGCTGCTTGACACTTGCTCCAACAGCATGTTGGCCCTGAGTGAGAGAAGGGGAGTTTCCTTTGTCCTCTCTTGCTCCGTGTTCACCCTTTGGCCACGGGGTCGGTGGCGTCCGTCCCAAGATCCCCCTTCTAGATGCTGGTTGGGGGAGACAGGAGTTGGATTTGTGAAGGCTCGGGGGTCCTTAGACCAGTGGTTCTCAAACTTGAGCATGCATCGGAATCACCTGGAAGGCTTATAAAAGAGATTAGCGGGGAGCGAGAGTTGCGGGGGCCGCCTGCTGAGTGAGCAGGCGCTCTACGGAGAGAGAAGGAGGAACGCAGGGAAGCAGAAGCCGGAAGATCTCACACCGAAAAGCAACAGTGTAGGAAGCTAGGAAAGAGGAGGTGCCGGCGCTCCCGGAGGCCGCTCACCCCAGTTCCCACGCGCCGGTTTCCCAGGAAGAGGGAGGGGGGCCAGGGGGCGAGCTGGCTGGGCTGATGAGGCGGGGCGGAGCACGCGCGTTTGGAAGCTGCCCGGAAAGCTAAAGCGCGGGTTGGCGGGGCGGTCTCGGGGGGCGGCTCCTTGGGACCGGAGCGCGAGCTTCTGAAGGAGGGATAAACTCGCGAGTTCTGGTGGCGAAATGCCTTTTAGTAATAGTTAATCTTTTATGATTCTCGAGTTTTACTAGGGCCCGTCTCTCACTATTGGGCCAGGGGTCCTTTAAGGGGGGAAAAAAAGAGAAGCCAATTGCGGAAGTCTCCTGCAGCTCCTCCCCTCCAGCCGGCGCGCGCAGCACGGGCGGGCACGTCCTTCCTGCGCCGGATACGTCATCACGGCCTGCGCCCGGGGCGGAGCGGGGCGGAGCCTCTGGGTCAAGGACGAGCCTGCGCAGAGCGTGGGAAAGGCATGCGTTGTGGCGTCTGACGTATCCGTGGAGACATCTTAAGTTTCCCTCAGTGGGCACGAAAAAAAGCAAGTGTAGGTCGGCTTCTCTCCCCGCCTGCATTCCCAGCCGGGCTCTGCAGCCGGCTCCTTGTTTCCGGCGAAGGGAATTTCCCGGCGCGATCCCTGAGGGTCCCTGAGGAGCAGCAGGCGCCCCCGCGCCACCCCCTCGCCCCCGCCTTCCGGGTTCCGGCCGGCTCCGCGGGCCCCCGAACCCTTTCTGTGGCGGTAGCCTGGGGGAGCCGTGGGCGCCTGGCGCTCCACACGGTCAGTTTAGGTCGGATTCACGCCACACTGAGGAAAAAAAAGAAAAAAAAACCCCAACCCTCAGAAATATTGAAGTACGGCGCCCCGCTCTGGTATAAGTTTCAGGGGACCTGGACTCTAGCAGTAGCTGCGAATATATAATTGCAACGCATTTTGTTACTTTAGCGCTACAGTAGTTAAAATGGGAGTAGTTGTTATTTTGAGGAACAAGTAATTCTTGACACGGTATTATCTGGGCCTTAACTGAGTTAATTTTAGGGATACAACAATGGTTTTTAGAAGACCCTAGTAACTGGCATGTAGATCAGCTCTACTGACGCTGAATGAGAAGGATCTATATTGGATTATCAAAATCACTTATCTGTATGGTTGTCCACAGCTATTTGATTGTAAAAGGGAGGGCCATCCTTTTGAGAAGCCCTGTCCTTCGTGATGGAAGGATTCAAACTTTGAGAACAACCTTAGGACATCTGGATAATATATCAAAATTAAAGTGATTTTTAATGTGATTTAAATGATACCTCAGTGAATATAGATGGGAAGATTTAGTGTTTAAAGCCTTGTACAAAGTGACTAAGAAACTTGGCTGCTACAACTGAAGACTTTCTGCCATGTTGGGCAGTAGGTTGATTTAATCTGCCTTCAGGCACCTCAAAACTCCAGACCTTGTGAAGTTATGAGCAGAAACTTAGATGAGGATTTCGTTAAAAAAAAAAAAAAAAAAAAAAAAAAGAAGAAGAAGAGTTTGGTGTAATTGGTCTGGAGATGTCAGCTCTGCCAAACGCTACTGAATTGCAAACTAAGCGAATTTCTTACCCCTAACATCTTTTCTACCTGTTCTCTAGTTAGGTTCAATTAATATTAGATAACTTATGTGGAACCGCTTTAAGACAATAAAAGCACTACATACATTTTTATTTTTTGGCTAGAATGAATTATTCCATTGGCATTCTTGTCAGTAAACTGAGCTGAGAGAATTAGGGCTTAGTGAGACACTATTTAGGTGAGTGTAACAGGTTTAAGGAAAAGATGTATGGAAAAGCTCTTTGGACTTCTTAAACTATTCTGTTTCTGGGCCTCCTGGGTGGCTCAGTCCGTTAAGTGTCTGACTTCTGTTCAGGTCTTGATCTCACGTTCAGTGAGTTCAAGCCCCGCCTAGGGCTTGCTCTCTCTCTCTCAAAAATAGACAAACATTAAAAAAAATTTTTTTAAAAACTATTCTTCCAAATCTTTGGAATTGAATAGGTGTTATTTGGAGAATGGAAGTAAAAAAAGGTTACTAGTCTATACAAATTGAATCTTGAAAAATATTTGCTTTGTATCTAAATATTTTACATTTGTTGAAAAGCCCTGATACTTTTTTTAATTTCAGTTTTCTACATTTTTGTCAAGAAGATAGCCTTCAAGAACTTAATACGTTCCTCAAGGGGGGAAAAAGGATTAGAGCCATAGGAGATAAACTCAAGAGTGTTTTAAAGTACTTTATTAGGGTTTCAAAAAAAGATTAGTAAGTGAATGTCAATGTACCTTACCCACCTAATTTTTAAAATGAGGATGCTTTTGGCTAATGGATTTGAAGCTAACATTTAAAGTTCTTCCCATAAGTTTAAATAATGGCAAATAATATAATTTCCAGTGCATTATAAAATGTTATTTTACACTCTTGCGTAAATGTATGCAACTTATTTTCATACCTGTCATCCACTTAAAAACGAACTAGCTCTTTGACAGTCAAAGCTTTATATTGTATTGCTATTCTATCCTTTATAGCAGTGGTTCTGATTTAGGGACTAGTGCTTCCTGGGGGACATTTGGCAATATCTGAAGACATTTTTGGTGTCATAACTACGGGGTGGAGGCTACTGGCATCTAGTGGGAAGAGGCCAGGGGTATTGCAAAACATCCTACAGTGCATAAGGCAACCCCCAACAACAAGGAATTAACCAGCCCAAAACGTTCTTAGTGCTGTGCTGAGAAGCCCTGACCTATAGAATTCTACTCTTATGTAGTGTGGTTTCAGGAATGAAAGTCTTACTGGTTATCATTCTTTCCTGCAGCAAAAATGTGTGTATATTTAAATTTATTGCATATCTTGCGGTCGTAAAGTTCTAAATGTTAAGTCAATCTAGAGAAACATTTTTTTGTAATCATTACAATTATCCTCTGCTTTTTGAAAGTTTACGTTATGCCACTTTGCTTTTCAAAAGCCCTACATTAGCACTTGTTTTTGCTAACCGAAAGAAATCCCAAGAGGATTTTTGCTTTTACTAATAAGGTGAAAAGAGAAAATAGCCTCAGCTCCCCGCCCCCAGCAGGGTTCACGCCGAGGGAGAGTGGCGCCACCAGGCTCCTTCCCCAGGAATTACACTCAGCATCCCAGCATCAAGCAGCCATAGCTTTTGAATAGCAACTCTGCTATATCTTCATCTATTTTGTGCATCTATTGGCGAGATATGTTCTAAGGTATCAGAAAAGTCTAAGAGAAGTGGTTGTTTTGGGTCTGGGCACACTCACAAATTTTTCAATGTAAATTAATGGTAATTGCTTTTTCACTTTATGCCCTTCCGGCTTATGAAAGGTTTCATAGGAATGCTCTACTTTCGGATAGTGAGGGAAACCTGTATAACTATTACTAGTATATAGCTAATTAAAAGTATAAATATCCCAATTTTGAATAACTATGAAAGTAATATTTATTACAATGTATTTCTTAATGAGATGGGGCTTTTTATCATTTAGCTTAAGTTTCCATGGATAGATAGTATTCATTGCTAGAATCTGACAAGAGTTCAACATCAGTTCTTTCTCTTTTATTTTTATTTATTTAAAAAATATTTTAAATATTTATTTGTTTTTTGAGAGAGAGAGACAGAGTGTGAGCAGGGTGGGAGCAGAGAGAGAGGAAGATAGTATCTGAAGCAGGCTCCAGGCTCTGAGCTGTCAGCACAGACACCAGTGTGGGGCTCAAACTCACCAACTGTGAAATCATGACCTGAGCCGAAGCCAGATGCTTAACCAACTGAGCCCCCCAGGCACCCCTATTTTTATTTATATTTTTTAATATTTACTTATTTTGAGAGAGAGAGAAAGAGCAGGCATGTGAGGGCATGCGTGAGCAGGGGAGGAGCAGAAAGAGAGAGAGAGAGGGAGAGGGAGAGGGAGAGAGAGAATCCCAAGCAGGCTCCCTGCTGTCAACACAGAGCCCAACATGGGGTTCTATCTCATGAACCCTGAGATCACGACCTGAGCTGAAATCAAGAGTCAGATGCTTAACCGACTGAGCCACCAAGGTGTGCCCCTCTTTTATTTTTAGTTATGTAAAGGGCAGAACATCTTGTTCATTCAAGTTGATAGGAGCAAAAAGAATTTTAATATAGTAATGTCATCCAATTCTTTTTATTCCTTCTGAGTTATATGTCAAAAACCATTTAGAGTGATCTATCAGCATAACTTAATGACATATCAGTTACATGCTCCAATTTAATCTGGTTTAGAAGTAAAGTACTAGAATCCCAACTTGAAAAATGATTCTACCTAGTCATCAATTTTCTCAGTATTGACTGTTTAGCACCTGGCAGTTATGTCCTAGAACAATGCACCATAGGAAGATTCGGGATGGGTCAGAAATAATTCCTCTTGTAAAGGCCAAAAGGGCAATCTCTGTGTACCTAAGTACCCAAATGTCTGATTTAAGTGATTGTTTATCAGTAGCTGTTGGACGGGTGGATGGGTGAACATTTGAACGAATGAATACTTTAGGATTAAATATTACTGTAATAATCCAAGCTAGAAATCATGAGTGATAGCCAGAAAGTTGGGGAGAACATTCTGGATATACTCTGAAGACAGACGTAACAGAATTTTCTCAAGGTTTGGATGTGAGAGAAGGGGAAGCATCAGCAATCGCTGTATGTGTTTTGTCCTAAACCCCGGGGAGTTACCATTTACTGAGCTGGGGAGAAGGAGGAGGGAAGAACAGGGCAGCTACAAGTGCAGTCCCCTGTGCGTTTTCTCGGTGCCACAGTTGTGTTTCCCAGCTTAACCGAGCTGTTGAAACCTGTGGGTTCTCTATCAAAATACATGTTGTATCGTTACTTCTGGTCTAATTAAAAGACTGATGCAATTGTTTTCCCACAAAATGATGGAGCCTTTCCCCTTGTTTCGAATTCGGGTGCCTCAGATTCAAACACTTGACAGTATTGTTAACTGTATTACTAAGTGATGTTAATTATTTGATTTATGTATATTAGATGTTCCTTAAGGACAAGTTTTGTAGTTTAAAGTTGTTAAGTGTTTTAATAGATTATTTTAAAGATTTTATGTTTTTGGGATGCCTGGTGGCTCAGTTGGTTGGGCGTCTGACTTCAGCTCAGGTCATGATCTCACGGTCTGTGAGTTTGAGCCCCACCTCGGGCTCTGTGCTGACAGCTCAGGGCCTGGATGGAGCCTCCTTCCGATTCTGTGTCTCCCTCTCTCTCTGCCCCTCCCCCACTCACACTCTGTCTCTCAAAAATGAATAAATGTTAAAAAATTTAAACATTTTATGTTTTTAAGTAATCTCTACACCCAGCAAGGGGCTCGAACCCACAACCGTGAGATCAAGAGTCACATGCTCCACTGACTGAGCCAGTCAGGTGGCCCATAGAATTTTAAATATGAATTTTAAATTAATTAATTAATTAATTTAGAGAGTGTGTGTGTGTGTGTGTGTGTGTGAGAGAGAGAGAGAGAGAGAGAGAGAGAGAGAAGGAGAGGGGGAGAGATAGAGGGAGAGAGAGAATCCCAAGCAGGGTCCACACTGTCAGCACAGAGCCTGATGCGGGGCTCAAACTCACAAATTGTGAGATCATGACCTAAGCCAAGATCAAGTTGGCTTAACCAACATAGCCACCCAGGCAGTCCCTGTACTGCATTTTAAATCAATCATCCTCTACAGAGGTATTGTTTAGGACAGATTTAATAGTCAGCAATTGGCTCTTTTGGATATAAAATAGATTTCTCAAACTCCTAAACAGGAGAGCCATGATTTTGCTTCACATAACGGAATCCCAGCTTTCTGACTAGGTCAGAGTAATGCAAATTAGCTCAAATGCAAATGCAACTTGTAATTTATGATTTACGCTGACGCAGATGAACATGCAATGTTGCATAGAGTTTTCCACCTTGATAGGTGAATCCAGAGAGACACGTTTTTCTCTTAGTAAATGTTGAATACTTGTTTGGTTTTTTCCCAGTTTGTTTCAGCAGAGAAAATAGTATATGCAAAGACAAAAAAATTAACACCATTTCAATGGGAGGGCACTTGCATACCCAATTGTTAAGATCTTTTGAAAAGTTAACTGGAAATGTGTTTACCTGTGTAATGTTTTCAATACCTATTTTATGGATTGGCATACATACTGAGAATGCTCCTTATTCAGTTCCACCCACGTACAAGATTCTGAGGATGTGGGTTCTTAGAGTTCGAAGGGGGAGACAGATGCATGCGTACCAACTTCATTACCATGTTGGTGGTAAATATGGAAATTGTAAGCAAATATTAAGGAGCATAAACAAGGAAGAAATTCCTGTAGCTACAGATGCCATCTTTGCATCGATCATGCTCCTCTTGGGAGAGGGGTTTGTGCGCACTAAGATAATTTTCCCTGTTTCTCCTGTTTCCCTCCTAAGCCTCGCCTCCTGTGTCTCCTACCTCTCGGCATCTCCAGGCTTGTGCAGGGGTGGTTCTGCTGCCTCTGCTGGATGACGGCACCCGCAGCCCCCGCCGTCCTGTCTGAGAGAGCGTGTCAGAAAGCTCCGAGGTCCGCAGCTGCCCTTTCAGAGCAAAAGCATCCTCTGGGTAGCTGAAGCTTGGACTTCTTTCTAAGCAAGGTATGTTTTACCAGGATCCCTTCACGGAAGCCACATATATCCATAAAAGACCTGTCATAGACATCAGCCTAATGGCTGTGCCAATTATGAGGACCAGCCACAGCCGAGGGAGGCCTTTTATGTTTTGCACTCGGGTATCAAACAGAATGTATAGTTAGTGCTCGAAATTAAATGGTTGAGACGTGTCGATTTTTTGTTTTTGTTATTTCCTTACAAAAGGGCTTATAAACCCTGTGGGTAAATAATTAAGATTTCCCATTTGGGGGAATTAAAGATTCTGGTCACCAAAATAAACAAACAAGCAAAAACCCAAAATGCCTCTGGGGATGTTCCTGATTCTGTAGGTTGGAGGTGGGACTTGAATCTTTGTAGCTCTTGCTCATTCCCGGGTGACCTTGCCGCTCAGAGTGTGGTCCATGGGCCGACAGCATCGGCATCAGCTGGTAGTTTGTTAACAGTGCAGACTCTCACAGATTCTCGGGCCCACGGCAGGCCTCTGTATCAGAATCTGCATTTTAACATGGTGCCAGCTGACGGGTGCACCGTGGCCCCCGGGCCACCAACTGTGAATAGCAAAGGTCGGATAGCCCTGAGAGGTTGTTTCTCCTGTTCCGGTCTTGTTGGAGGTGATGGCGGCCGTTAGAGCTGGCTCCCCCCTGAGCCTTGACTTGCTGGTTGGTCCTTGCCAGTCAGTGACCTGCTCTGTGCCGTCCCCTGCCCCAGTGTGACTTGCCTGCCTTGAAATATTCCTCTGTACATCGCTGAATGGAAATACTACTTGGCTCTGCTCCAGAACATTCGTTCTGAAAAAATGTAAAGAAGGCGAATGCCTAAACATCTGCTTACCTTCCTGCTTCCCTGCTTCCCACTCACTTCCCTCAGCTCCCACCTTGGCTAGCTCTCTTCCTCAGCATCTTCTGGCAAACATGTGGGAGGCCAGAGCATCACCTCTGCACGGCACCGTGACAGGAAGGCTCCACACAGAGATTTAATGGCCCAGAAGAATGAATGGCGGTCGCGTGCCCGTGCTGGGTATAGTGGGACGTTATTTGACAAGAGTCGCTGACCACCCTGATGGGTCAGGGC
Organism: Neofelis nebulosa; assembly: GCF_028018385.1. Classification (NCBI taxonomy): domain Eukaryota; kingdom Metazoa; phylum Chordata; class Mammalia; order Carnivora; family Felidae; genus Neofelis; species Neofelis nebulosa. Next base: position 8,792,598 of record NC_080800.1, read on the forward strand.
TGCACCTGGTGGTCCCGGACCGAGAGGAGTCTACAAACATTCAGAAAGAAAGCAAGGACTGCAGCAATGTAATACATGTTAATGTGCTAGCCCAGCACCACACTGGCTGAAATTGAGCCAATCTTTCTCAGATTTTGCCCCCATCAGCCACCACTCGTTTGTCTGCAAAAGATTATAGAGGCGCCTGGGTGGCACAGTCGGTGAAGCGGCTGACTTCAGCTCAGGTTATGATCTCACAGTTTGTGAGTTCGAGCCCTGCGTCAGGCTCTGTGCTGACGACTCAGAGCCTCAAGCCTGCTTTGGATTCTCTGTCTCCCTCTCTCTCTGCCCCTCCCCTGCTCATGCTGTCTGTCTCTCTCTCAAAAATGAATAAACATTAAAAAAAATTAAAAAGAAGATTATAGAAGTATTATTAAACAATACAAAGGGTTTGGAAAATAGAATAGCAAATATTCACCCACCATCCCACCGCCCTATTATATAGTTATATTTATATATGTATATTTTTCTACCTGTTGAAAACCATATGTGATTGGCGGAATAATGGACTCTCAAAGATGTTCATGTCCTAATTCCTCGAGACTGGTAATTTGTCAGGTGACATAAAAATTTGGAAATTAGCGTTGCAGCAGGAAAAAGTCTGCTTATTGTTGACTTTAAATATGGAGATTATCCGGGATTATCTGGGTGGGTCCAGTGTAATCACAGGAGTCCTTTAAAGTAGAAGAAAGAGGCAGGAGGCTCTGAGGGAAATGTGACTGGAGGGAAGTCAGAGCAATCTGACGGGAATACTCAACTGGCCTTTGCTGACTTTGAAGGAGGGCAGGGCTGCGGGCCAACGAATGTGCGTGCCCTCCAGAGGTTGTGAAAAGCCAATGGATTCTCTTGTGCAGCCTCCAGAAGAGAAGGTAGCCTGGCTGGATACCTTGACTTTAGCTCAGTAGGACCTGTGTCGTCTAAAGTCCAAAATAGTAAGCTAATAAATATGTGTCATTTCAAGCAGCAGAGTTTGTGGTAATGTGTTACAGAAGCAACAGAAAACTAATACGTCATATTTCTCATAGTATATCATGCCTAAATATTTTTTATGTCGCTATAGCTTTTATAATTATTTGAATGGGCACATCTTATTCTCTGGGGCTGAAGTACTGTCATTCCTTAACTCCACCTTCATTTGAACATCAGATGTGTGAAATGCTTTCTGTATTTTCCCTTTTTCATAGGTTTCATTATTTTCTAAGGCTATTGTATCAGAAATTACATTTGGACTTTGAATTTCTTCAAATTTTTTTGTAGTTAACTTAAAAAAAAATCTCCTAAGTCCACATGAAATTTAACTTGATAGCTGACACAAAATAAGAATCTACTTTTTTCCTAATCTATTTTTTCCAACAGCACATGTGACATGATTTTTTCTCTTCTGTTGTTTTTCATGCGTTATTAAATCTTCAATTAAAAAATAAGCTCATTTTTGGGCTACTGATTCTCTTGTATTAATTAACTTTTGTCTGTTCTTGAACCACTGCTGCACTACTTGAATTCTTGTTGCTTTATAATACATTTAAGTTCCTGTGAGGACTCGTCTTCTCCCTTATTACACTTTAAAAAATAATTTTTTGTTAAAGATTTTATTTATTTATTTAAGTTCAGAAACAAGTCTATTTTTTTGTTATGCATCAACTCCTCTACTTTTTATTTTTTTAATTTTATTTTTTTAAATTTACATCCAAATTAGTTAGCATCTAGTGCAACAAAGATTTCAGAAGCAGATTCCTTAGTGCCCCTTCCCCATTTAGCCCATCCCCCCTCTCACACCCTCTCCAGTAACCCTCTGTTTGTTCTCCATATTTAGGAGTCTCTTCTGTTTTGTCCCCCTCCCTGTTTTTATATTATTTTTGTTTCCCTTCCCTTATGTTCATCTGTTCTGTCTCTTAAAGTCCTCATGTGAGTGAAGTCATAGGATATTTGTCTTTCTCTGACTGACTCATTTCGCTAAGCATAATACCCTCTAGTTCCATCCACATAGCTGCAAATGGCAAGATTTCATTCTTTTTGATTGCTGAGTAGTACTCCATTGTGTGTGTGTGTGTGTGTGTGTGTGTGTGTGTGTGTACCACATCTTTTTTATCCATTCATTCATTAATGGCCATTTGGGCTCTTTCCATACTTTGGCTATTGTTGATAGTGCTGTTATAAACATGGGGGTGCATGTGTCCCTTTGAAACAGCACACCTGTATCCCTTAGATAAATGCCTTGTAGTGCAATTGCTGGGTCGTAGGGTGATTCTATTTTTAGTTTTTTGAGGAACCTCCATATTGTTTTCCAGAGTGGCTACACCAGCTTGCATTCCGATTTATTTATTTTGAATGTTTATTTACTTTTGAGAGAGACAGAATGTGAGGAAGGGGAGGGGCAGAGAAAGAGGGAGACACAGAATCTGAAGCAGGATCCAGGCTTTGAGCTGTCAGCACAGAGCCCGACATGGGCCTCGAACTCCCAAACTGTGAGATCATGACCTGAGCCGAAATCAAGAGTCAGGTGGTTAACCTACTGAGCCACCAGGTGCCCCTAAAGATTTTATTTTAAGTAATCTCTACACCCCGCATGGGGCTCAAACTCACAACCCTGAGATCAAGAGTTGCATGCTCTACTGACTCAGCCAGCCAGGTGCACCTACACTATTTTTTAAAATAGTACATACTTTAAACATTTAAACTTTTTTTAAAAAAAATTTGTTTTTCCTTTGAGGTATAGTTGACATATAACTTTATATTAGTTCTTGGACTTATTATACTTTCACTTATTTTTTTAATTAATATTTTCAGATGAGTCTTAATTTATTGTTTCTAGCTCCTGGGGAAATCCCATTGAGAGTTTTTGGTGTCTGTTGCTTTGGAAAAGCCCTTCAAAACCCATAGGCATGCGGTCAAAGCCCTGAATCTTGTGGTCCCACTCTTCCTATTTCCATATTTCACCAACTTAAGTTATAATATTAGGCTATTTTTTTTCATAGCTTGATTGTTTTTGATCTTAAGTCTTTGTGTGTCCTTTTCCCAGTCCAGGTTGCACTTTTCACAGTGACGTGATGTGTGATTTGTCTTACAAGCTTTTCCTCAGCAGCTTGGTATGCGAAGAGCATGAGCTTTGGAATCGGACAGCCCTGGGCTTGAATCTCAGCTCTGCTTCTCACTAGCTGGATGGCCTGGAGTGAGTCACTCGATTCCTTGAGCATCACTTTCCTCTTTGGAACGAAGTCAATAGTTTTCTTTGCATGGTTGTCAGTTGGATTATAGCTGATGTATACAAAGAATCTAGGAAGATCCCTGCCACTTAGTAGGCCATCAATTGAAGATCACTGTTCATCTTAGGACTTTTTTGGTCTACCCTCATTAAACCATAAATTCTTTTTTTTTTTAATATATGAAATTTATTGTCAAATTGGTTTCCATACAACACCCAGTGCTCATCCCAAAAGGTGCCCTCCTCAATACCCATCACCCACCCCCCCCTCCCTCCCACCCCCAAACCATAAATTCTTTAAACATAACGACGGTTCATTCTTTTTAAATGTATACCCTATGGAGCCTAGGATATAATAGGTGCTTACTAAACATTTACTATTTCGACCTCATCCTCCCATTCATTTTCCCAGGTTCCTGTTGCAGCCCCATCTCCTTTGTGACTCATCCTCACCACCTTTACCACACTTAACCTGGGTGAGTGAGTACAGTTGATGTAAAATGGAGGATACGGGAGAAAAATAGTGGTTCATGGAGATGATCCATTGGATCCCTTTTAGCTCTAACTTTTTATGTGATTTTGGAATTTTCTGGGGAAGGAGTTATTACTGAGCTCTTGTTGATGTGCCCAAATGTTCCACATATGCTAGGGCTTGTTGTGCCATTTAAAACTCAACCCAGAATGAGAAAATATTTGCAAAAGACATATCTGATAAAAGACTGCTATCCAAAATATACAAAGAACTCTTAAAACTCAACAATAAGAAAACAACCCAATTAAAAAATGGGCCAAGGACCTTAACAGACAGATCATTGAAGACAGTGTGCAGATGGTGAACTAAACATATAAAAAGATGCTCTACATCGTATGTCATCAGGGAAATACAAATGAAAAGAACAACAGGCCTCTTTGGCCAAAATCTGGAACAGTGGCAACACCAAATGCTGGCAAGAATGTGGAGCAACAGGAGCTTTCTCATTCATTACTGGTAGGGATGTGAAGGGCTGTAGCTACTTTGGAAGACAGTTTGGCAGTTTCTTATAAAATCAAGTATACTCTTACCATATGATCCAGCACTTGCATTTGTTGGTATTTATGCAAAGGAGTTGAAAGCTTATGTCCACACAAAAACCTGCAACCGCATATAGACAGCAGCTTTATTTGTAATTGCCCAAACTTGGAAGCAACCAAAACGTCTTTCAGTAGGCAAATGGATAAACAAACAGCAGTCCATGCAGACAATAGAATATTATTCAGCACTAAAAAGAAATGAGCTATCAAGCCATGAGAAGCTATGGAGGAATCGTCAATGCACGTTACTAAGTGAAAGAAGCTGATCTGTAAAGGGTCCATACTGTAGGATTCCAACTATATGACACTCTGGAAAAGGCAAAACTATAGAGACAGTAAAAAAAAAAAAGTCAGTGTTTGCCAGGGAGTGGGGCAGAGGGGGTGGGGAACGAATAGGCAGAGCACAGAGAACTTTTAGGATAGTGGAACTACTCTGTATGATACTATAGTAATAGATACGTGTCATTATACATTTGTCGAAACCTATAGAGTGTCCGACACCAAGGGTGAACTGTGTGGTAAACTATGGACTTTGGGTGACGACGATGTGTCAGTGTAAGTTCATCATCTGTAACAAATGTACCACTCTGGTGGGGATGTTAAAAATGAGGGAGGCTGTGCGTGTGTGGGGCAGAGGATATAAGGGAATTCTTTATACCGTCCTCTCAATTTTGCTGTGAACCTACAACTACTCTAAAAAAATCTTCAAAGAAGATCCCCAAAACTCAACCCAACACTTACCATATTATATGCATTTTTAGAATAAGGAAAGGGAAAGACAGAGTGGCAGAAGCAGGACTTTCACCTCGATTTCTCTACTTCCAAAGCCTGCGGTCTTTCTACCCTATCAATCAAAATGGTGCAACACTGACAGTGCCTTGTCCACAACCTCTTGGTTCTCACTCTTCCCATATGTGGCATACATGCCTACAGATTCCTATTGAGAGCCCCTTTGCTTCTCCACCTTCTCAGACTGCAGAGGTGTTCTTGGCCCATGTGCCAGGTAGTCTAGAAAGACCAGGAGTCAATATCTGGGGGATCAGCCCTTGAAAATGGTGGGTGGGTATCAGTGGATAACTGTTCCAGCCTCCTCACCCGGTAAGAAAGACAGTGGGCAGTTTTTAAGAATTAGTTCATCATGGGAGTTTGAGAAACGCTATTCTATGGCAAGGGGTTGACAAACTATAGCCATTGGGGTGGCTGCCTGGTTTTGTAACTAATGTTTTATTGGAACACCGCCATACCCATTCATTTATGTATTATCCATGCTTTTGGTCTACAGTGGCAGAATTGAGCCTTTGTGACAGAAAACGTGTGGCTCCCAAAGCCTGAAATATTCACTCTCTGCCCTTACAGGGAAAGTTGAGCCAAGCCCTGTTGTACTCTGTTTCCCCTGGTTCCCCAGCTGGCTTGAGCTCCACAGTGCTAGCTTGCTTGCTAACATACCTTCTATCAACTCTTTTCCCTTCCCTGTCTCATTCTTTCACTCCCTGCCAGTGTTTCCAAAATGTCCTAAAGAAATGACTTATACTCACATTCTTGACCCAAAGTGAAGTTTTGGGGGAGCCCACCCAATGCACACATCACATGCTTGTTTGTGCTGATCCCAGGACAGACTTACGAGCAGAGCAGGGACCACTTTCTAGCCATGTCAACCTAGGAACAACAATTCCCCTATCACATTCCTCCCACCCCCACCGTCCTGTCTCTTCTGTAGCACCATTTGAAAATTCAACCTTGTGGGTATGACTTTTTCTGGTTCATATATTCTTTCTTATTGAATACCACCGCGGCACCAGGGATGGTGGAGGAGAGGGTAAGGAGCAGCAGGAGGAAAGAAAACCCCATATTGTCCTAGATAGGATGCTCCCTTTTTACAACAGAAGCCTGCTTGGAGCCAATCCCAAGGTGCCCATGCACCTGAGTCATGACCAGTTGTTCTCAGCCTCCTAGGACATGGCCAAGTCATTGCTCACCCCCACTGTTATAGCTGCTGCTTTCATTTGTCTCTGTCTACCCCTCCTAATTACTTAGGTCACTTCAGACTTTAATTCTGTCTTCTAAAGTGTAACACAGCCATAATTAGGCCATATGTTAATTAGCAAAATGACGTCTTGTCACTCGTGAGAGATGTGGATCATCCCAGAAAGTACCATAGAAAGGGCAGTTCAGCAAGAAGAGAAAGTCTAAGGAGGTTGAAGTGACTCTCTAGCTGAAACCACCTTAGAGAGCAGGGGAAAATGGCAGGATGCAAGAGGGCAAAAGGATGGGGTCGCACAAAGAAAAAGAGCTAGAATTGACATCTTTTCCACTCCAGGAATGAGATGTAAGCCGGGAGACAAGCCTGAGGCTGAAAAGCCACCCGGGATGGCAGAATCTTCTGAAGGACTGGAGGCGGCCAGGGCTGAGGTCAAGGCCCCGATGGAGGCTACAGGCAAGGTGAGTGTCAGGCATGCTCCCGTCTGTTACTCCTGGAAGCATGTGGGGATGCCAATCAAACATCAAGGCCATTCTTTGTTTATGTGGCCACTCAGAGTGTCTTCCAGGAAATCTGGAAGAGTGGTGTTCTGGTAGCTTGGAGGCCGTTTCTACATGCTAATTACTTACTTAATGTTCCCCATTTTCTGTTAACTTATTTTGTGACATTCTTGGGAAGACAGAGTTGGAGAGAGGATTGGACAGGTCATGATAATTTCCTTTTTCAGATAGTGTCACCTTTATCACTCAGGAGACAGTTTTCCAGGAAACTAATTACTCAGGAAATTCATGACTGGGTACAATGACATTTGAATTATTAAGATATTAACCTTCCTCCAGTTTGCTCTCAAAACATGATGTGATGAGAACTTGTTCTGTCATCACCCAACTAATGGATGAAAGGGACCAGGACAGCCGTTTCAAGTTGTGTATTTGCCTGGATTTTAGGAAAAGGCATTTGACATAGGAACTCAAAGCATATCAAAGGGAGAATTTTGAGGGGTAAAGTTTGTGTTAATATTGCTTCTTCTTCTTATTGGATTTATATAGTGGTTCCTACTATGCTCCAAACCTTTACAGGCATTACTTCTCATACTCCTGACAATCCTTAAAGGAAAGTATTATCCTCATTCAACGTGAGGCTCACACATGTTGGATCATATTCAAACATCACATTGCCAGCTGAGGTGAACTTGAAATCTATGTTATTTGTCTCTAAACTCTAAAATTTGAGCCCGTATCAGTATGCCGGGGTCAGCAAACTTTTTCTGTAAAGGGCCAGATAGTATTTTCAGTTTGCCGGCCACATGGTATGTGTTGCAACTACTCGTTTCTGCTGGTGGAGCACGTAGGTAGCCATAGACAATACGGCAATGAATGAATATGCCATGCTCTGATAAAACTTTATTTACGCCCACTAAGATTTGTTTTTGGCATAATTTTCACATATCATGAGTTATCATTGTCCTTTGGAATTTTCCCCCCCAACTATTTAAAAAATGATAAAGTCATTCTGTTCACGGGCCATACATACTAAAGGCCCAAAGCAGGAGACAGCCCAGGTTTGGCCCATAGGCTGTAGTTGGCCGGGCCCTGCCCTCCACAAAAGTGTATATCTAGCAATGACTTCTAAAAACAAGTAGAAGCAACTGAGCTGTGTCTTTTACCTGAGGAAGTCAAGTCATCTACAGGAAAGGTTATTAAATCCTTTAGGACACAGAAGCCGTAGGAAACGATACTCCTCATTCTGACTGTGCCATCAAGTTTAATGTAGACATGTAGGTACATCTCAAGAACTTCTGGGTCTCGCTCGCCTCATCTCCTGAATGAGACATACCCCTAACAGCTCCACTGTTCTTTGATTCTACACATAGTATGCCTGCACCAAACGATTTCCATAAAATCGGGATTGAAATCTAAGACAATTCCTTGGCCGATGCCATCGTCCACGTGGGGAAGACGGGGGGAGAAGCACGTTCGTGTATGCCAGCAGTAGTTTGGCTGTGGACAAGTTAAGTTTGAGGCCGTAATAGACATAACCGGAGACAGTTGCATGTAAGAACCTGGGATTGGCAGGGCGAGGCAGGACTAGAGATTGTATTTAGAAGTGGTTGGCATGTGCACTGATCTGGGTATATCATAGCATTGAGTAAGAGCTTTTAGGGCAAAATTTCATAACCTTGGCACTATTAACACCTGGGATGGGGATAATTCTTTGTCGCAGGGGCTGTCCCATCCTACAGTCTACAGCGTAGGGTGTTTAACAGCATCCCTGGCCTCTACCCACCCCACCCCCAGCTGTGACTACCTAAAATGTCTCCAGACACTGCCACATGTCCCGTGGGGTGAAAATCACCCTTGGTTAAGAGAGAATCACTGTCTTAAGGAAAAGGCTGAGGGTGGTCCCAAAGGTCCACAGCTTTGGAGGTCAGAAAGAAGAGGACAAGATGGGAAAAGGGATTGAGAGGAATGGCCAGTGAAGTAGGAGAAAAACCCAACTGTGAGTCCCCAGCTGTTTAGGCTGGACTTGGTGTAATAGTTGATGAAAGGCAGAGGTGGAGGTAATGGCCCATAGTTCAGGGCTGAGCCCCCCGCTGAGCCCCACCATGTTTCCTTCGTGGGACCCCCAGTGGTAGTAGAAGGGACAAGGGCACATGGAGCATTAAGGTCATACGTTTTCTAACTGCACGGAGCCTGAAGACAGTGCGGTGGACAGAGTGTTTTCTGGTAGGGGAACTAAACTAAATAGCAGGTTAAAAGTAACATTTACAAACCAAAGATAGAGACCTTTCCGTGTTTCTTCTTCTTTCTGATTTTATTTTTAGAAATAATCCTCAGAGGATAAAAATGTTATTGTCTGGGTGCAGGAGAAAAGCAAGAACAGAAATAGAGTTGCTATGGTTTTGAGGGAAAGCAAAAGGGACTTAAGACCTGGGGCTTTTGCTGTCCTGAGCTGCAGGATGGATCCTCTTTGTTTTGTGATCTCTTCACTCACTTCGTGTCTAACGGTAGTAAAAAAAAAAAAAAAAAAAAAAAAAAAGTGAAGACGTGTGAACTTGTGTGAACTTTCTCTTTATACATTTGAAAATTGAAGAGCTATGACTTAATGAAGGCCCAATATAAAGATTTTAAAAATCAGTCCCTCATACTGAAATTGATGTCATCAGACAAGAGTTCCTGTTAGGCACATGCCTGATGGTAAAGGACCAAAACAAGGGGAGATGTATGCTTTCTCCTTTTTTTATATGTGTTCTCATTCCAAAAAGGAGATCGTAAGTTTACATCATGAGGTTATTATGTAAAATTGCCTAACAGTGTCTAGTGCCTAGTTGGGCTTTCATAAATGTTTTAAAATAATAACATGTATCCTGGTTGTGGTGGTGGTTACACATGTCTAAACATGTAATAAAATTACATAGAACTAGACACTGAATCCCCACCCCGAAAACAGGATAGCAAAAGAGTGAAATCCAATTAAGGTTATTAGTTAACAGTATTCTATCAATGTCAATTTCTGGTTTTGACAGTGTACTATAATTATGGAAGATGTTCTCATTTGGGGAAGCTGGCTGGCTGCAGGTACACAGAACTCTATATTGTTTTTGCAACTTCTTGTCTTAAACTATGTCAAATAAAAAAGTATTAAAACCCCAAAGAATGAGATTTTAAAATAGATTGAAAAGCGCCCGTTTGTGACTATTGCGCATCTCTGGATCCTTTTGTTTTGTCGTAGATTCATTTTTATTTTATTTTTTATTTCAATGGAGACTCCTATCACGAGTAAACCAAATTAGGAGGTTTTATTTATAAATGACCAAGCAGAATCAAACCACTGTATGTTTAGGCTAATGCAATAGGTTATAACCCGGATCGTGAACCTGAATTGATCTTAATAAATATGCAGTCATGCAGCCCAATGACAGGTGAAAGTCTGAAATTAAACAGGATTACCATTTAGCCTTTAGTCTTGGAATATTTTATTTTTGGATGGTCCAAGACTCATCTAAGTTTGCCAAAGATTGAAATTTTCACACAACACATCCTTAAATTCCCCGAGAAGTAGAAAGTAGAGGTGGCTTACGTACTTTTTTAGGTGAGAATTTCTACTTCAGCAGACTTTGGGGAAGGCAAGCCTCCTCTATCTTGCTGATATGCCTGAGATGTGATCTATTTATATTACAAACCATATGCAGAGCCTGGCAAGCCTTTCTGTAAATGAGCTCATCGGTTCTACCCTAAAATAGGAGGCTGAAAGGAGGGTGCCAAAGACATTAGGGACCTTTCACAACCATTACACCTCTTGGTGGTGATTGAGCAGGAAGGATAAACAAAATCTATGGGTTCTGATAGGAAGGATAAATAATAAATACCTGTCAAGGGGAACAACATGCTTTCCTTGCTCTTTGCCATCAAAGTCAAGTTCTTAAAGACTCGAGTACTTTGTAATGGATTTTCCTTTTTTGTGTATCGTACAAATTGCAAGTAAAGATAATTTCAAATTTGTCATACTGATGGGCCTCCTTCAAAGTGTGATGAGTTTTATCTAGAGCTTCATTCAGAGCAACCAGTATTTATAGAACATTCTATCCAGTGTTAAGTAATTAGATTTATCTGTAAGGAAATAGAGAAGAGCAGTTGCTGACCTTAAAAGGCTCCCAGACAAGTAGGAAAGAGATGAGAAAACAAAGAAGTGCGTTACAAAATGGCAAGCACGGCGAGAGAGGCACATGCAAGGTTCAGAGAAAGGAGTAAGAGGGGGGTCATTAACCATGTAGGACAGCATGGGCCTTCAAAACTGGGCCTTCAAAAGCACGCATTCTTGGAGTGTGTCGTTTGCCACAAGAATGTAGAAAGGTTGTGTCTTCGTTAGGGGGAAATTATATGTATGCATATGCACACGTAAATATATAATTTTTCTAGTTCTCTGGATGCGCGTGTATGAAAAAATTTCTTTTATTGCAGTTAGAACATTTAACATGAGATCCACCCTCTTAAAAATTTTGAAGTGCACGTTGCAGTAGTGTTGACTGTAGGCACAGTGTCGTACCGCAGGTCTCTAGAGCTCACTCATCTTGCAGAATCGAATCTTTATACCCGTTGAGTAGGATTTTGCCATTTCCCCCTCCCCCAGCCCCTGGCAACCACTCTTCTACTCTCTGCTTTTATGAGTTTAACTACTCTAAGTTCCTCATATAAGCGGAATCATAAAGTATTTGCCCTTCTGTGACTGGCTCATTTCACTTAGCAGAATGTCCTCCAGGTTCATTTATGTTGTAACAAATGGTAGAATTTCCTTCTTTTTAAAGGCTGAATAACATTCCATTGTATGGATAGACCACACTTTCTCTATCCATCCATCCATCCCTGGACATTTAGGTTGTTTCCATAGCTTTGGTATTGTGATTTGGATGAACCTGTATGTTATTGAATAGCCATGTCCACATGAACTATTCAGACAAGAGTTTTGCTTTAGTTTGGATAGAGGGAAGTGGATAAGAAAACTGACTTATTCCACAGCACAGGGTAGCTGGAAACATGGAATTCAAAGAACCTGAACTGGGGGGTATCTGGGTGGCTCGGTTGGTTAAGCGTCTGACTCTTGATTTCAGCTCAGGTCATGATCTTACGATTCTTGAGATCAAGCCCCACCGGAGCTCGGGATTCTGTCTTTCTCTCTCTCTCTCTCTGCCCCTCCTCTGCTTGCACGTGCACCTGTGTGCTCTCTCTCTCTAGATACATAAAACTTAACAACAACAACAACAATAACAACAACAACAATGAACCTGAACTAGAACATCAGTGGCAAATTGTGAGTTCCAGGGGATGTTCTGCAGAGTTACCATCTTTATTTGTTCCAACTAGCAACCCTTCCTTAACAGGAAGTGTGGTAGTACCTATTCAATGAAGAGTTAGTGTACTCCTGACCTCAACCACAACTGGTTAAGAAGTCCATTCAGTTTCTGAATAATGCCCCAGTGCTTACCCTTACTTTAACTGAACAGGAAAGCTGTGCCTGTGACAGACGCTTTCCCCTCTCCATATTCTTGTAATAAGCAAGGCAGCATCAATTTTAATACTTTAATGAAAAGGCCAGAGGAGCTATAGATACATTGACAGTATATGAATCAGAAATTGCATTCAGCCGCTAGTAATAAAATCCCATAAAAAGGTGGCTTAAAGTATGGCTTTATTAGTCCGGAGTGGGTTGTCTAAGACTGTTATGGTAGTTACGTGATATAACTAGGGACCCATACTCCTTTTGACTCTGTGCTTTGACATCCTTGTCCTCCTGTTCTCAAAAGGGCTGTCAGAATTCTAGCCGTCGTATGTTCATTTGGGGCATAAAGAAGGGGGAGAGCAAAGAGAAAAGAAGGTATATGCAAACCCTTAAAATTGCCTTCCTAGAAGTCCCCTTCAGTGACTTTTACTTACATCGCATTGACCAGAACTGTCTCAAACACTCCTAGTTGTAAAGGAAACAGGAAATGTCATTTTTAGCTTGTCACATTATCCCTTCAAATAATCTCAGGGTTCAAGTAATACAGAAAAGAGATAATAGATATTTGGTAGACAGCCAGTAGCCTCTGAACATTGAGATCTCATTGTCATTGGGCTTTTGATCCGACTTGAGCAGCTACCTACTTCCAAGCTTCTTGATTTATGAAAGGCAAAACCCCTATTCGTTAAAGGTACTGTTATTTAGATGTTTGTTATTTGCAGCTAAACATATTCCTAACTGAAACAAATGTAAACACTGCTTTCAATAACACTTAAAATTGACTCATTTAGGGGTGCCTGGTTGGCTCAGTCGGCTAAGCAGGCAACTCTTCATGTCAGGATCTTGAGTTTGAGCCCCACATTGGGTGTAAAGATTACTCTCAAAAATTTTTTTTTAAGGGGAGTGGCTCAGTTGGTTAAGTGTCTGACTTCGGCTCAGGTCATGATCTCACAGTTCATGAGTTCGAGCTCCACATTGGGCTCTCTGCTCTTAGCACAGAGCCTGCTTCAGATCCTCTGTCTCCCTTTCTCTCTGCCCCTTCTCTGCTCGTTCTCTCTCTGTCTCTCTGTCTCTCTCCCTCCCTCTCTCTCTCAAATATAAACATTAAAAATTTTTTTTTACTGAAAATTGACTACTTTACCAGGAATCACAAATTCAAATATATTCAGAGCTAGATAGGCAATGTGAGTGAGTGATGTTGGTTAGGAAAGAGCTCACGACAACCTGGAGAGCAAGTAGCCAATTTAAAGTGGGCTGCTGCTGGACTAAGAGGGTTGTTTTCATACAGGATGACCGACCCCTGTTACCAGATAAAGACATTTCAAGAGAAGGAGAAAGCTGGATCTTTTTTTTTTCTTTAGTAGATTTTATGTCTAAGTAATCTCTGCACCCAACGTGGGGCTTGAACTCACAATCCTGAGATCAGGAGTCACACGCTCCACCGACTGAGCCAGCCAGGCACTCCAGAAAGCTGGATCTTGATGTGTATCACAGGGTCAGAGAATCCCTTTCACACCACATTGTAGATATGAACAAATTAAGCTTATTTATATAGTCCATAATTTTGGCCTCTCCCCACTTCCTTCCTCTCGTTAGGGAAAAAACATAAGAAGATACCAGCAACACCTGAGTGTCAATCTTGTGTAAGTGTTACTGCACTCTGAAATTTTAGGAAATGTTGTTTTCTTCTTTTCTAAAGTATTAAGGTATAATTCAAATGCCATAAAATTCACCTTTGAAAGTTTATAATTCAGTGGTTTTTAGTATATTCCTAAAGTTGTACAACAATCGCCACTATCTAATTCTAGAACATTTCATCACCTCAAAAAAAAAAAAACAACCCATACCCATTAGTAGTCACTCTCCTCACCCCAGCCCCTGGCCACCACTAATCTACTTTCTGTGTCTATGGATTTGTGTGCCCTAGACATCTCCTATAAATGGAATCATGCGGTATGTGGCTCTTTGTGATTGGCTTCTTTCATTTAGTACAGTGTTTTTTAGCAATTATCCGTGTGTAACATGTATCAATACCTCATTCTTTTTTATGTCGGAATAGTATTGCATTGTATGTGGCTAGACCACATCCTGTTTACCTGTGAGTTGATGAACATTTGAGTTGTTTCCACTTTTTGGCTATTATGAATAATGCTGTTATGAATGTTCACGTATAAGTCTTTATGTAGACATATCTTTTTGCTTCTCTTAGGTATGTACCTAGGAGTGAAATTGCTGGGTGAAATAGGAACTTTGTGTTTAACTTTTTGAGGAGCCGCCCAACTGTTTTTCAAAGCAGTTGTACCAATTAACATTACCTTCAGCAGTGAATGAGGGTTCCAGTTTCTCCCCCTCTTTGCCAACTCTTGTCATTGTCTTTTTGATTATAGCCATCCTAGTGAGTATGAAGTGGTATCTTATTGTGGTTTTGATTTTTTTCCTTCATGGCTTATGTTGAACATCTTCTTATGTGCTTATTGGCCATTTGTATATCTACTTTGGAGAAATGTCTATTTAAATCCTTTACCTACTTTTAAAAATGGGTTAGGTCTTTTTATTATTGAGTTGTAAGGTTTTTATATAGTTTGAAACATATGTTATTATCATATTTTATGGATGATTTCAACCATTTTAACAAATGGTTGAAAATTGGCAACTAATTTGGTTCTGGTTCAAACTAATATAAAAATACTCAGTCTCCTACTTCTTTTCTCCCTAGAATAGCACTGAGGTTGGTGGGGCAGGGTGTAACTTTTGTAACCTCCTGGCAGGAGGGAAGAGTCAGGCTCTTTGGATCTTCTTCTGGGCTCACTTCTTTGATGGGAGAATTGGTGATGTGGCCACTCTTGGCTCGTGAGGGTCTTGTGTGGCTCTGGCTGCTTTGGCCTTAGATCTCCCTCTGTTGTCACTGCAGATTCATCTGTGGTCTGACCCTGACTTTCATTTGGCCCTTAGTCCATTTGGGCTGCTCTAATAAAATACCAAAGACTGGGTATCTTATAACAACAAAAGTTTATTTCTCACAGTTCTGGGAACTGGAAGTCCAAGACACGGGTGCCAGTATGGTCACATGAGGGTCCTCTTCTGGGTCACAGACTTCTCATTGTATCCTCACATGGTAGCAGAGGCTAGGGAGCCCTGTGAGATCTCTTTATAAGGGCACTAATCTCATTCGTAAAGGTTCCAGCCTCATGACCTAATCACCCCAAGGACCCTCCTAATACCATCACCTTTGGGGGTTGAGGTTTTAACATATGATTTGGGGGCAGGTCACAAACATTGAGACCGTAGCAGTCTTGACTTAAGTGGTCTTCTATAGAATCTCCAGTGGCTACCACCTTACCCCCACTACGGCCATTCTCTTTAGCAAACTCTACATCTAGATACACCGCTGTTTTCCATGTTGGAACCCAGGGCAACTTGAGCAAGCTGAATTTCAGGGTCTTCTCTTGCATGACTTGGTTATCAGGCAAGGTGATATGACTGCACTGCAGAGTGGGGTGAGGAAGCTTCCTCTCAGACTTGTAGATTCTCTCTATTCTCCCACATTTGTCCATGATGTCTCTCCTTTGCCAGGCACATGATAAAGAAGTCAGGAGACCCAACTCTGCACTTGGCTCTCCTGCTTTTTTCTCTCTTTCTTTCTCACAGTTCCTCAGATCACAAGGCAGGAGGGTGTAATAGTTAGGGTTCTTCAGGAAAACAGAACCAGTAGGGTGTGTGTGTGTGTGTGTGTGTGTGTGTGTGTGTAAAGATATTTACTCTAAGGAGTTGTCTAATGCAATTATGGAGGCTGACAAATCCCAAGATCTATAGGGTGACTTGGCAGGCTAGAGACCCAGGAGAGACAATGATGTGGTTCAAGTCTGAATCCAAAAGACTAAGAATCAGGAGAATCAACAGTGTAGTTCCAGTCTGAAGGCTAGCAGGCTCAAGACCCAGGAAGAGCCAGTGTTTCAGTTAGAGTCCACAGCCGTGAAAAAGCCAATGTCCCGGTTTGAAAGCTATCAGGCCAGAAGAGTTCTCTCTTACTTGGGGAAGGGTCAGCCTTTTTGTTGTCTTTAAGCCTTGCATTGATTGGACAAGGCCTAACCACATTAAGGAGGGCCATCTGCTCTACTTAGTCTACCAGTTGAAGTGTTAACCTTGCTCCAAAACACCCTCCCAGAAATTCTGAGAATAGCGTTGGACCAAATAGCTGAACACCATGTGGCCTGGTCAAGTTGATGTATAAAATTAACCATCACAGAGGGCTGCCCCTTTACTTCCATTAGAACCAGGATGGCCCATAAAATGTATCACGTGACCTGGAACACATTTGAGAGTTGAAAGGAGGCACTGCGTGGGTGGGATGAATGGACAAGTGTAACCTGGGACTGTGCAAGCCAAACTGGGCTGTATAGTGACCCTCCTTGTAACGTCCTCTGACTGCCGTAGCGCGTGTCCAGCTGGCTGAGATGGATTGCCTACTGTCAGGCTACGGTAGAAGTCTGTGAGGCTCGGTCCTCAAAGCTTGATCCTTAGCAGACTAAAGAGGGACATAAAGTAATTTAGAAAATCGTCTCTCAAGCAAAGAGCTCGTTTTGGAGGATTAGTGTCCTGCTTTATAAGCCTGATTTTGAAGACCAGGAGATTAATATTTCCTTGGGTTTTCTCTTCAGATTTTTTCTTTAATGAATTCTAGTCTGTCTCCAGGCAGCTAGATGACTGAACAGGCCAAGTTGATGGTCATGAAATTCAGAAGGCAAAACAATGAAGCACAAAAGAAATAAGAAAATAGTACTTCAGTTACAGGTGAGATTCCTCAGCTTAAAATACTAGGAAACTAATTTATAAATTTCCATTTAAATTAAACGAAAAAACGTCTATGTCCTTGTTCACTCAGGGGCCAACAGTTTGCGACGCTTGCTGGGCAAATCACAGATGAGTTTTGTTATGAAATCAGGATGGTGGGGACAGTGAAGGATCAGCAGAGGGGAAAGGAGAGGGCGTTACTGCTTCTTTTACAGAATGAAGAGACAAGTGATGGGGCCTTTGGTGGACAGAACATGGAACAGAGAAACAGAAGTGTACTTACTAGCAGCACTGACCAGTGGAGGTCTTGATCTGGAGGTATAACCACAATATATGCCCAGAGCTAAGTGGGCCCTGATTATAAGTGAAAACATCCTTCTCCCAAATGAGAGAGTTGAAAACAACTCTTTTTTTTTTCAACTTGAATATACAATATTTAAAAAATTTTTTTATGTTTATTTACTTTTTTGAGAGAGAGAGAGCGAGTGAGCAAGCAGGGGAGGGGCAGAGAGAAAGGGAGACCCAGAATCCAAAGCAAGCTCCAGGCTCTGAGCTGTCAACACAGAGCCCGATGTAGGGCTCGAATTCACAAACCGTGGTGAGATCATGACCTGAGCCAAAATCAGATGCTCAACTAACTGAGTCGCACAGGCGCCCCTTAACTTGAATATACAATATTCAGGGAAGGAGTTTAAATAGCCAAATGTCTACTGACAATATTTAATTGAACTTTAATTATATCTGTATGTTTTAAATCTCATGCTATATAAAATATACAGAACTGTTCTTTTTCACTCACATTTCATGATACAATTTTTTTCAAACTCCACATATGCACATCGACATTCATTTCTCCTTCATCAAGAGCCACTTGAAGACAGTGCCATATTCACTTCCACTCAGTTTGATAGCAGCGTTTTTTGAATCTGAGCATGATGCTGCCATTAGAGAGTTTATCATGATTCACACATACCCATTCGTTTGTAGTAAGCTTCACAACGTATGCATTTAATGTATTGTAATAAACTGATATTTTAAAAAGGCTTATACGCTGGGGTACCCAGAGCTGCAGTTTGAAGTCATTTCTCCAGAAATGGTGACTCAATCTGTGTTAAATTTATTTACCTTCCCCCATCACGTCAAGTGACCTCTATAAGCATTGAAGCTGAGTTTGATTGAGGTCATTTCAGGTTAATGTATCTTCCCCAAATAGCACTTTGTTGTTCAAAAGTAAGTAATTGAGTAATTGAGAGACTGCCTACTGCCTGTAATATGAAAATCTTAATAGGGACTTGATTTTATTTTTTTAGGACTTTATTTATGATGGGATAATTTTGAGGAAAAATCTTGCCTTATATTTGGGTATATACAGAATTTGGGGAAGAAGGGCTCCTGGAGATTTGGGAGTCAGAGAGATAGGTTAAATCTCATTTAGAGTAGCAGAAAATTAATAGAAATTTTATTTTGATAAACCAAGAAGTTGTGACATAAAGCATACTATCTAGAGATACTGTGGCAACAACCAGATGATCAAATACCTGTAATAGTTTCAGTTAGCAGCTTGTAGGGAGCTAGACTGGAACAGGATAAGATCGAGTGAAGAAATTTGTTTTTCATTATAAAAGCACTAAAACTGTAGTATAGTATAACGAAATATGTAAAAGTTAAAGCAGGATGTTACAGTAGTCCCAAGCGAGAGACGATGAACCATGTTGTTGGTGATGAGGATGGAAGGAAGAGGCAGATTTTAGAACTGCCTGAAGATAGAGTTGATGGGACTTCATGCCTGGATTATGAAAGTTCATGGAGAGGGAGGAGTACAGGACGACTTCTGATTTCCCAGGTGTGGAGACTGGGTAAATATGGTGCCAAGTTGAAAATGCATGAACAGGGGAGTAAATGACAATGGGATCCATTGTGAGCACCTATACTCTTGGCATCCGTGCCCTGTTTAGGTAGAGATGAATTGGGAGTGCAGGAGAGAAGCTCTTGGGGAGATAGGCATTTGGGATGCATCAACATGTAAGTGTAGATACAGGCATGGGAGTGGATAGATTGCTTAGCAAAGGTGTTTTATTAGCAAGGCTGGGGACTGGGCTTTGGGAAAACCACCACTGTTAGAAGGAAGGGGAGAGAATCCAGTGAAGGAGGTTGAGAGAAGATAGGCCAGAGACAAAGAAGGTCAAGACAAGGAAGGTGGGGCGGGCGGGCGGGGGGGGGGGGGCGCCTGGGTGGCTCAGTTTGTTGAGTATCTGACTTTTGCTCAGGTTATGATCTCACGGTTCGTGGGCTCGAGTCCCACATCGAGCCTGCTCTGGATTCTGTGTCACCCTCTCTCTCTGCTCTACCCTGCTCACACTCTGTCTGTCTCTCTCTCAAAAATAAATAAACATTAAGAAAATGTTTTTTTAAGGCAAGGAAGAGGAAAGCATCAAAGCAAGAGTATTCAGTATAGATTTCTAAGGAATACCAAGCAAAATAAGGAATGAGCAGTATCCCCTTGATTTGGCAAAATTCTTTTATATTTTCTAAGTAAGGCTGTGAACTTGTTAGACGATAGATCCTTCTGTCTATAATCAATTTAAAAGAACCTTTTGGGGAAGGAATGATACAGCAATGTTTAGTTGAAATAGGCTCAATAGTCGTCAATAGGATGATGACCCTCCCAAAGAACAAATGAATGTGCTCTTTGCCCACATTTGCCTGTGGCCCTACACAGTGATAACCTTACAAGCACCTAAAGTGAGGTCCTGCCTCTGTCCTTTAGGACCTCAAGGTCACTGTGAGTCTAGCTTGCTGTCTGGTTTTCCCTGATCCCTGCTTCATTTTCTTGAAAAGTCTACCTGTAAGGCAAGGGCTTCACATTTACTGGGGGGATTTCTGTTGAATAGATATTAGATTTGCCTCCAGACACTTACTGCTATCTTTCTGATTCCCATTGATATATCTAAAGAGTGGGAATTATGGGGAGACAGGTTGGTTCAATGCTAAGATGACCTCAGGGTGATTTGAGGAGGTATTGAAAGAGTTAATCAAAGATGCACCAAATTTCCATTCTCTGAAGATCGTCCAGCATACATTAGATGACCTTTCAGCAGTCATGCCACAGAGAAAAGAATTCATCCGTTGGATGACCTTTAAAATCCCTTTTTGTCCTGAGAGTCAGTGGTCTCTCAATATCAAACAGGGCATAGAAATCAGGGAACCTCAGGGTTGGAAGGGAGTTTAAGAGGTCATCTGATTCACTTTGTACCGAATAAATACATCCCTTCTACTGCCTTATTGATGAAGAACATCCCTACTTTTTTTTATTAATAAACTTTTCTGAGAGCCTTTTAGATTCACAGAAAAATTGAGGGGAAAACACAGAGAATTCCCATATACCCCCTGCTTGCATACTTCTATAGCATCACTCACTATCAACACCCCCCCACTAGAGTGGTACATTTGTTACAATTGATGAACCTACATTGATACATCATTATCACCCAGCTATAAAAAGCCATGGAAGAACCTCCTTTCATTGTAGTGCCAAGTAATATTCCATTGTCTGAATATACTACTGTTTATGGATCCATTCACCTACCGAAGGCCATCTTGGTTACTTCCAATTTTAGCAATTTTAGATAAAGCTGCTGTATACATCTATGTGCAGGTTTTTGTATGGGCATAAGTTTTCAATTCATTTGGGTAAATACCAAGGAACACAATCGCTGGACTATATGGTAAGAGTATTTATAATTTTGTACGAAACTGCCAAGCTGTCTTCCAAAGTGGCTGTACCATTTTGCATTCCCACCAGCAATGAATGGGAGAGTTCCTGTTGCTCCACATCCTTGCCCACATGTGGTGTTGTCAGTGTTTTGGGTTTTGGCCATTCCCCAGCTTCTGTTTGAATGCTCAAACAATGGTAATCCGCCATGTCAGAAATTCAGAACTTACTTAATGGCTGGCAAGGAAAGCCTTATAAGGTAATAAGCTGAGGTAAAGAATGTTTGTGGCATCTCTGCCTGGAAAGGGTTTTATCTAGGCTTTGGGCAGTGCACCCTCCAATAACTGAGCTCACTGAAGTCCATTTCCTTCCCTGCATTTCCTAGCCTCCCTCATAATTGGGCTGGAGCATATGACTAAGCTCCAAGGAGCTTAGGAGAAGAAGTGAAGCCTCACTTTAGTTCTCGGTCACTTAAGAGTCCATGTGCTCCTGCCTTTTCCTGTTCCTTATATTCAGAGAAATTGGAGCCTCTGTGATACGGTGGAAGCAGCTATAAAGCATGAGACAGACCTCTGTGAGCCTGGACCTCAGAATTACTCTGGGAAACAGAGCTCCCTACCTACCTGCTTTGGAACATGTATTTTTTTGATAATGTTTGTTTATTTATTTTGAGAGACACAGAGAGAGAGAGAGGGAGAGGGAGGGAGGAAGGGCAGGGCAGAGAGCAGTCTCCATGCTGTCAGTACAGAGTCAGCACAGAGCCCAATGCAGGGCTCGATCCCATGAACGTTGAGACCGTGACCTGAGCCGAAATCAAGAGTTGGATGCTTAACTGACTGAGCCACCCAGGCACCCTAGAACATGTATTTTGAGCAGAAAATAAACTTTGTTGTGTTAAACCACCAAGATTCCAGGGCTAATTTGTTACTTCCACATCGTCTAGCCTAACCTGGCCTCTCTTTGCTGACCCTTAAGTTTTCTCTTGGGGCTCAATCCCTTTCTCTCCATCCAGTTGCAGTTCCTTTCTTTGTTTATGCTAAACTTCAACTTCATAACTCTTTAGTTATGTTGGGCAACTTGACCCTCTCACAAGGCGTTTGGAATCTGTCCCATGTCAGTCCCATGTCATGTCCCATAAGATTTCCCAGTCTCCCAATTCATTCTTTGTAGCCAATCTTTGTCTTTGGGCTCTTTGGGAATCTCTTTGTTCCCTCTTCTGTCCAGTCCTTCCATTGGCTCTCCACTGATTTCTCAGAGTCTTACTAATATCGGCATTCTTGAGCTCTCTCAGTGACAATGCCCTTCACTTGACAATTATAAATGGGGTAGCCATTCTTTGTCTAAGAGGAACTAACTGATAGCAGATACCAAGTTTTTCCTTAAGTGAGTTTAATGTGCCTAATGAAAATTGTCTTCTATTTGTTCAGCCCGTATTCTCTGGGCTTGTCAAAACATCTTCTTCTTTTTCCATGGGGTAGACTTCTAGGTAACTGAAGATGGAAAGGTATCATGTTCTTTCTAATTTCTTCTCTTACGTAGAAGATCTGTTTTTATCCAGATGTATACATATATATTTTTACGAAAGTGAAACCTTCTTGATAATGTGAAAATGGAATGATAGAAGGATATATATTTCAGTACATAAGTATAATTAATATTATACATTTAACACAAGAGAGATGAACTTGTTTAAAAAAACCATAACATGTGTGTAGGCGGTATGATTATACCTATAATCCATCTGCTTTTTACATATCTTTCAGTTTTCTTGGTAAGATTTCACTTAGGGTTGAAACTTGGCAAAGCCTTAGTCTGACAGCAATTTTTAAAATACAAAATGTGAGAAAAGGAGAAAAGGATCTGTTATATTTTTCAATTACAAAAGTACTAGGGCAAGAAATAGCTCGCTTATCTTCTTTTCCTTTTTATGAACTCATAAAGTCAAAAAAAAGGGAGGGTTGGAAGAATAAAACCCTAGTGTCTTTAAACTTTTTGAAAAAAACTTGCTCTAGGTATTTAAATGAGAGAAGTAACCAATGACCTCTCAGAAGTCAAGGAGGCCACCATAATTTACAAGTACAGCTGACCCTTGAACAACACTCGTTTGAGCTACATGGGTCCACTTATATGTAGATATTTTACAGTACTGTACTGTAAATGTATTTTCCTTATGATTTTCTTAGTAATGTTATCTTTTCTCTAGCTTGCTTTAGCTTAAGAATATAGTATACAGTACACATGAAAACTATGTGTTAATCAACATATGTTATCTGTAAGGCTCCTGGTCAACAGCAGGCTATTAGTAGTGAGTCAAAAGTTATCCGCAGATTTTCTACTGCATGGTGAGGAGTCAGTGCCTCTGATGCCCACATTGTTCAAGGGTCAACTGTGCATTCAAAAGAGCCCATTGTGCCATATTTTCCCAGTGTTTCTTGTCTTCTAAAGCCAGATGGGCTATATATTTCTTTCAAAGTTCGGAGGGGCTCTGGGAGCCTCTTATTGCCATCTTGTTCCATTTAACTCAAATGCCTTTTCCTATTTAATCTCCTCACTATTGGGCTTTCCCTCCCTCATCCTTTTTTCTCCTTATCAAAACAGCCAGATTACACCAAGCCAGCAGGGTAAAGGGAACAGCTATATTTACACGTATATATATACGTATATGTATATGTATATGTATATTTCTAAAATCAGGGGATGAAAGTAGCATCTACAAGGCAGCATTGTGGCATCTGAGGAAGTGGAGAGTGAGCTGGGGCTTTGGGAGGAGCAGAGCCCAGCCAGGGAGCTGGAGGGCCAGGTGGCTGGGGTAGGAAGCCACATTGGGTGAGCCCGGGGATTATTTTCTCTTCTTCCTGCCCTCCCTCTTTCTTTTCCCGTCTTCTTTCCTTGACTTCATTTTCTCTCTTTCCTTTCCCCTATTTCGTCCTTTCTCTGCTTTCCCCAGTTCTTACTATTCTTCTTTCCTGAAGCTTCTGCCCTCTTTTCCCAGTCTGTCACTTGCCATGTATGCAGGAGGCCTGAGGCTGCCTTCTTTCCAAGGCTGGCCCTTGGCTGGCACCTGGGAACTTTGCGTTTGGGAACATTCTCAAGTGGTGGGCACGAAACACCTCCTCCCTTCTGGAAACCTGGCAGTTTGGCAGTTGTCCTGGGTCATTATGCTGATGTGACAAACTCCCAAGAAGACCTTGAACTCTGAGTCTCAAGAAGACTTCACAGGGTGGGACACTGGGTACATGTCGCTGCATGTCATTGCTAGAGGAACACATTCCTTCCCGCTGCGGGGGGGTGAGCAGGAAACGTGGGCCTGGGTTTCTCTAGACACCTCCTGATGAGTCCTTCCCCCTTGGTGATTGCTGTAATATGCTATAACCCTGAATGCAACTCTTTCTGAATCCTGTGAGTCCTTCTAGCAAATCACTGAAGGTATGAGTGGTCTTAGGACTCCTGAAACACATACTGAAGCTAATGTTTTATCTGGTCCATCTTTGTGGCCTTCAAAGTGGCATTTAAAACTCAGAAAAAGGACTGCTGATTTTTTTTTTAATCTTGTAAAAATTATTACTCTTCCTCATTGAGAAGAAATTTGTGTTAAAAGAAGAGGCGAGGGGAGTGGATACTGCTATACAGCAGGCACTGTGCTAAGTTTTTCTACATATTGTGTCATTTAATGTTTTTTTTTTTAATGTTTATTTATTTTTGAGACAGAGAGAGACAGAGCATGAATGGGGGAGGGGCAGAGAGAGAGGGAGACACAGAATCGGAAGCAGGCTCCAGGCTCTGAGCCATCAGCCCAGAGCCCGACACGGGGGTCGAACTCACGAACCGTGAGATCGTGACCTGAGCTGAAGTCGGACACTCAACCGACTGAGCCACCCAGGTGCCCCAACATATTGTGTCATTTAATTAACATCCCTGTGAGGTAGTTCTATCATTCCTACTCTGTGCGAAGTTGACTCACTAAAGATCACAAAGATGGGAGCTGGAGAGGCAAAACATCAACGCTTTAGTTTTGCTTAATCAACACGTATTGAATAACTAATAGATACCAAGCATGTGTTCGGCACCACAGAGAAAGCGATAAATGAGACTAAGAACCGATTATAGAGTTGCTCACTGTTTAGGGAGGAGACAGATAAACCTAACAATTATGCTCCGGTGAAAGCTTAAGACAAATACACACCTGGTGGGCTGTGGAATTTGAAATTAGGCTTTTTCAAGTTCATTATTGCTATGGCCCTCCTTTCTTTCAAGGGACATACATATGAGGAAATGGAAAAGCTCTCTGTTCTTGAATAATTTTTATTAGGTTTTGAAACATAAAAGAAGTATATGTGCATGACAAAAATGTCTGCCAGTCCAAAAAAGCAAAGCAAAAAGTCGAAATCCACATCCATGTTTCAATAATATCCCCCATTCCATCCCTCAGAGAGAACCACTTTTCCATTTTTCTATTGTCCTACTCACTCCTTAATGCCAGGAGATGTCAAATAAAAAGATGTGAGCCCAACAATTCCTAACTTTAATCCTTAAAATAATAAATGACTTTTCTTCCAGCCTTTCCGGGTACAATTAAAGCATCCTGCCAGCCCATGGCCATGTTGGACTGGATATACGTTTCTGACGATGAATTCTATTTCTGACTATAAATTCTATTTCTGACTATGAATTATATTTTAGTTTATCTTTGAGTTCACTTTTAAACTGAAAAAAAAAAAGAGTTGTATTTCAATGCATTTCTGTTTTATTTTTAAAAAATCCTACTGGTTAATGCTTTACGTTAGGAATCTCAAATCTTTATGTCGATGTTGGATTTTGAGAAAGCTATTTTGAAATGTTCCTGGATTCAGCTTTTAAAAAGCTGAGATTTTGTTTCTTCTATTCTGGATTTGAAAAAAAAAAAAATCTTACTTTCCTAAGGATTTATTCTTGGTAAAAGAATAGTGTGACAAAAATAGATTTATGCTCAGCTACTACAGAAATAGGTGATAATGGGTAGAAATGATAAATAATAGTCAGGAATAATAGGGGGTCATGATTTATGTTAGAACTGGAAGGAAGCTTAGAGCTCATCTGGCATGTCCCCTCATTTTACATGTAGAACTCTCCATGCTGCTAATGATGAAAAGCAGAAATGAGTATTAATCCACAATGAGATTACAGCTTGTGGTTTGGTTTTTTTTGTTTCTTTTTTTAACTTTATTTACTTATTTATTTAGAGAGAGAGAGAGGCAGAGAGGGAGAGCGAGATCCCAAGTAGGCTCTGTGCTGTCGGTGTGGAGCCTGACATGGGGCTTGATCCAACGAACCTTGAGATCATGATTGGAGCTGAAATCAAGAGTTGGATGCTTTGGGGCACCTGGGTGGCTCAGTCTGTTGAGCGTCCAACTTCGGCTCAGGTCATGATCTCAGGGTTCGTGAGTTCAAGCCCCACATCAGGCTCTGTGCTGACAGCTCAGAGCCTGGAGCCTGCTTCAGATCTGTGTCCCTCTCTCTCTCTCTGCTCCTCCCCTGGTCACGTTCTGTCTCTCTCTCTCTCTCAAAAAAATAAAAATAAAATGTTTAAAAAAAAGAGTCGGATGCTTAACCTACTGAGCCACCCAGGCACCGGTTGTTTCTTGTTTTTATCCTAGAGTCTACTTTTTGTTTGTCCCTGGATATAAGTATTCTTGTGTATGTTTGCAGAATTCTTCACGATACAAGCTGAGTCATTAAGGAGTAGAAAAGCCACTATGTGTGATCCGATTCAGGAGAATGGCTCGGTTTCACCACGCTTATTCCGATGAATTTAAACCAAGTAAGTTTAGTTCAAATTAACTCATCGATAATTTGTCACAAATTCTTGCCTCATATTTACTTCATCTTATGGGAAATAGGACCCTCAACATGAAAAGTTAGAAAGCAATATCAGAGTTCAAATACAGGACACAAAGCAAAGGTACTAGAAGGATATTCAGACATTTTTATGGGCTGAAGAAGGCAATTTTCTTATTTTTAAATAAAGATTTTGGATTAAATTGACCGAGTGGTTTTCTTTTTTAATTTTAGTAAATTTACAGAGTTGTATAACCATTATCCCAATTTTGTTTTAGGATTTTCCCATTACCCTCAACATTTCCCTTGAGCCCATTAGTAGGCAAGTCCTAGCCCTGTGCCCCCACCCCCGCCCCTACCAGGCCCAGGCAAACACTGATCTGTCTTCTATCTCTAGAATGGAGTTGCCTTTCTGAAATTTCATATACACGGAATCATATAAGATACAGTCTTTTGCATGTTGCTTCTTTTATTTAGCATAATTTTTGAGTTTCATCCATATTGTAGCATGTGTCAGTAGTTTGTTTTTATCGCCAAGCACCACTCCATTGTGTGGGTGCATCACATTGTGTTCATGGAGTCAGCAGTTGATGGGCACTAATTTACTTTGTGACTAGTATGAAGAACGCTGCTATGAACATTCACCTGCAAGTGTTTCTGTGGACATATGTTTTCATTTCTCTTGGGTAGATTCCTGGGAGTAGGCTTGCTGGTTTGTATGATAAATTTAATTTTTAAAGAAATTGCCAAACTGTTTTACAAAGTGGCTGTACCATTTTTTATCCTTCCCAGCAGTATATAAGTGTTCTAGTTTCTCCAAGTGACTGGTGATGTACATCCTTTCATGTACTTATTATTTATTTGTGTGTCTTTCTTGGTGAAATGACTATTTATGTCTTTTACTCATTTTTACTTTGTTTAATGTTCTGTTTATTTATTTTGAGAGAGAGAGGGAGAGAGAGATCCCAAGCAGGCTCCATGTTGTCACTACAGAGCTCAATACGGGGCTCGATCTCAAGAACCGTGGGATCATGACCTGAGCTGAGATCACGAGTTGGATGCTTGGGGCGGTTAAGCGTCCGTCTTCGGCTTAGGTCATAATCTCACAGTCTGTGAGTTCAAGCCCCGACTCGGGCTCTGTGCTGACAGCTTGGAGCCTGGAGCCTGCTTTGGATTCTGTGTCTCCCTCTCTCTCTATGCCCCACCCCCACTCCCACTCTCTCTTTCTCCCTCTCTCTCTCTCTCTCTCTCAAAAATAAATGAACATTAAAAAAATTTAAAAACAGAGTTGGACACTGAACTGACTGAGCCACCCATGTGCCTCTATCTTTCATTCAGTTTTTAAATTGACTTGTTTTTATTGAGTTGTAAGAGTTCTTTATGTATTCTGGATAGAAAGAACTAAAAAAATAAATATTTAATTTTTGAACTCTTCTTATGGATTTTGTTAACAAAGGATTTGGGGAAATACTTGGGTTTAGCTTAGGTATGATGATAGTAGAAATTTTCAAGAATGGCTAAACTCATACCTTGGAATGCAAATTATATATAGTTTACCTATAATAGCAGGTATAAATATATACAAAAAACCCCCAATTCTAACAGATACACAGTAAGGTTCTGTTCTGAACTTCTGATTCTTTATCACAAGGAAGTTAATGAAATCCTTTCATCTGGTATGGCTAAGAAAAGAGTTGTTGTGGTCCAGTTGCAAGACTTCCTTCTTTGCTGCATATTAGCTGAAAATAAGAGGCCAGCCCAGTTGCCTGAAAAGTGGATATTCTCGTTTGGGCATTTCGTGCCATTTGGGGCACATAGTTATACCTTCTATTTGGAAATGACTTCTATATGAGTAGGAGGAATCACCAAGCTTCATTAGTAAAATGGACCCACTCCATTTTCTCAGAGTCTATGGTGAGAACACCATTTGTACACCTTCACACTTTTCAAATTTATTGTGACTTAAAAAAAAAATTTTTATGTTTTATTTTTGAGAGAGGGAGAGACAGAGTGCAAGCAGGGGAGGGGCAGAGAGAGAGGGAGACACAGTATCCAAAGCAGGCTCCAGGCTCTGAGCTGTCAGCACAGAGCCCGACGCGGGGCTTGAACTCACGAATGGTGAGACCGTGACCTGAGCCGAACGAAGTCAGACACCCAACCAACTGAGCCCTCCGGGTGCCCCTATTGTGACTTATTTGGTGGCCCAGTCTATAGTCTATCCTGTGGAATGTTTCATGTGTACTTTTTTTTTCATATGTACTTTAAAAGAATACTTACCAGGAAACTCTTATGAAGTTGATTCAGACTATAAAGTAGCCTGTGAAATGTACTTCGAATGTTTATGATACCCTTGTGTAAATGAGGCTTCTTTCTATTCTCCTAAGGTAAATTTAACAAGGAGATGCATATTTATGATGCAGATTATTACGAAAGCAAATATTATACTTGCAGAAATCCTTAAAAATGTAGCTGTCAAAATAATTTATTTTTTCCTCTCCCTGGTTTTAATAAACAGTTGAAGGTATGAAAATATTATTTCTTCCTCAAAGCATTCTTCAACATTTGTGTACACAACAGAGGCTTAGTAAGGCCATTCCCATGCCTGAACTAAGCTATTTGACATTTATTTAATTAAAAAATTATTCATTTACTGCACATGGGAAGTAAATGTGGCAGACTATACTGGCAGACAAGGACATAATTATCCAGGATATCAATTTTTATTCTCTGCAGTATGAAGTTGATAATAAGTAAAACTAGGAAGCACAAAGAGGCAAAGCATAGCATTATGTAATGTTTTGAGGCTTTGTCATGCAGTGTTAAAAAGAAATTTCAGGTTTTCACATGACAAAATTTTGCAAAATATATTTACTTTTGTTCCTTTGAACTTGGAATTGATCATTTTGAGATTTGAACTTGGAATTGATCATTTTCAGATAAAGTCTTGAGATGAGGTGGACATTTTCTAGAGTAATTACAAAAAATAAAACCCATGTTAGGACAACAGAATTCCTTCATTTTGCATAAAGTAAGGAAGACCTCTTTATAAGACTTTGAATTTTTGCCTTTTAATGTTTTAGAAGCTAGATAGTTTAGACTGCTTTATTATTCAATTTATCACTTCTTTAGAAATAATGTTGAAGGTCAGGGAAGAATTACTAAGATTGTTTTCTCCATGTATTTTAAGAGTTTTGCTGGGGTGCCTGGGTAGCTCAGTCTGTTAAGCATTAGACTTTGACTCATGTCATGATCTTGTCGTCCGTGAGTTCCAGCCCTGCATCAGGCTCTCTGCTGTCAGCACAGAGCCCACTTCAGATCCTCTGTCTCCCTCTCTCTCTGCCCTTCCCATGCTCTCTCTCTCTTTCTCTTTCTCTCTCTCTCTCTCAAAATAAATAAACATTTTGGGGTGCCTGGGTGGCTCAGTCATCCAGCTGATGTTTCAGTGTCCAACTTCGGCTCCAGTCATGATCTCGTGGTTTGTGAGTTTGAGCCCCACTTGGGGCGCTACACTGACAGTGCAGAGCCTGCTTCGGATCCTCTCTGTCTCTCTCTGCCCCTTTCCAATATGCACGCGTGCTCTCTCTCTCCCAAAAATAAATAAACATTGGAGAGAGAGAGAGACAGACACAGAGCACCAGCAGGGGACGGGTAGAGACAGAGGGAGACACAGAATCTGAAGCAGGCTCCAGGCTCCGAGCTGTCACCACAGAGCCCGACGCGGGGCTCGAACTCACGAGCTGTGAGATCGTGACCTGGGCCAAAGTCGGATGCTCAACCGACTGAGCCACCCAGGCGCCCCCATAATAAAATCTTTTTTTTTTTAAAAAAACACAAAAATATGGGGCACCTGGGTGGCTCAGTCGGTTGGGCGTCACACTTCGGCCCAGGTCACGATCTCACAGCTCGTGAGTTCGAGCCCCGCGTCGGGCTCTGTGGTGACAGCTCGGAGCCTGGAGCCTGCTTTGGATTCTGTGTCTCCCCTTATCTTTGCTTCTTGAGAACCATGCCCATGCTCTGTCTCTGTTTCTCAATAATAAATAAATGTTAAAAAAATTTAAAAACAAAACTCCTTGTTAAAAAAAATTATTTTTAATCTTTATTTACTTTTGAGAGAGAGACAGTGTGTGAGCAGGGGAGGAGCAGAGAAAGAGGGAGACGCAGAATCCGAAGCAGGCTCCAGGCTCCGAGCTGGCAGCACAGAGCCCGATGCGGGGCTCAAACTCATGAACCGTGAGATCATGACCTGAGCCCAAGTCGGATGCTTAACCGACTGAGCCACCCAGGCGCCCCAGCAAAACTCCTTGTTTAAAATAAATATTTATTGGGGTGCCTGGGTGGCTCAGTTGGTTGAGTGTTCAAACTTCAGCTCAGGTCATGATCTTGCAGTTTGTTGGTTCGAGCCCTGTGTCTGGTTCTGTGCTGATAGCTTAGAGCCTGGACCCTGCTTTCGGATCCTGTCTCTGTCTCTCTTTCTCTCTCTCTCCCCCTTCTCTGCTCATGCTCTCTCTCTCAGAAATAAATAAACCTTTAAAATTTTTTTTAAATAAATAATAAAGATTTTATTTTTAAGCAATCTGTATACCCAACATGGGGCTCAAACATACAACCCCAAGATCAAGAGCCACATCCTCTACTGACTGCGCCCCAAGAGTTTTGCTTTTGGAGTTATCTACCACGCTGCGTCTGCCCTTGTTACATCAGCTGGCTTACCATCAAGTTTAGGCTAGCTGCTGCTGCCGCCACTTCAAATGAAATAATCCCTTCTGTTTCTTGATGTTTTCACTCTGACTGCGTCCTTCTCCTTCTTTGGAGATATATTCCTATCGTCCGTGTGCTTTGTCTGGTCTTTATATTCAAAAGGATTTGGACTGTCACTTCTATTGACTTTGCTTGACTTTTGCCTCGTGTGTTGCAAACTTCCAAGATTTATGGTTGACTTAATGACTCAAATTAGCAATTAAATGCAACAAGGATACTTCTTGGGACAGTGTAAAATTAAGAACACATTTGCCAGAGCACCTGACAGCTACAAGAATAGGCATATATTTTGGAAATAATAGTTTCTCAATTTATTGTTTTCTCTCCAAGAATGTGTTGCTGTAGTTCTGGGCTGTTTTATTCTGTGCAAACGTACTACATGTGGTTACTATTTCTCAGGTTGATCACCTTCTTGAGATTGAAGAACTTTCTGTTTGAGGATTTTCTATGGGATGTTGGTCTAAAGTTCAGCTTCTTCCAGAGTGTATCTGGACTGTGTGCTTGAACCACTCCATGCCTCAGGTGGTATTTGTAATCCTGATTCATCCCTTGCAAGCAGTATATTGATATCAGAGAATGTCTCCCGATAATCATCAATGTTCCGTTTGCTCAGACATACTTGGTTTTTCCAGGAAAGAGAGTCAGCAACTTAGAGCCAGTTGGTACCTGACTAGCTAATGGTGATGTGTTCTTTTCCCTCTGTGTGTCAGTTCCCTAAGGGCTTTGTGACAATCACCGTTAAATGATATTTAAAAAAGACGAATTGTCTTGGAGAAAACGTTTCTGCCTTGAAAGCATCTTATGAGGTTCTTGAAACCTGATTATAAATGAACGCATGAAAGAGATAATTTTATAAAGCAGTTGGATTTTCTCTAAACCAAGTTAGGGATAGATGGTTTGTTCATTGCTTCAGGTATGGTGAGCTGAGTTTTAAGGGCTTTCTATTAAACTCAAATTCCTGGTTATCGGAAGGTAAGGTTATCTTGAAGGTAAGGATTGATTGATCTTCATTTACTACTGATTATTCTTTTATTGAAAAGTTTACAAGGTTCTCTATTTACAGAAGAGTAGAATTAATTTGGAGATTTTCTTTTGAGTCTGATACTCTTGAATTCAACTGAAGTACTTTCTCAAAGGATTTAATTTTAAAAACAATACAACAACAGTTACATCTTTGCTTTGAGACTCTTAAGCAAATTCAAGCCATTTAATGATTTTATTTCTTTGTATTAATTGTGGATTTGGTACAAAGCTGAACAAGAGCCAAAGGCCCAACAGAAGTTGGAGACTGAGAGCTAAGATGTGTGATATAGAGATAAAAAGGACATAGATAGCTGAAGGGGTTTTAGTAGGATTGTTAAAAGATAAACTGAGGCATATTAACAATTTTAAGACTTTGAGCAAACATCAGTTGGAATTGGGAAGCACCAAACTGAAAGTGGTTAGGAGCCCTTCGCCAACAGGAGCTTGCGGGGGGTGGGGGGTACTTCTGTAGATCAAAGGAGGAAGCAATGTAGCAAAGTAAGGAAATTATTGAATGGCGGTACCTCAAAGCCTAGTGGCTGTTTGTGCTTGGTTATCCTTAGTGTTTTGGTTTTATAGGCCTAGATTTTGGTTTCCTTCCGTAGCCTGCCACACGATGACAGCCACCTCAGTCTAATGACCTCCTTGTTTCATTAATTTAACAATTTCTCCTTTTGGTCATCCTCTCAGAATGACAGATTGAACATGTCTTGGTATTGGTGGTACTCTTTTTTTTTTCTTTTTTAACATCTTTTTGAAGTAAACTCTACGCCCAACACGGGGCTCAAATCCACGAGCCCAAGATCAAGAGCCACATGCTCCACCGACTAGCCAGCCACGTGGTTCTCGGTATTAATGCTACTTTTTTTATATACAGTTTATTTATTTATCTTGAGAGAGGGGGTCAGGGGCAGAGAGAGAAAGAGAATCCCAAGCAGGCCCTGCGTTATCAGTGTGGAGCCCAACATGGGGCTCAAACTCACGAACTGTGAGATCATGATCTGAACCAAAATCAAGAGCCTGACAGTTACCTGACTGAGCCACCCAGACGCCCCAGTATTAGTACTATTCTTAACCATCATCAGAGTTACGTTGTTCTTGTCTCACTGTGAAACTCCTAGGTTATGATGTCAGATCCATGAAAGAAATGTTTTTGCTGTTCATCTCATTAATCATCTTGTTTCTGGTTCTCTAAGCCCAGTGAAACAATCTGATGTACTGCTGATGGCTGTGAACATGCATTTAAGACCTTAGAGAGAAAATAGCATACTAGAGGACTAAAATGATGACTTATTATAAGGATAATACCAAGAAATTGAAGTATACTCCTTACTAGGGCCCCCATGAGCCAAATCAATTGGTATCAGATAAATCAAAGAAGGGACATCAACCTGCTTTAGCCAAGTGGCTGATGTGTTAATTTATCATATTTGCTGCAACACCAGAGGTGTTGATCCAGGTATTGTGGGAGGTATTTGCTGTGGCACAAGCTCCTCCTTTTTCAGCCAAGAAGTAACCTAAAGCAGTTCTATTATCTGAAACCATCTTAGCAAGAAAGTCCATCTGCTTCTGGGGAGGAACCTCCCTAATCAACTTTAATTTTAGGTCTGCAGCTGGTGTGTGGTTCCAGGAGTCTGGGGGAGCCCTTTTTAATGGGGAGATGTGGACCCAGGGTTCCAGTCCCTGAAGTTTGGCTGTGGTGTCGGCAGTGAGAAGGACCTGGGATGGTTTCTTCCAGGGAGGTTCCAGGGCAGTCTTTGTGCTTAGTGATTCCAAGTCAGAAGGGTGGGAGAAAATGGGAAATGTCAGTCTGGAGAGTTGTAGCCAGACATTTGAGGAAACTAGGAGAGTTCAGGGCCCAGTTCAGGTTACAGACAGACCCAGTGGTTTCCTTGCACCCTTATTATTCCTAAGTAGTTGTAATTACTAATTATGTTGATTAGAATTCTTACCCCTTAGGATCCTTTATTCCTTATGAAAACTAAGAAGTTAGCGATGTGACTGTCTGTTACACTAGCATTCTATGGATTCGGGAAATTTATAAATACATTTCACAATTTCTAGAAGTACCTTCTTTCTCATAGTAAAATTTTCAGTGTGGCACAAAAGATATTTACTAATAGATCCCAATACATTTAGTTCCTCTGTAAAAGAAAGGCAAAAGTGGATAAACCCATGTTCAGTATTTGCTGTTTTAGTATTTTATCATATTTGGAATGACTAAGATAGTCAGTGAATAACCCTCATTTAGCTTATCTCAGTATAACCTTCAGGTTTCGAGTTACTAACAAGATTTTGAAAACTATCTTTTTTGACCCCTCAAAATGTATTAATCATTGATAATCATAATATTAACAGAATCTACAGTGTTTTTTTTTTTAAGTTTATTTATTTATTTTTGAAAGAGAGAGAGAGAGCACAGATGGGGTAGGGGCAGAGAGAGAGAGAGGGAGAAAGAATTCCAAGCAGGCTCCACTTGGTCAGTGTCGAGCCCGACGTGGGGCTCGAACCCACACACTGTGAGATCATGACCTGAGCCGAGATCCAGAACTGTATGCTCAACCGACTAAGCCACCCAGGTGCCTTAAATCTATAGTGTTTTTTATGTTCTAAGCACTTTATATTTAATTTTCATATTGAGTCTATGAAATATGTACTATTAGGGGTGCCTGTCTGGCTCAGTGGGTAGAGCATGTGACTCTTGGTCTCAGGGTCATGAGTTTGAGCCCCACGTTGGGTGTAAATAAATAAAAAAGAAATGTGTACCAATATATGTACACACAAATACATACGTGTATACACACACACACACACACACACATAACCCACAGAGAAACATACATATATAATTGCCAAGAATACATATATGGTAAAACCTTAGCTTTCAAGCATAATTTGTTTTGGAAACATGCTTGTAATCCAAAACACTTGTATATCAAAGTGAATTTCAAGAACCATTGGCCCAGTTGTGATCATGTGACATTCAGTGTCACATACTACTCGTATTGCAAGATATCGCTCATTTATTCAGTTAAAATTTATTAGAAATGTTTTCTTGTCTTGCAGAACACTCACAGAACAAGTTACAATCCAAGGTTTTACTGTATTATTGATAATTATATACATAATTTTACATTTGTTTCATATCTTAAAAATAATTTTTTCCACCACTAACGTAATAGAACAGATGAGTTTTGGCAAATAAAAATATATACATAAAACACGTAACAAAATTGTACCACAATTCATACTATAAAAATGGCTTGAGTTCTTCATTTCATTAAGTTTTCTTAATATACTATATAGATTTGTTTGCATTATCTTTTTATTTTTATTTATATTTATTTATCTTTATTTTTGTTTTTTTAAGTGTTTATTTTTGAGAGACAGATTGAGAGAGAGGGAGAGAGGGAGAGAGAGAGAATGAGTGGGGGAGGGGCAGAGAAAAAGGGAGACACAGAATCCGAAGCAGGCTCCAGGCCCTGAGCTGACAGCACAGAGCCCAATGCAGGGCTGGAACTCATGAGCGGCGAGATCATGACCTGAGCCAGAGTCAGCCGCCAAATTGACTGAGCCACCCAGGTACCCCATCTTTCTGTTTTTATTTTTAATTGTACTGTTGGCAGGTAATATTAGTTTCAGGAGTACATCAGTGATTCAACAATAGT
This sequence comes from Neofelis nebulosa, assembly GCF_028018385.1. Lineage (NCBI taxonomy): Eukaryota > Metazoa > Chordata > Mammalia > Carnivora > Felidae > Neofelis > Neofelis nebulosa. The sequence goes on from NC_080800.1 coordinate 8,828,651, forward strand.
AACATTATGAAGTGCTCACCACAAGTGTAGTTACAATCTGTTGCCATACAAAATTATCACAATATTACTGGCTATATTTCCTATGCCATGCTTTTCATCCCTGTGTCTTACTTTATAATTGGAAGTTTATACCTTTTAATCTCCTTCACCTGTTTTGCATATCCTCCCACCCCTTGGATTTGGGAAGCTGTTTTTTGGTAGATATATCATTAGGCATAATTATTATTGAAAAGTGCATTTATAAACCTTTATCTTCCTTACATATATTTAATTTACTTATTCTTAATTATGTTTAAATTACTTATGAAAATTTTATAAGGCATTAAACAGCTAAACATCATTCTTGCTGACATATTCTGTAACAGAACTAAAATGAGCTTATTCACTTTTAGTAAACCTAGGTAGAACAAAAGTATTATATTTAATGCTGATGACTCTAAAGGCGTGCTTATTTAAAAATTTTTTTTTTTAACGTTTATTTATTTTTGAGACAGAGAGAGACAGAGCATGAACGGGGGAGGGGCAGAGAGAGAGGGAGACACAGAATCTGAAGCAGGCTCCAGGCTCTGAGCCGTCAGCCCAGAGCCTGACGCGGGGCTCGAACTCACGGACCGCGAGATCGTGACCTGAGCTGAAGTCGGACGCTTAACCAACTGAGCCACCCAGGCGCCCCTAAAGGTGTGCTTATTTTAATTAAACTAACACACTTAAACTAGTTTCTATTTACCAAAGATTATCCTAGATCACTTTGTACTTGAAAACCATTTGAGTTAGTTCCTATATTTCTGAGAGTATAATGATTTATGTAAATACCTTTTTGACTTTAAGCCTATTAAATAAAGCCCTTTACAAATTAATTTTGGCAATATCATCTGGAGGTAGAAAAATATCATATATCTGTAACACACATACATAGACATACACAGAAATCTTATAGCTTTCATTTTTAAAAATTTTAGCCATGAGACCAACAGACACATACAAAGATGCTCAACCTCACCAATCATTAGAGAAATTTGCAAATCAAAACCATAATGAGATATCACCTAACACCAGTCAGAATGGCTAGTCCCAAAAAGACAAGAAATAACAAACACTGGCAAGGATGTGGAGAAAAGGGAACCCTCATCCTCTGTTGGTGGGAATGTAAATTGGCACAGCTACTCTGGAAAACAGTATGGAGTTTCCATAAAAAACTAAAAATAAGACCTACCATATGGTCCAATAATTTCACTTCTGGGTATTTACCCAACGAAAATGAAAACACTAATTTGAAGAGATACATACACCTCTATGTTTATTGCAGCATTATTTATAATAGCCAAGATATGGAAGCAACCCAAGTATCAATTAAAACATGAATAGGGCGCCCGGCTGGCTCAGTCCATAGAGCATGTGACTCTTGATCTTGGGGTTGTAAGTTTGAGCCCCACATTGGGTGTAGATATTACTTTTAAAAATCTTTAAAAAAATGAATAAAGAAGATATGGTGCATATACACAATGGAATATTACTCAGCCACAAAAAAGAGTAAAATACTGCCATTTATGGGGCACCTGGGTGGCTCAGTCGGTTGGGTGTCTGACTTCAGGCCAGGTCATGATCCCGTGCTTTGTGGGTTCAAGCCCTGCATCGGACTCTGTGCTGACAACTCGGAGCCTGGAGCCTGCTTCGGATTCTGTGTGTCCCTCTCTCTCTGCCCCTCCCCTGCTTGCACTCTGTCTCTCTGTCTCCCAAAAATAAGTAAACATTAAAAAAAAATACTATCATTTGTGACAATATGGATGGACTTAGAGGGTATTGTGCTAAGGGAAATGTAAGAGAAAGACAAATACCATATGAAATCACTTATATGTGGAATCTAAAAAACAAAACAAAGAAACAATAACAAAACAAAAATAGAAACAGATTCACAAATATAGAGAACAAACTGGTGGTTGGCAGGAGGCAGGGAAGGAAATAGACGAAATAGGTACAGGAGATTAGGGGCTTCCAAGTTATAAAGCTTCCAGTTATAAAATAAATTAGTCATGAGGATAGAAAGTATGGGTACAGAATTTAGTCAATGTAATAACTTTGTATACTGACAGATGGTAACTGCACTTATTGTGGTGAGCATTTCATAATGTTCATAATTGTCATATCACTATGTTGTATACCTGAAATACTATATATCAGCTATACTTAAATTAAAAATACATGGGATACCTGGGTGGCTCAGTTGGTTGAGCATCTGACTTCAGCTCAGGTCATGATCCCACAGCTTGTGAATTAGAGCCCTGCGTTGGGCTCTGTGCTGACAGCCAGAGCTTGGAACCTGCTTCAGATTCTGTGTCTCCCTCTCTCTCTGCCTCTCCCCCACTTACACTGTGTCTCTTTCTCTCTTGAAAATAAATAAACATTAAAAATTTGTTTTTAAATACAGATAAATTTTGGGGCACCTGGCTGGCTCAGTTGGCAGAGTGTGTGACTCTTGATCTCGGGGTTGTAAGTTCAAGCTCCACGCTGGGTGTAGAAATTACTTAAAAAAAATCTTTAAAAAAATACAGAAAAATTTGAAACAATAAAAATAATAAAAGATGAAAAGAGGTGCTATAAAAATGTAAGATAACATTTTAGCAATTAGGTATGATAACGCAGAACTTTATAAAAGAATGGTTGTATATAAATTGTGTTTCTGGCAGATAGAATAAGTTTGCTTGCTCAGGTGGGTAAAGCTTTTACTAATATTTGTGAAAAAGACTTTTAAGGTTTTTCATTTACCTAATTTTCAAATAGCTTCTTCTTTTTTTTTTTTTTTTTCAAATTTTTATTTAAATTCTAGTTAGTTAACCTACAGTGCAGTATTGGTTTCAGGATTAGAATTTAGTGATTCATCACTTACAGACAACACCCAATGCTCATCATAACAAGTGTCCTCCTTAATACCCATTACCCATCTAGCCTATCTCCCACCCACCTCCCTCCATCAACCCTCAGTTTGTTCTCTATCTGTATTATTATTATTGTTATTAATGTTTATTTTTGAGAGACAGAGTCTGAGTGGGAGAGGGGCAGAGACAGAGGGAGACAGAGAATCCGAAGCAGGCTCCAGGCTCTGAGCTGTCAGCACAGAGCCCAACAGAGGGCTTGAACCCACGAACCACAAGATCATGACCTGAGCTGAAGTGAGACACTTAACTGACTGAGCCACCCAGGCGCCCCTGTTCTCTATCATTAAGAGTCTCTTATGATTTGTTTCCCTCTCTCTCCCACCTCCCATGTTCATCTGTTTCTTAAATTCCGCATATGAGTGAAATCACATGGTATTTGTCTTTCTCTGACTTATTTCACTTAACATAATACACTCTAGCTCCATCCATGTTGTTACAAATGGCAAGATTTCATTCTTTTTGATGGCTGAGTAATATTCAATTGTGTGTGTGTGCGTGCGCACGCGCACGCCACATCTTTTTTTTTAATGTTTATTTATTTTGAGAGAGAGAGCACATGAGCTGGGGAGGGGGGCAGAGGGAGAGAAAGAGAAAATCCCAAGCAGGCTCCACATTCAGGGTGGAGCCCGACAGGGGACTCCATGTCACAACTGTGAGATCACGACCCAAGGCAGTGTCAAGAGTTGGATGCTTAACCAAGTGAGCCAACTAGGCTCACTGCTATTATACCACATCTTCTTTATCCATTCATCACTTGATAGACATCAAATAGCTTCTTCTTTTTTTCTTTAATTAGAATTATCTTCCTGAAGTTTGCATTTTAAGATGGCTCTGAGTTCTGGGGCACCTGGGTGGCTCAGTGGGTTGAGTGTCTGACTTAAGTTCAGGTCATGATCTCGCAGTTCATGGGTTTGAGCCCTGGGTTGGGTCTGTGCTGACGGCTCAGAGCCTGGAGCCTGCTTCAGATTCTGTGTCTCCCTCTCTCTCTGCCCCTCCTCCACTCATGCTCTCTCTCGCTCTCTCTGTCTCTCAGTAAATAAATAAACGTTACAAAAGATGGCTCTGAGTTCCTAGAGAAAACCAGGTAGAACATCTACATCTCAAAGGCACAGAGAAAGGATGTAAGTTTCTCCAAGAAGGGCTTTTGCTGTCTGAATCCAAATCTTTTACAATATCTGCAAGCCTTTGAGATGGATAGAGGGGGATTGGTAGAGAGGATAGGTGGGCTTTGTATTGTTTCTAGAGCTGCATGTCTGTTCTTAGAAAGACTGATACTGTAAGATGAGTACATTTGTTTTTAATTCTTCAAAGAATAAGGTTGCAATCTGAATATGTAGCCCCTGACCCAGCCATGGAAGTACGGGAGCCTCCATTTGCTTCTTTGTATCAGGAAGATCTGCAACAAATCAAACGATTTGTATGTTCTAGATTTACAGCTGGGTTTCTTTACAACACTTTAGTAAATCCTTCCACTGTACTTACACTGCTTTCCATTGTAAAGCAGTGCCTTTACAATGCTTTTCTTTCTTCTGGGTAAATAGTTTCGTTTTAGCTTAGGGGAGAAGGCCTAAAAAAGTTCTTATCAGGCTCTGAATATCAGCTTCCAGTTTGGCTCATTTATGACCACAGAGCTACTTAAAACAATCCTTTTGAGTATCTTGTCAGGTTTCAGCTAGAGCAAACAGTAAATATTTCTGGCAGTATTGAACCACCCCATGGAGCTAAGAGGGGTTCTCAAAGAGGTGCAGATGATACTAGTTACCCAAATCCAGAGCCACTGTGAAAAATACCCAATAGAGAGAAAGACCTGGACAGTCCCCCTGAGAGCCGCAATTGCTGGGGTATGGTAACAGTTGGTAGGACCCTAGCTGCAAATGGAATGCCGTCCGCATTTCTGCCCAGCCTTATCTGGCCACAAATAGGGTGCAACACAGATTTATGTTCAGCCATCTTTTGGGGGCCCCTAATCTGACAGTTGCCTAGCTAAGTTCTCAGGGTACAAAATGAGACAAACAAGAAGGCAATAGTTATCCTTGTTTGAGAAAGGATGGATAACCCATGTTTTTTTTCTGCGGATCCAAATTTGGAAAGGAAGGGAAAATGTGAAATTTACCTTCTTATCTTGACCAGGCACCACAGACAGTCATCTGGGAGAGCTGACTTTGGTAAGAATTCTTACCTTTTGCTGGCTTCTGCCAGCTTTCCCAGAATGCCTTCTTCATGGCTGCATTGTGAGTGAGGTGTCCCAGCTGGTCTTATCCTGGCCAGCAGAAATTATAGAGGAAGAAGAATAATTTTCCCTCTACTTTTTATAGTGAGTGTCTGGCTGAGACCCCTTGTTATCAGGGCACCTCGTAAATTGATAAGATTATCTAAAATGGTTAAAAGTTTCCCACTGAAGCCAGTATAATTGAAGATTATCTTTGGTAAGGTTAACCTACTTGTTTAGTCTTAAAAGAAAGTTTTATTCACCTGAGGCCTCATGTGGGCACCGGTTCATTTAAGTCAGACCTAGTCTGACCCCAGACCCAGTCCAGTTTTTAAGTCCGATGCAGTCCATTTCCAGCAGTTTTGAACCCAGTCCGGAAGTAGAAATGTTGAAATAAAGTGGGAAAGCTCATAACACGAAAGCTGTGGAACCCGGATCCAGGATCCAAGTAGGACTTGCTCACCGTCTCCACAGGCAGCAGGAAAGCAGCATGCTCCAGGGGCTCATGTTTGCTTTCCGTGTTTGGTTTCTCATTGCTCTGGAACTGGTAAAAGATAAACTGAGGCATATTAAAACACTGTGGAGTTTATTTGAGCAAAAATCAATTCGAATCGCGCTGCACCAAACTGGAAGTGGTTAGAAGCACTCTTTTCACAGGAGCTCGGGGAGAGATTTTTTGTGAAGAAAAGATGGAAGCAAAGTACGGAAATGATTGATGGGCTGTCACTCTAAGCCTAGGTGGCTGTTTGTGATGGGTTATCCTTAGCGTTTTGATTTTATAACTGTGAGGCATTTAGAGACTTAGATTTTGGTTTGCTTTTGTAGGCCACGGCATTAGAGCCTCCTCAGTTTAACAGCCTCCTTGTTTAATAAGATTTTATGTTTCAGTCTCTCACAAAATATTCATTTATTGGGTCAGTTTCCTATGTCAGCTAATTATACTGTGTGGATTCTCTATGACTACAGCAGTGATGATGTCCTTTCCCAGGTAGTTGGGTTTTTTTTGCCTTGAGTTTTAGAATCACTATTACCTTGGGTTTGATAGTTCCTGTTATCCTATAATTTTTTTTTTAAAGTCAACACAAGGGATGGGCTAAATGGGTGATGGGTACTAAGGAGGGCACTTGTTGTTATGAGCACTGGGTATCGTATATAAGTGATGACTCACTAAATTCTACTCCTGAAACCAATACTACACTATATGTTAACTAACTTGGATTTAAATAAAATTAAAAATAAATAAATGAATAATCAATACAAACATGAAAATAAGAAATAAAAATGGTCTTTTAGCCTTATTTTTAGGCCTGGATCAATAGATATGCACCAGGCCAGAATTTGTCTGTCGTTAATTCATTTGCTTTTTTCAGTTTATCTTTTGCACAATAGTATGGGAAGACACACTTGAAATGTGGACATTCCTCCTTGGGATTTGCTATGGAGATAAAACTTGTAAGAACTGAAGCAAGTAGAAAGTGCTTAATACTCTAAGTACAAGAGTATATGAAGTTCCATGGATGTTCTAAGGAGGGGAAGAACGTTTCCACTAGGGTAGCAGTTAAGTAGATGGGGTGGAGGCAGGAGTTTTGAAGATGGTCTTAATGTTGGGTTGGCATTTCAGAATGACCTTACAGAGTAGGTAAGACCTTAAAAAGAAGTTTTGAGGTGGGAAAAGTATTACAGGGAGGAAATAGTATGAAGGAAAGCATTTTGGTCACCAGTGGGACTGATATGAAGACCAAGGGGTTACTTAGACTAATGTGAAAGTGCCAACAAAGAAAGTGCCAGAAACTAAGGCTACACATGAGTTACGCGGAGATCAGGGAAACTTTGGGTGCCAAACTCAAGATTTCTTGCACAGGTATAAACTTTTGAATTTCTATGTAGCAGTGGTATACGGGCCCTGAGAATGCACCTCATAGGCCTCCTGCGTGGGGCGGGGGTGGGGGGGGGGGGACAATTGTCCCAGGACCCCAGCCTCCGCCCTCTGGAATCCATTGTAGCTCTTGCCTCCCATGGGCTGCTCCCCAGCAATGACTGAGTGGGGACACTGAAGCATGCTGTTTCAGGAGACAAACTCTTTTGTTGGTTGACCTTGGATTAAGAACTCCCAGACAGCTTTGCTGAAGCTTCCTTAGACAGTAAAGGTGGGTCTGTCAGCTCTCTTAACCTTGCCTGACCCCATCTGTTTTTTCCCTTTGCGTGGCATTTCTATTAACAAAATGCTCATATATTTAATCTTGGCTTGATTCCTGCTCCTGAGATAAAGGACCAGGACTAAATCAAGGTGTTTAAGGGTAGCAACCTGGTTGGAGGTGTAGGACTTGGGAAATTGTCTCGAAGATGTGTTTGTATGGCAAGCACACTGCTTTTACTTAGATCACGTAGATATTTGAAGACCCTTTGATGGAACCGGTGGCAATTATAGAGGTCTGTTAGCAACCCCCTAGGTTACCCTGGGTGTTGGCAGTGGGAATCACTTAATATTTTTGACTTATTGGGGCACCGTGGTGGGTCAATCAGTTGAGCAACCGACTCTTGGTTTCAGCTCAGGTCATGATCTCAACAGTTCGTGGGATTGAGCCCTGCATCAGGCTCTGTGCTTACAGTGCAGAGCCTACTTGGAATTTGCTCTCTCCCCCTCTCTCTCTCTTCCCTTCCTCCACTCATGGTTTCTCTCTCTCTCTCTCTCTCTCTCTCTCTCTCTCTCTCTCAGAATGAATAAATAAACATTAAAAAAAAACATTTTGACCTTTAGGAATGGTGACACAGATTATTTCATAGTTCAGTCATTAACTATCTATTATTACATAATAACACTAATTCTTGCCTCTAGTTCAGCGCTTCTGACTTAGAAAAAAACTAACGTGTTAAGTGTTTGACAAAGACAGCTTAGAAATTATTTTCTCCATTATTTTTTCTCCTTAGTATCCTTTTAATACATTTTGTCAGGAATTATGGCATGGCTGTACAATTTCTTAATTTGTATGTTCTTTCTTTGTATAATTCGTGAAAGAACTCTCGTGGCGGCCAAAAATTACTTTGACTCCATTTAGTATTAATAAAGACATGTGTTAAAGCATGCGCTCTGTTTGCCTGTTACTCAGCTTTGGGTTATGCTTGGTCTTGCATTGAAATAATTCTATGTTAAGGACCTCGCCGTTGGTTGCCTTGGATATCATGGTACTGTCACAACTTTAGGCTGTGACTTTGCTGCAGGTGCTAACAGGAGGAGACAATAGGCTGCCAAGCAGAGGCAGGGAGGGAAAACTGGATTCCCACACATATCGCGGCCTTGGCATGTTGCACACATTGCATGAGTCTGTGAAAATAACTTCTACTGGGAATATGTGCCATAAATAAACAAAGACTGCTCAGAAAGTTAACAAGAATGAAGGAATGAGGGAGGAAGAAGAGAGGAGTCTGGGCGAGGACTGACGGCCCTTGAAGGCCATTGTAGTGGCAGCGCTAAATGGGTGGTCAGACACAGTGGAAGGCCAAGGACGGAGGAAGCCATCTGCGGGACACTACACCCCACAAGAATAAGCCAAGACCATGAACAGGGTAAGTAGAAGTGAGGGGAAAATGGCCAATTGTTTTTGAGTCGTGTGCACAACTGGAGAATTGGGAGCTTTTGGTTCTTTTAGGGAGAGCTCGCACTTCCTCTGAGTGACAGTGGCTGGCGTTATTTAACAAATGCCAAAGCAGCCAGGCCTATTTATTTGCAAAGCCATCCTGTCATTCTTTTGTTGCTCTGGGAACTTCATAGAGAATCGGTGCCTCGTTTATCCGTGGAGACTTCCATTCATCTGCTAATCCCCTAAGAACAAAGCTGCATTCCAGAATTGAAGAGTTTAATGGACATTTTCCATTGACCTTCTCACTCTGATTTTGTTGGCATTCTTAGGTTCTGTTTATAGTAAAATGTGTTTCCTTGGGTACTAAAATGGGCTTTTTCCCTAGTAAATGTCTGTGCCTGTGTAGAAAAATGTGGAAGAAACTTTATTATTCATCGTTACAAGTAGTTTCATAAAGTTAATCATTATTTAAATTTAGTAGAGATAGGAAAAGTCAAAAGAACATCTGTTTGTGACATTTTCAGGAGATGAGTTCTTGCGATGAGTAAAAGGGAGTGGATTATACTGTTCTTTAAAAATGTGTAACACATTTTGTATGAAGAAGACAATCAAAACCAGATATCATTTATCTCATAGGTGGATGGAAAAGAGACCAAGAAAAAAAAATAAGTGGCTTGGTGACCTAACTTTACCCAGAGAATGGAAAATAAAATGCAAGACTCCAAACCCTGCCCTTCTATTTCATCTTCATTTTGGAAAAATACAGGTGAGTATAGTCATTCTGAAAATTGATCTAGGGGCTGTGAAAACAAAGTCTCCAAGACAGCAGTGCAGCTGTGAGTCAAAGAAGTTTTTGGTTTCCTTGCAAATATAATTAGAATGGTATTGTTTTCTTATTCATGAATGTGGAAATGTGCGACTTGATTATTTTTTATTTATTCATTTATTTATTTTTAGTTTTTTGAAATTCAAGTTAACATATAGTGTAGTGTTGGTTTCAGGAAGAGAATTGAGTGATTCATCACTTACATACAACACCCAGTGCTCCTCCCAACAAGCGCCCTCCTTAATGCCCTTCACCTGTCTAGCCGAACCCCCTACCCACCTCTCCTCCAGCAGCCCTCAGTTTGTTCTCTGTATTTAAGAGTCTCTTATGGTTTGCCTCCCTCTCTGTTTTTATCTCAGTTTTCCTTCCCTTCCCCTATGGTCATCTGCAGTGTTTCTTAAATTCCACATATGAGTGAAATCATAGGACATCTGTCTTTCAGTGACTGACTTATTTTGCTCGGGATAATACACTCGTTCCATCCGCTTTGTTGCAAGTGGCAAGATTTCATTCTTTTTTTTTTTTTTTTTTTTTTTTTAAATTTTTTTTTCAACGTTTTTTATTTATTTTTGGGACAGAGAGAGACAGAGCATGAACGGGGGAGGGGCAGAGAGAGAGGGAGACACAGAATCGGAAACAGGCTCCAGGCTCCGAGCCATCAGCCCAGAGCCCGACGCGGGGCTCGAACTCACGGACCGTGAGATCGTGACCTGGCTGAAGTTGGACGCTTAACCGACTGCGCCACCCAGGCGCCCCAAGATTTCATTCTTTTTGATCGCCGAGTAATATTCCATTGTGTGTGTGTGTGGGGGGGGTAGATATATGTATATACCACATCTTCTTTATCCGTTCATCAGCGACTTGATTACAAAGCACATCTATGTGCTTTGTAGTTGTACAGGACATATGAAGATGTGCTAACACAGAACTCGGTCTGCATAGAAAAGGCGACTGTGACAACAGTGACGGTGACAGTCACAGCCTAGGGCGTACTCATTCTATGCTGAACATTGTACTAAGGTGTGCTCCATAGGTTTTCCGATCAATCCTTATAATAAGATTAATTATTTTCAGCATTTTATGAATATGGAAACTGAGGCATAGAGAGGTTAAGACACCGGCTGAGCTTCATGTATCTGGTATGACGAGTCCAGGTTTGTTATCTCTCTCCAAGGAGAATTCTCTTAACCAGGGCAGATTGTATAACTGGTATACTGAGTGACGATTGGAAAACACCAGCTTCTTTCACACATTTGATTCTTCTGAAAGGATATCCAGATTGTAGAGGAAGCTGAATCAGAATGCGCTGATTCATACAAGGCTTTGGCATAGGAATGACTACTATGCGGCCTGGTCTTACGAGATCTTAGGTCCATCGACGACTTGCTTTTGGAAGAAGGACTTCACCAGGTAGGTTCAGTTTCCAGGCAGGTAGTTGGAGTAATGGAAGACTGCAAACATTGAATTTAGGCAACAGCAGGAGAAACAGGGTGAAAAGCGTAGTTCTCAGTTCATGGGTCCCGGAAATCCAGACAGCTGCTGAAGGTCCAGGGTAGACAAATTCTGTGAGCTGTAGTGGTGGTCTCCAAACTTATTTGTTCACACGTCACCTCAGCAAAAACTGCTAAGCCTGTCCATATATGCACATGTCTGTGTATGTCTATATATGTTTATAGATCACACACAGTAGGCCCCTCACACCCGTGCTGTCGCTTTCGGCGGTTTCAGTTACCCGCGGTCACCTGCGGTCCAGAAATAGGTGATCCTTCTGCTGACATATCGTTGGAAGGTCGGTTAGTAGCCCAGCACTCCATCACAGCGCCTGCGCCACTAACCTCACTGCACCTCCTCGCGCGGGCGCTGTGTCCTGTCATCGTCACAAGAAGGGTGAGTACAGCACAATAAGACCTTTTGAGTGAGACCACATTCACATCATTTTTGTTACAGTACATTGTTATAATTGTTCTATTTTGTTACTACTTCTTGCTGTCCATCTCTTACTGTGCCTCATTTATAAATTAAACTCTATCACAGGTATGTACGCATAGGACACAACATAGCATTTATAGGGTTTGGTGCTACCCAGGGGTTCACGCGTCCACTGGGGGTCTTGGAATGCATCTCCCTCAGATAAGGGAGGCTGACTGTACTACTGAATTAATATATTAAGAGATCTTAAATGAGATTTTTAAACATGCATCAAGTTTAGTAAAGTTTTGTAAAGTAATGGACTGAATGTTGTCTCATGGTTTTTTAAAAGTTTTAATTCCAATATACTTAACATACAGTGTTACATTAGTTCCAGGTGTGCAATATAGTGATTCGGCGATTCCGTGCATCGACTCGGTGTTCATCACAAGTAGACTCCTTAATCTGCATCGCCTGTTCCCCCATAGCACCTCCCCACCTTCTGCCCCTCTGGTGACCATCAGTGTGTTTTCTGTAGTTAAGAGGCTGTTTCTTGGTTTGTCTCTCTCTCTCTTTTTTTTCCTTTGTTCTGTTTCTTAAATTCCACATATGAGTAAAATCAGATGGTATTTGTCTTTCTCTGACTTATTTTGCTTAGTGTGACACTCTTTAGTTCTATTCATGTCTCATGTCATTGTAGACAGCAAGATTTCATTCCTTTTTTATGGCTGAATAATATTCCCCCCCACATCTTTATCCATTCATCTATCGATGGACACTTAGCCTGCTTCCTCATGGTTTTTATTTTTACTGAAAAAATATGCTAGTGGTGTGTTTTTATAGTCTGGATATTTAATTTTAAAATATTTCACAAATTTTGATGACTTTGTGCCACCATTAGCCAATTTCTCAGGTAGAAATATACTTTTGTGGTGCGATTGATGGTTAACAGTAATGGATGTTAATTAATTCATATGTAGGGAGTCTTCTTAATTTTGATGTCCTGTAGCTGATTTCTCCTCAGATCTGATTGCATGAGTATTTTTCAAATACTGCATATCACAACCTATCGTGGGTTATAATAGTAATAGTAACTAATACCAGTTTTTAATAAAATAGAAGGGAAAATGTTAGAGTACATAATTAAGAGGTATTGTTTTGAGAAACTCTTATCTCGTGTATATACCTATAGCTCTATATTTGTAAATACTTACATGTCTATAGATACATATCTAAATACTGAATCGGGATGTGAAATGTGGCAGTCACACTTTTGAAAATATTGAATTAGATCATTATTTTTTTACTCAGGACTTGTCATTGTTTAAGAGCTTATGCTAGGTGACAGAGAAAAGTAAACTATTTTCTCTTGTTTTTAAAAATTTTTTTTTAACATTTATTTATTTTGAGAGAGAGACAGAGAGAGACAGAGTGCGAGTGGGGGAGGGGCAGAGAGAGAGGGAGACACAGAATCTGAAACAGGCTCGAGCCAGTTTCAGCACAGAGCCCGATGCAGGGCTCGAACTCAAGAACCGTGAGATACTGACCAGAGCCGAAGTCGGACACTTAACCGACTGAGCCACCCAGGTGCCCCTATTTTCTTTTGTTTTTTTAATGTTTGTTTACTTTTGAGAGAGAGACAGAGTGGGGGAGGGGCAAAGAGAGAGGGGGTCAGAGGATTGGAAGCTGGCTCTGCACTGACAGCAGAGAGCCCAATGTGGGGCTCAAACTCACAAACTGTGAAATCACAACCTGAGCTGAAGTTGGATGCTTAGCCGACTGAGCCACCCAGGCGCCCCAAACTCTATTTTCTTACTTTTCAATTATGCTTGTGTAATTTGCATAAGTGTCAGTCCTTGACAAGTAGAGAATATAATCTGTAAATTCACTTAGGTCCATGTTAGGACCTTAGGTCCGCTTAAGGTCCACATCAACTGCAACAGAATGAAAGTATTCCGGGTGCCTGACAGAACCCTTGATAACTCATTTCCCTCGGGAGAGTTCCAGCAACGTACCAGGTTCATGGCCTTTAGACATCCCCACTGAGAGAGAGTGCCACTGACAATCTTTATATGACCTGTTAGCAAAGCTTAATTTCTTTCCTATTATTTTAGACCAAAAAAATGCATTTAAATAAAAGTGCTGATATTTTTATCCTGCACCCCAGTGGACTGTGTTGGGCCACACCCTGTGGAGCACAGTCTCTGCTTTGTAGGCACGTTCTCCACTGGCAGCCACCCCTGCCTTCTGTTCTGCCCTCATGTCACACAACTGTCCCTGCTCTGGCCTAATCACACTGAACACACCAAACAGATTCCTGTCTCAGGGCATTTGAACCAGTGGTTCTCATTACCCGAAATGATCTCTATGAGTCTAGCTCTTTGTCATGATGCAAGATTTGGTTCAAAGGATACCCTCTTGAAGAGGCCTTCCTGATTACTGTATTTCGCAGAGCCCTCTCCTCTTTCCATAGCCCCCAGTTACTCTCTATTCTCTTTCTGTTCTATTGCTCTCTTTGATTTATTTATTTTCACAGAACTTACCACTATCTGTTTAATCCCCCTCACACATTCTAAGCCCCTCTAGAATGGGATCTTGTCTCTACAGTCCATCCCCCATATCCCCAGGATGTTTTGGGGGCTGGTAAATATTTATGGAGAGATTCAACATTTCTCCTGTCCCTCTGCCTCACTTGAACCAGTGCCTTTGGGTCTAGTTTTTTCATTTGTGTCTGAAAACAGTTCCTCCCCATGATATCAGTTGGCAGAGACACTGTATTAGGAAGGATGGGGTGGTTGATTGTAGGGTAAGCTGGATGCTGTGAGAACTCCCTGGAAGTAATACTTGTGACCTAAGGATTGGGTAGGGATGCTTGTCCTGGAAATCCTGATGACTTATTTCTGGTAATGAAGTGATTAGTCCACTTTTATGTCTGAGAACAGAGACCTTCACAATTGCAGGTGAATTATGCTTTTAGCTCTAAAGGAGATCAAATTTTTGTGTTCCATAGATAATTTCCCCGATCAGAAATTTGATCTCCAACTGGAGATGTTTTCTTGAGACACAATTAATAGAGTCTGCTAAATTTTATCCCTGAAGACAAAATATTACACTCTGAATTTGGAGTTAACCAACTGTACCTAAATTCCCTACCATCCTGCCTTATGTCTGGTACTCGGTAGACTCTTAATAGGTATCAGTTAGATGAATAAATAAATAACCACAGTCATGGGGGTTGGGTCTGATCTGGCTCTGACATTATTCAGCTGTGCTACCTAGATCAGGGTCTGACAAACTATGGTTCATAGGCCAAGTCCAGGCCACCACAGTTTTTATAAATAAAGTTTTATTGGAACACAGTCATGCTCATTTGTTTAAGTATTGCCTTTCACACCACAGTGGCAGAGTTGAGTAGGTGTGACAGAGATGAGATAGCCCACAAAGCTTAAAATATTTACCCTCTGGACATTTATAGGAAAAGTTTGCTGACCCCTGGGCTGGGGAATGCCACTTAACTTTTCCAGGCATTGATTAGGTCATTCATAAAATGAGTTGAATGGACTCAGTGATGTCCAAGGTCCTTCTCAAAGCTTACATCCGCATTTTCTAGATTCTAAGATACTATGTTCCTAAAGAAACTCAAAGTGAATGGACTTAAGGTTACCCTCACTGTCTTCTTAGAAAACATATGATTTCATGAAGTTGTGTTTTCATTAAATGGAGATATAAGTTTTGCCACATTTATCTGAAAGACATACGGAATGTTGCAGGTTGAGTTTATTTCTCTGGTTTGGTGTTTAAGTGTTTGGAGGAGTAGATGTATTATGCTGCTTAGTACCTTCCCACTGCTTTTGCCAAGGGCTCTGCTGAAGTAAAAGTCAAGAGTTTGTAAAGAAACTGATAAGTGGGTTTGCTTACAATCTATAATGCTTTAAGTGGGGGTCTGGTATATTGAGCTAAGAAGTAAAAAATAACATTAAATGTAACATTAAAATCTCAGCTTGGGTTACTGTGAGGTCATTCATGGTCCAGATAAGAAAATTATTCACTGCTACATGTTTCAGGAGAACAATTCTGGTCCGGAAAGAGACAAAAATTGTCTTCGTTAAGTTAGAATCAATTACTCTATCTTGATTGGTTTTCTTGTTTGGGCTTAAATTATAAGTGCTTAAGTACATAAAAGCCCTGTGGATCCCTTTGAAAGATCATCAGCCCTGCAAAAATTTTGTTCAGGTCACGAAACTTGTAATGGGTATTTCTTCTCATACTTGCCTTCCGCTTGCCTTCCTCCAATTACTGTTGACTGCACGCTTCATCACAGATCACAGAAAATGAGCATCACCATCAGATCACGTAGTCAGGACTTTGTAACAAACTGAACAACAACAAAAATAGAATACATTGAAGTTTTATGAGAGGATAAGCAATGAATTGCAATTCTGGGACTCTGTCCCTCCCTCTTTCAACATTTCCTGACCATGTACTATGTGGCAGTTCTATACCAGGAGCTGGAATATCTCAGGTATATGTTATCTTTCATAGATTGCACATCTATAGCAATTTAGAGATTTCACACCATGATCCCACTTGGTTCTCACATGAGACTTTGGGAGGGAATCAGAACAAGGATTCCATCTACCCCTAAGGTTTATGTGGGACCCCTCTGTGGGAATACTGGAGTGAGGGAATGGAGATGGGAGCTCAGCCTGACTGCCTGGAGAAACTCCGGCCTCCTCCATGTGAGGTTTTTTGTTTTGTTTTGTTTTAGAAGGGATCTTGGTGTGCTCTGGCGAACGCCTGGCACCTCCATCTCACTGATCTGAGGTAGGAAGCAGAAAAAGGTCAGTGACAAGGTACAAGGGCCCTAATTCCTAAGTTCCACCCTATTCTGTCTTCCAGACCCAAGCAGGAGGCTGGATTTTCAGCTCGCAGTGAGAGTGGCCCTTCTGAGCCTGCAGAATTCCCGGATAACTCTGGTGCTTCCCCAACATCCCCTCTCCTAACCAAACTCAAAGAGCTCCTTCCTCCTTGGGTGTAGAGTGCTTGCACGGGCATCTCTGAAATGTGAAAATTCTTTGCACATCATCCATCAGTGCTTGATGGTGACCTGGCAATAATAGAAACTGCATCTTAGACCTGTCAATAGGTAACTCTGCCTTTGGGTAAGTGACTCTCTGAGCTTTAACACCCTGACTTGTGAAATAGGGGAGTTGGACTAGATTATCTTTGAGGTCTTTCCCGATTCTTGCTTGCCATGCTTTTTGGACTTACATTTGATTCCCAAATTAACTCAGTTTATATAGGGCTCCTGATCCAGAGATATCACTATAGCAGATGCTGTCACGGCAGTGCGTGTTCATATCCCCTTGGCACTCACCGTTTCGGCAGGCTTTCACTATCACTCTGCCAGAGGCTTTCATCTGGCTGCCGAGACATGCTTGGCTGCAAATGCTGGGGAATTCAGATCCTCAGGAGTGGTCCTCAATTAATGCCAAATGCGAGCTGAAGAAGGATATTGCAGCATCCTTGTTCCTTGGGGGAGACATCTCTCAAGCAGGTTCTTGCTTATCCACAAGCAGTAACTGGTTAGTTAATGCACACTGCATTGACTTCTTCCCTTCCTTCTCTTACATCACCTCCCAAATGAACCACTTGCAATCAGATCCTTATCTCAGGGTTTGCTTCTGGGGGAATCCACCCTAAGATCAGTCCCAAGCAAGTCCTATTGTGATTCATCTAGTAGCACATGCATTGGTTCACAGTGGTCAGTTCCTTGAGGAATGTGTCTTGTTTACCCGGACTAGGGTTACCAGATTTAGCAAATAGAAATACAGGAACTCTAGTTATTTCTCAATTTCAAATAGTGTCAAATAATTGCTTAGTGCAAGTATATCCCATCTCAAATATTACATGATGTATACTTATACTAAAAAAAAATCATTGTTTACTTGAAATTCAAATATAATGGGAGTCCTGTCTTTTATCGGTCATCCTTAATCCCAGTTCTCATTGGGAGCAGTGGGCATTGCACCTAGACCGACACCAGGGCTGAGGAAAGGAGGGTGATTGGGATTGGCTTAGAAGATATAGAGCGTAGAGGGAGGGAGGGAGGCAGACCTGAATAGCAATGCTTAGAGATAAAGACATGTTGAGTACCAACTAGTAGGTGGGTGTGAGGTGGTAGATAAGGAATGATCAATTCAAAGAGCTTGGGCAAGGAAGCAAAAACGGGGTACAAGAAAACTGCAAGCTGCAGTTTCAAACATTGTGGGGAAGGAGGTGCCAAAGTCAGCGAACTTGCCGAGACGTTATCAATTTCTCTAGCCCTATTGCCTCGCACAGTGCCTGGCTCACTCTGGGCGCTCACTAAACATTAAATGAATGATGGGGTAGGAAGATTGGTGGAAATAAGAAATTCTGCCATTGTGAGCTTTATGGAAAACGGTGCCCACTAAAAAATGCACAGGGCCTTTTAGAGCAATGACTTGCATCTGATTATAGAAGCATAGAAAATATGAATTGCTATGTGAATTCTAAGTAATGAGCTTTTCTAATCCTTTCCTCATTTTTCATTGCAGGTACAATTCAACTTAAATCTTTCATGGCTAGTCGGGTTTTTGAATGCCACTTGTATGTTCAAAGCTAATTTACTTAATAGCTAACTTATCTGAACCTTGACCAATATTATTGGAGCATTTAGATTGACAGAGAGTTTGGGATGAAAATTCCCTATTCAATTTCAGAAGATTGTAATCAATTTATGTTTTTAATGACATTTCCTTTTCTTTCTGCAGGAAGGATAAAATCTCATCCTAGGTCTATTATTTCTAGCTATAAGTTCAAAGTTGAAAAAGATTGGTTTTATCCTCAGCAAGCGATGTGATATTTCCTAACTCTTTGGTAGAGAAAATGAAGAGAAATACAAAAATAAACGTCAGCATTTAGATAATAGAAAAGTAGTGCTAACACATCCTCAATTTTCATTAAAGTCAGCTTTTGTTACTAGAGAAAAATGTTTTTTTTTTTAAATTTTTTTAATGTTTATTCATTTTTGAAAGACAGAGAGAGACAGAGCACAAGCAGGGGTGGGGCAGAGTTGGGGGGCAGACACAGAATCCAAAGCAGGCTCCAGGCTCTGAGCTGTCAGCACCGTGAGATCATGACCTGAGTCGAAGTTGGATGCTCAACCGACTGGGCCCCCCAGGCACCCCAAGAAAAACGTTTTTATGAAACAATAAGCAGGCTGGTCTCCAAAGGGTGGTTTCAGCTTAAAATCATTTCTTCTGTAGATGATGTATCTTTAGAGTTAATATGTCCATTCTGTGTTAACTGTGTGTCAACCACATGAGAAGGGCAGAAATCTGTATATGGAGAAGTACTAAAAATGCACCTAGGAATTCAAAATAATATACATTTTAATGTAAAATTAAAGATGTACTTGTTCTAAGCTTTCTATCAAAAGTAAAAGTCTTCTCCGATGCTATAGAGAAAAGAAAGCAGAAAACCATAAACCCAAAATGGAGTCACTTGTGCTAGGCCCGTGTCACCAAATCAGGGCTTAATACCTAACATAACTGCAGTTTCCGACTTCCCTGTGAGTGTAGTCTTACCGGGTCAGTCTGGAGTTTTCTGGTTAGCACCAGTGAGGTAGTCTGCCACAAAGAGCCTCTTCTGTTCCCCAAAGGGAGGTGAGGTAATCTGCTCACTCTTTATCGCTGCTCTCTTCTGTCTATAAAAGTCTTCCATTTTGTATAGCTCCTTGGGCTCCTTTCTACTTACTAGATGGGATGCTGCCCAATTCATGAGTCGTTCAATAAAGCCAATTAAATCGTTAAGTTTTACTCCACTATATGTTTGGTATTTGAGGGAGCCCCTCAAAGCTGCTTTTTGACCTGTTACTTCGAGGTGTATTACCAAATCTGTGTGGTACTCTCATGGAAGTTTGCAGAGGAAGTAAAAGGAGGTCTCCTCTTTCTGAGAGTGTCAGGGTCAGTTATTCAGACCAATTCTCTGGATAAAATCTTCTTAGAAAGCTTAAAATTACTGAAGAGCTGACTAAAGCACAAAAGTGAAGGAAAATGTAAAATAACAAGCGTTGACCAGAATGTGGTGAATTGAAACCCTTGGGCATTGCTGTGGGAATGAAAAATGGTGTAGCTGCCGTGGAAAACAGTTTGGCAGTTTCTCAAAAAGTTAAACATAGAAATACCGTATGATCCAGCAATTTCGCTCCTAGGTGTATATTCAAAAGAACTGAAAGTAGGAACTCAAACATACTTGTACACCAATATTCATAGCAACATCTGTCACGATATTCAAAAGGTGGAAACAACCCAAGTGTCTGTCAGCAGATTAATGGATAAAAATGTGGTCTGTCCATACCGTGGGATATTATTCATCTACAAAAAGGAATGAGGGGGGCGCCTGGGTGGCTCCTTTGGTTAAGGGTCTGACTTGGGCTCAGGTCGTGATCTCAAGGTTCATGGGTTCAAGCCCCGCGTCGGGCTCTGTGCTGACAGCTCAGAGCCTTGAGCCTGCTTTGGATTCTGCCTCTCCCTCTCTCTCCCTGCCCCTCCCCTGTGCACGCACACTCTCTCTCTCTCTCTCTCTCAAAAAAAAATAAACATTAAAAAAAATTAAAAAGGAATGAAATTCTCATGCATGTTACAACATGGATGAACTTTGAAGGCATTCTGTTGAGTAAAATAAGCCAAACACTAAAAGACAAATACTGTCTGGCTTCACTTATACCAGATCCCTAGAATAGGCTATTTCATAGAGACAGAAAGTAGAACAGAGACGACCAGGGGCTGTGGGGAGGAGCAATTGGGGAGTTGTTGCTTAAGGGGTACAGAGTTTCTTCTGGGGATGATGAAAAAGTTCCGGAAATGGGTAGTGGTGATGGCTGCATGGCATTGTGAGTGTACTTAATGTCACTGAATCGTCCATTTAAAAATGGTTAAAACAGCAAATTTAATATTGTGTATATTTAATCACAGAAAAAAAGAAGGAAAAAAAAATGAAGGAGAAACCTGACAGGTAAATGAGCACAGAAGCTGCTTTTGACCTGAAGGCATTTACCAATTTTCAGAAAATTAAGACCTGTTCTTCACAGCCTCCTGCAGCAGGAGACAGAAAGCAAAGCACAGTCTTTTTGTTGGGTTTTTAATATTCATCTCATTGATTTTATCCTGATTGTGTCCACGAAGTTTCTGAATCAGAGACAGACTGTCATTAGTGTTATTTACATAACAATCATTGCATTGACCGCCCCTCCTTGTCCCAGACCTTACCCCCTCAAAATGAAAGTCAGGTGGAAAAATCTGTCCTGTGAGGGGCCAGATGATCCATAGGTGAGCAATGGAGAAGAATGGATTTTCTCTGCATGTATACTGGAGAATGAGATAGCTGCCCCCTCGCTTCTCTCAAAAAGAGGGAATAAAATTTTGCCTCCTGGGGATGGGATGAAAGGATCCTGGGTTCTCACTCTAACCTTTTAGTATGTGATTAAATCTTTTTAAGGACCAGATAAGCCTGAATGTCGCTGGCTCTCCAAGGCCCTGAGCCTCATTTTTCCCTTGAAATGTTAACACATACCTCCAGAGTTAAGTGAATCTCTCCAGAGTTCTCTCACTATCTATACAGTTCTAAATTACCTTCCCAAGGCTGCTCTTAGCTCTGGATCCCAAGTTTTCAGCAAGATTTATTCAGAAATCCCCACCTCTGCAGAAACACAAAAATATTTTCTCTGCACCCACACTGTTGAAGACCAGGCTTTAAAAAAATTTCTTTGTTAAAGTTCTGTTTATCAGCTCTTTCTAGTACTTAAGAATGATTTCCCCTTCTCACCGCTTCTATTCAACATTGCACTGGAGGTTCCAACAAGTACATTCAGACAAGAGGAAGAAGTGGGGGGAGAAGGACTCGGTGAGGAAGAAGCAAAATTGATTTCATGCGCAGGTTACACAATCATCTATGTAGAAAATGCTAAAGCATCTACAAGAAGCCTACTAGAACGAACTATAAGTGAGTTTAGCAAAATTGTACACAAGTACCTCTAACCTACGGCAGAACGTGATAGCTGCTTTTATAGAGGTACTGTGTCCTTTAGAAGTACTGAAGTGGGGACATTAATTCTCTTGGAGAAAGTAGAAGGCATCATAGGAGGTAAGCTGTGAATCACGTGTTTGAGGAAGGATTGATCTGGGTCAGGAAGAAGGCAATTGGTGTTCTGATGGGAGGACAGGGAAAAACACAAATGTTTGGAGGTGGAAAATCGTGGTGCTGAAATGCTGGACCTTGAATGTCAGACCCCAAATTAAGGACTTTATCTGAACGACTTGAAATAATTTTCCACACCTTCCTTAGAGTGTTATGTAATTATCTTCTCAACTATAAAATAGTAGGCTTACTTCTTTTTCTATTGGCTAGTCAAAAGAGATGATTATGTTCATAAGTAATTTAAATTGACCTTAGTATTTTGAAGCAGGCAAAATAATCCAGTTTGATGTAAAAGCAAATGAAAACATGAAATGAACATTTTCCAATCTGCTGCTCTTGGATATTTACCATCTTTCTACATAATCCTAGAATATAAGCTTTTCGAGGGTAGCACCATGTGATCTGAGTCTTTCACGTTTGCCACCGTGCAGGCCATTCAGTAGGCGTTTAATCCTTGCTCTCCAGCGATGATGTAAAACTGCAATCATCTAGGTGGTAACTCTTGACATTATTAAAAAATGAGTGCTTCCAAGAAAAGAAAAATCCACAGCACACAGCCAAACAATAAATATGGGAAATAGGCTAGAAATAGATTTATTTCTTAAAGCCCCTGCTTCTAGGACCCAGCGCTTAACTGGAGTGTCCTTCCCCCATCCAGGTCACATTGAGCAGCCTGGACATTTCCCAAGGCAGACAGCTTCCTCCTCCTGTAATCCAGTCTGTAGAGGAGGACGTGGTTTTCCCTGATTCCGAACACCATTCTGCTTTATTAAAAACTCTTTCTCCTTCCTATCCCAAAGCAGATGGGGCATGCACCTCTCTTTCCCTGCCTATTCAGTACTTTCTCATAGGAACCTCCGAGCACAAACCTGAGCCCTTCGGAGCCGACCCCTTCACACCAATTTCCAAAATAAGCCCTGGAGTGGACAGACAGCCGTGCAGACACAGTTGACCATGTGAGCAACTCGCCTTCCTTGGGATCACACCCGCTCCTACTCAGAAAGGAAATTCTGAGGCTCTGAACACTGTTCTTTCTCCCAAGACAACTTTCTGTCTGTAAGATTTCTCCCTTAGGCATGCCATTCTTAATGAGAAGATGTCCGCCATCGCCTGTGGACTTGAACTGCACTTTTGCTTTTGAAACCATGTGCCTCATTTTCTCAGTGTTGAATTTAAATAGACTGCTGTTATTGTATTTAGTTGAAAAGACTTTTTTTTTTTTTACACTAATATGAGGCTCATAAGGAAACATCCCAACTGGGTTGGTTAAGGTTACCCGAATAGGCAGGGAATCTATGTCCTCATTATCTCTGCCTTGATTTGTTTGGCTGTCAAAGATCTGCTCAGAATAGTTTGCCAGAACAAACCCTACTTGCAATGGGATGACAGAAACTGAGGTAAAATGAAGAATATGTAACAAAGGAGAAACTAGCATATTAAAAAAAATTTAATGTTTATTTATTTTGGAGAGAGAGTGCGCTAGTGGAGAAGGGGCAGAGAGAGAGGGAGACACAGAATCCCAAGCAGGCTCCAGGCTCTGAGTTGTCAGCACAGTGCCCGACGTGGGGCTTGAACCCACGGACCGTGACATCATGACCTGAGTCGAAGCTGGACGCTTAACTGACTAAAGCACCCAGGCGCCCCTCGTGTATTTTAAACAGCAGGTTTGGGAGACTTGCAAACTATAGTAGTGTGTTATTTCAAAACAGAACCAATAGAATACATCCACGCACACACACACATATATTTGGACAAGGGTTCATAGAGCTGTCTTATAAGGAATTGGTTCACATGATTATGGAGGCTGAGAAAACCCCATCATCTGCCATCTGTAAACTGGAGACCCAGGAGAACCAATGGTATAAGTTCCAGTCAGAGTGCAGGAGAAGACCCATGTCTCAGCTCAAAAATAGGCAGAGAGAGCAAATTCTCCCTTCCTCCACCTTTTGTTCGATTCAGACCTCCAATGGATTCTCTAAGGCCCACCCACCCTGGGGAGGGAAATTCCTTTATTCCATCTACTGGTTCAAATGTTAACCCATTCAGATGCACACTCACAGGTACACGTAACATGATGTTTAACCAAATATCTGGGCACCCCACGGCCCAGTCAGGGAGACACAGAATTAATCATCACACGTAGTGAGCAGTTTAGCGAAAGTCCATGGAGAGTTGATATTCCCCACTTAAAATGTGTATCAATTTGGACAAATCAAATTGGCCACCTGCATATGAGTCCTGTGACTCACCCACTTTGACTTGACTTTGCCTGCCACCGGTCTTTGGCATGAGCCTATCTCAAATGTAAATGGCATCCCTCCTCTTTTGAACAACTTCACTAAAGCAATGGGTCTAGAACAGCAGTTTCAACCGGGGGTGATTCTACCTCAAGGGGATATTTGGCAATGTCCAGAGACATTTCTGGTCATCACAACTGGGGAGATGCTATTGGCTTCTAGTGGTTGGAGGCCAGGGACGCTGCTAAACAACCTCCAGTGTGCAGGGCTGCCCTATAACAAAGAAGTATCCAGCCCAAAATGTCAATCATGCTGAGGCTGAGAAATCCTGTTCTAGAGAGAAAGAGACAGTCCACACTGCTCAACACAATATGCCCCACATGTCCCGTCTTTGTCGTGAGAAACCAATGCTTTCTGAAAGCTTTCTAGATCGGGATTTTTCCACTGAGTTTAAATTACTGGGTAGGATCTAGTGTTAAAATTGGCAACTTTTGAATAACTGCATTAAGGTAGACACGTTACATATCAAATTTGGATGAGATGCAGGAAAGCCATGAGAGAAGTTAAGCGGCACTTTGAAATCGAAGAGAACTGTGTGGATGGTGTGCAGGTGGCTTTATTCCAGCTCATAGCGCAAAATACCCCATAGTGAGTTCTCAGATGAGGAAGAGCAAATACTCATTTTCGTCAGACGCAAATTGCTGAAACTGCAGTTATGACCTCTTCAGACCTTCAGAAGGTGCCAGTTCCTTCCCAGTATGACACCACTGTGATTCTAACTGCACTGGGTTGTCTTGAGCCCATAGGGGTCAGTGGGCAAAACTTCAGAAATCTTGTTTCTTGACTTGCCAGTTTGTGTGCTCTATTGCAAACCTGATTGCTTTTTTCTTAAATGGTAACCTGTACGTCTTTGCTCATGGTCAGGAAAAAAAAAAGTCCCTGTTAATAATTTACAAAAGACAGAGCTCCTCCTCTCTTGCATCCTCAAATCTCTCAAAACACGTGATCGTCTAAGCATATCTGGTTTCCAAGTAGCTGAGTGAGGAAATATGATTGGCCTCTCAGCATTGATTCCTCCTCTCCTTCCTCTCTCACTCTTCTTGCCTAGCAGTTGTTTGCTACGAGACGGTCATTGTTCCTATAAACGAATAAACAGAGTTCTTTCTTTCCATCCTTAGGAAAAGGTGGGCTGTTTTGCCTTCCTACCATGGACGAGGATCTTGAAGGAGAAACTTGGCAGACCTTTTCCATTCCCTGGGGCTTCGGCCAGGCAGTAGAGGATGAAGGAGGACATACATGCCAGTGAGTAACAGTCCTCAAGTACAAATAGCAGGGGTCCTGTCATTGCTTCCTGAGATTAGCTCCTGGTTTTCAGTAGGATGGATTTATTTGGACAAGGGTTGAAAACCATGTCTCAGAATTATACAAAAATGATGCCTTTGATAGAAAAGCGATGAGATCCTTCTGAGTTTTGTCTCAGTAACTGTAATTTTTACAAAAAGAACATTTGGAGGTGAGGCAGGAATATCCTGCAAAAGAAAAGCATAACGTCATACACTACTCTGGCTGTTTATTTTCTCACGACTGCATGTCCAGAGGCATGCTTTTGGGAAGAGAGAAACTGATTTTAGCTGCTCATCCTTATATATGGTATTCTAATCGGCTATCACTCACAGTAAACTTTTGACTGCACTTGTGCACTTTTTGCAAGGGAAATTGGGCTGTGCTGTGTTTATTTTCTTTTGAAAGTGGTATCTTCTCAATGACAAATGTATCTATCAAGATGAAAACTTTTCATTGTTAAGCAGAAAATGCTATGTTGGCTATACAAATTAGTTTGTATTTAATTGCTTATCTTCAGTGGTCTTGATAAATAAGTGTTTCTCCCTTGGAAACCTATTTTACAGAAAGTGCAGATCCTTGATGAGTGGCTGATGGTTTATATAAATATGTAATTCTTTCTTGATTTTGTCTAAGTTTCAAGTATTTTGAAATTCTTGAAATTTGTCAGTGCTGCATGCATTTTGGAATGCAAATTGGAAAGTTTCCAGTCATTGTGCTATTCAGTGCTTTCTCATTAATCACTGGTACTTGTGAGTTTGTTTAAATGATATTCTTTCAGCAGATTCTATGATTATCGAGTGTTGCAGCATTGCAATAAGAACATTATGTGAAGGAGCACCTATAAAGGAACTGCCACAGGTTAAGAGAAGCTCTCCAAATGAGTAGAATTCATTATCCTGGACTTTTATCACTTGGGACTTTGAGCCAAATGTGTTTAGAGTTGCCATCATTTTCCATAATAGTAATCACTTGGTGGCACTATGTATTTTAAAACAGTTTTGACAGTTTGCATGGGTGCGAATGAAACCTCTTTCCTTTCGTTGTAAGGAAAATTTAGAAAGTGACGTTGTCATTCTTTGGGACTAGAACATATGAAACAGCCTGATGTTTTGGAGCTAGCAACAGTGATCTCCCAAAAACTACTGTTCGCTTATGATGTAATTTCATTGGACAGCTTTTCTTTGTAGTGCACACATTTTCTTCCGGATTTCATACCTGAAAGATGAAATGATTGAATATACTTAAGCTAAAGAGAACAGCCGCTTAAGACAGGATCCTGAGCTTTGTGGCTCTTGCTTGTCTGATTAGTACCATGAAATGAAATAGATTTGGCTCCGAGCTCACTGAAGCATGTTGTTTACAGGTTTGGGAGAAAATAGATAATGAAAGGGATAAGGAATGTTTTAAATCAGAACACTAAAGACAAACCACTGAATTCCAGTTGGATAGTTTGTTGGCCGTACTTTTAACTCCATGTACCCAGTGAAAAGTCTAGTGTGTCTTGTTTTATTAGAATTAGTGCTAGATATGTATCTAAAGACTGGAGTTCCGTGTTATCCCTGGATGTGCTTAGTCATTAGATGATTCAAGTTAATATATTATTAATTTTAATTTTATACATAAAATACTATTTTATTTTTATGACTCAACACAAAAAGCAACCATTATTATAACTTCAGCTCATTTCTGCAGTGGACGATGCTCTCAGGTATAGAACCATGTAAATGTGGTTCAAGATTCAGTCGGTGGGGACAGTCTTCGTAGAGCAACAAGTGAGGCTGGCCCAATTCCCTCAATCGAGTCTCATTTGAGCTGCTGACTTTTCACAGGAGTACGATCTAAAATCCTTAGTCTGTCGTCCAGTCAGGCAGCGCAGGCTCCCTCATCTGGGAGGTCCCTGCAGCCCTTCTCCACGTTGCTCATTGCTGATCCGAAGAAGCTATCATAAGACTGAAGTGAAGACGAGAATGGTTCACTTTCCTGAAGTTTGTAACCTTTAAAATTAAAGTGACTCAAGATTGTTTTTGTTGTTGATTAAAGAGCAACTGGTTGCCCAGTAGAGCAGCCACACAGAATGGTCAGATTTCCGGAACCGGTCTGACCTGGCTGTGTGCCCTGGTGCCTTCATTTATTGCCTACATGGCTTTGGGCAAGTTTGTCAGTTTCATTAAGCCTCAGTCCTCATGTCTGTAAGATGAGGATAATACCTACCTCATGGGGATGGAGGGCTAAGTTAGTTATTGTAGGAACATCTCCTAGCACAGTGCCTGCCTCAGCCAGTTATCTGATTACCGACGGTCATTCTTAGTATTCGTATTAGTAGCAGTGATAGCGGAGCCTTTCAAAAACAATCTGGATCACAGGCCTTCGGGTTCAGTTTAAGTTTGAGAGAAAGTTATAGGTTATTTGGCTATATCTTCTGGCAGGAAGATTCTAATCTTCTAGTAGGAAAAAGGATTCATTTGGAACCTCACCTACTAGAATGGCAAACAGGGATAACACTGAGAATGCCAAGTGCTAGCCAGGGTACGGAATGACCAGAACTCTCATGGATTGCCCGCACGATGACAGAGATCGATGGGTGCCAGGGGTTAGGGGTTGGAGAAGTGTGTGAAAGTACCTTCTGTAATGGAGCTATTTTGTATCCTAATTGTGGTCATGGTTATAAGAACCTATACATGTGATAACATTTATATAGAACAGTAGTATGTCGAAAAGTCAAATTTACTATGTGATAATTTAAAACATGAAAAATGAGAATACAAGCTTTTGGCCCTTGAGGAGTTCATAGGTGCACTGAGGGACAAACACAAATACTTATAATGCAGTGGGGTGAATGCAGTGATCGCAGCGCGCTGAGAGAAGAGCTAACACCTGGTGTGGCATTCCGTACTGGTCTGATGTGACTGGGTTACAAGCGTACCCAGATATTGCTGCGCAAGAATTGTGGGGTCCTGAGGCCCGGGCCAGTTGCAGCCTTGTCCCTGTACCCTCAACCGTCTTCTATGTGTTCCAAGACCTGAAAAAGTCTGGGGGGGTCCTGGATTAGGGTATGATGAGACCCCTTTGCCTAGTCGCCTGGGAGGAGGAAGGTACCGAGAAACCTCCATAGGGGAGGTGGTGCCCGCAGTGGGAATAAAGGGTAAAAAAGAGAGAGCTAGGCAGAGCCAGCAAGCCAGTCGTTGCCTGACAAAGGCACAGAGGAGAGAAAGTGAGTACAAGGTGGGAGCTCTAGGGTATCCAAGATGACAAGAGTACGAAGTGTGACGTGTGGCTGGAGAACGGAGACCGGGGACAGATTTCTGGATAGCCTTGTATAATAAAAGGACATTTGGTTTTATGATAGTGGATTCTGGGCGTATTTAGAGGCACATGGGGGATGAGGCGGCAGAGACAGCAATTTGATGAAAGTGAGAAGAGGCTGCAGGGGTGGGATAATGGGAAGAAGTACAGGGTTTGATCTTAACTGTCAAGTGCTTGAGAACACACTTGTAGCATGTGTAGCATTAACGGCAGACTCTCCCTCCTGGGAAGATCTTTTCACTCATTCGTTCACCACCAATTCATTCAACAAATCATCCACCTGCCTGATAGGCACTATTTTAGGTCCCGGGGATCCAACAGTGAGCAAAATCAAGTCCCAGCTCTTGTGGAGCTGATATTTTCAGGGCTAAATGAGCTAAGCTTTGGACAGTTTTGAAATGTAAAGGGGCTCTGAGGTAATAATGCCTAGTAGACAGGTGCTATAAAGACCAGTCTGAGCTGAAAATTCAAATTGGTGGTCACTGGTACAAAGATAGAAATCGGAGCCTTAGAAGTTGATTGAATAATCCATCTTTTGATACTTCAATAAAGCTGGAAAAAACCTATTTTTTTCACCCAAATTCTCAATGATTTGCCATTAAGGCTTGTTCTTCTGTAAGAGGAGGGATCCGTCTAGCTTATGCTGTAATCTCAAGGGTGCTCATCCACCCAGATTCCTTTTTTATGACATCCTGGCAAAGGGTTCTCTAACCTTTCTAGAAGAGACTGTGTTACAATGAACAGATGTGTCTGACATGTGGAACATTATACTAAGCTCTAGGATGGGGAGGGGAGGGAAAAGAAAGAGTAGACCTGGTCCCTCTTCTGAAAACACTGAAAGTCTACAGGGAGAGCTAGCTCCTTAACTCTCTGTAAGTACTTAAGGTACTTGAGAATGGCCATAAGCAAACAAATAGAAATTCTGGGTGGCTCAGGGTGCTGAATCTTATAGTACATATATACATGGGCAGAGTTGTAAAGCAGTCATCAGTGACTTTCAAAAGAAGTATGTTCTTTTTTTAAAAATTTTTTTAATGTTTATTTAGTTTTGAGAGAGAGAGAGAGAGTGAGAGAGTACGAGTGGGGGAGGGGCAGAGAGAGAGAGAGAGAGAGAGAGAGGAAGACACAGAATCTGAAGCAGGCTCCAGGCTGTGAGCTGTCAGCATTGTGCCTGACATGGGGCTCAAACTCATGGACTGTGAGATCATGGCCTGAGCCGAAGTTGGATGTTTAACTGACTGAGCCACCCAGGCGCCCCAAAAGGAGTATGTTCTGAAGCCAGTTATCGATGAACTGGCAATAATTGGAATGACATAGGCCAAATTCTTGGGTTTGACTTTGAGCAGCATAAATCGGCACGTGGTATTTTGAAGAGATTCTTTTAATGAAATAGTTTTAACCTGGCTGTGTTGTTAAAGCTGCTGTGACTCAGGTACGTATTCATGCTACCATGTCGATGTGGCCCCCAAACCAAAGCATTAAAATTCCGGTTGTTCTGACAACCAGGAAATAAACAAGTGGATGTCCTTTCTCCATCGTAAGTCCTCATCTCCCTGTGGTGGGTCTGGGATAAGGTGTGAGTCAAAAGTGGGGAGGCAAAAGGGTATGTTCAGGTACCATCTGGCAGGCAAACTACCCATGACCGGGAATCGCGTGCTAACCATTGTCCACAGCTCATAAAGGACTTTTGGTCATTCTGAGCTGAGTGCCCACTCATTTTTGGAGCTGTCATGACAGCTTGGATGGTCTGCATCTCATGTCAATTAATTTCACCTTTAAAATGACAGTGGCTCTACTTGTTTACGTATAACAAAGAATTACACGTACTCAACTAAAAATGTGACTTATTTCCTTTTCCATTTGATAATTCAGGGATAGACACCTCTGCTGTTTAAAGACTTCTTGAGGGGCGCCTGGGTGGCGCAGTCGGTTAAGCGTCCGACTTCAGCCAGGTCACGATCTCGCGGTCCGTGAGTTCGAGCCCCGTGTCAGGCTCTGGGCTGATGGCTCGGAGCCTGGAGCCTGTTTCCGATTCTGCGTCTCCCTCTCTCTCTGCCCCTCCCCCGTTCATGCTCTGTCTCTCTCTGTCCCAAAAATAAATAAAAAACGTTGAAAAAAAAAAAAAATTTAAAAAAAAAAAAAAAATAAAGACTTCTTGAGTATACTCAGTTTTATTGACCGGTGTTATGTTGGACACTAAGAGTAAAGAGGAGGAAGAATGTGTTTGTCTTTATTCATTCTCAGCTCCATATTGCACAGAAAATCTTCAAATAAATTTCTAACAGATCTAATATATATTATATTACAATACATACATTCTTTGTATATAAAATTCATTTACTAATGAATTACTAATATAAAAATTTCCTTTGAATTGATGTCTTTTTTTTTAAGTTTATTTATTTATTTTGAGAAAGACCCACTGGGGAGGGGCAGAGAGAGAGAGAATCCCAAGCAGGTTCTGTGCTGTCAGTGCAGAGCCCAATGCAGGGCTTGAACTCACAAACTGTGAGATCATGACCTGAGCTGAAATCAAGAGTCAGATGTTTAACTGACTGTACCACTCAGGCACCCCCTGATGCAGATTCTTATCTATTTAAGAATTCTTCTGGGGGGGGTAGGGGGGAAGAATTCTTCTCCGTTAAAGGGACCATTGCTTTCTTCAGTTCTTCAAAGAGGCATATGACTTCGTCCCCACCCAAAAAGGCTTAGAAGTGCTGCTCAATGAATTATCTCTATACAATAAACTTAATTATGTACAAAAGCAATTATTTCAACGTTTTGAGTTGAATATATACCCAAATAAAGCAAAATCTTATTGAGGGACACTTGGCTGGCTCAGTCAGTAGAGCACACGACTCTTAATCTCAGAGTCATGAGTTCTAGCCCCATGTTGGGCGTGGAGCCTACTTTGAAAAAAAAAAACAAACATCTTATTGAGGCTCATTTACATGATTTATTATTCCATCTGAACTTTCAGTGGCTGGGATGAATTTATGGCCAAATGCTTATAAAACCAAAGTGCCCTTGTGAGATGCTCAGCTTAGAGGTTGCCTTACTCTACAGGATGCACACGTCCCTGAGGAATCATATTTGTTAGTTTCTCAGCTTTTCTCATGCATATCAAGAAGGTGTATCCAACAGTAATCAATGATTCAAACCTCACTGATTTGTACTCCCCATTCATAATTTTCCTCCAGTATGCACTTCTATTTTCTGAGGTTTTTAAAGATGGTAATTAGGGAGTCTTCTACTCTTTGAGTAAAGTGGATTTCTAGAAGGAAACAGCTGGGAAACATGTTGGAATTACAGAGAGGAGATCGATTTAGACAACCGCCCCCCCCCCCTTTTATTCTGGTTACAAAGCACAGACAAACTCAGTGCTTTGAAAAGCAAACAGAGATGTCAGAAGGTCCTTCTCCAGGCAATTCAACATGTACTTGAAGGACCCTTCTCGGACAAGGACTGTGCTTTGCCCTTTCAGAGCCTACTCTCAGGTAAAGATGGTTATCCTGTATTACAGATAATTGCTGATGGGATTGAACACAATCCTCCCAGGAGACTGAGGCTAATGGGTTGGAAGTTCTGTGTCTTTAATATATTTGCTGGGGGGATACCGTCTCCCCTTTCTAATACAAAACTCAAAACCCCGAAGCAGGGAACATGCACGCACACTCACACACAATGCCAGGTCCAGTAATCACATCTTTCATTTTTTGTTGTTTACTTTTTCTTTTTTGCTTATTCTATTTCTGTATTTTTAACTGTTCTATTTCTCTATTTTTGTTGTCATGTGATAATCATTTCTTAATATCACCCTTCCTTTCTGACTCAGGATTTTGTGCAAATCGTTCCCTTCTTCCGGAATGTTTCATCATTCACGTCTGTGTTCAAATGTCTCCTTTTTGGAGAAAGCATGCACACGTTGACATTCATTCATTTAATGACTCTATTTACTAACACTGTACCTGGCACTGATCTATATGCTAGTGGAGCCATAACATTATACCATTACTAAGCTGGTCTTCTGTCTCTTTGTGAAAATGTAGACACTTGACTAGGATTTTTTTTTTAAGTTTATTTATTTATTTTGAGAAAGAGAGAGAGAGAGAGAGCACATGGGAGGTGCAGAGAGGGAGAGAGAGAATCCCAAGCAGGCTCTGGGCTGTCAGCACAGATCCTGATGTGAGGCTCAAACAGACAAACTTAGAGACCCTGACCCAGGCCGAAATCAAGAGTCAGACGCTCAACCTAGGGAGCCACCCAGGTGCCCCTCAACTATGATTTTTGATTGAAACTTTCATCTGTAATGGGTACTGTTCTGAGGTCTCACATTACTAGTGTATCAGGAGTGTGTTTTTTTTCCCCTTGAGTTTTCATGGGGAAAGAGGTAGTAAAATGATAACATAGATAAATGGAGTTTTGAGAAGTTGCCTACAAGATTAATTTCTTGTTCTAAAAAAGTAGATTGATTGATTGATTATCCAGTAAAGTTAAAACATGATTTGTAAGTGTATAATTTCCTTACAGGAAATGCTTATAAATATGATAAAAATAAGTATGATTTTATATTTTCTTGCATCTTATTCTTAAATATTAAACTCATTTTATTG
Organism: Neofelis nebulosa; assembly: GCF_028018385.1. Lineage (NCBI taxonomy): Eukaryota > Metazoa > Chordata > Mammalia > Carnivora > Felidae > Neofelis > Neofelis nebulosa. Next base: position 8,861,823 of record NC_080800.1, read on the forward strand.
GAATATTATTGGAAAATGTTAATTCTGAGGTTTCACATGACAAATAGCAACCATTTCATACAGCATATTTTCCCAAATGAAGCACATTATGACTGAAATGTGGATGAGAGGCCTAAAGGTGATTACTACGTACATCAAATCCTTTATTTCCCAATTCTAGTTTGTGTACGCCTTTCACCTCAAAGTTCTATGTAGTCGTCTTTTGGCTTTACCACTACACCTTCACAATTTTTACCTCCATGACATCTCTGAAATTCTACTGTTTCTCTTTCTGGAGAATATATTCTATAATATCCTTGATCCTCCCAATTCACTAGGTTAGTGAAATTATATATGCCATGTGCCATAGCAATTCATAATTTTAAGAATCTTTTTAAAATTGTCATCCTCTGTATAAAGGACTTGGAGAACTTTCTAGGATGTATTTGTCGGTAGGGCTGACTTTTTTCAGTTTTCTCTACCAGATGTGATCACCATTGCTCAGTCATTACACACTTCTTTTTACTTCTCCATATATCTATGTTTATTTATTTTTATTTATTTTTATTTTTATTCTTTTTTTTAGCGTTTATTTATTTTTGAGACAGAGGGAGACAGAGCATGAACGGGGGAGGGGCAGAGAGAGAGAGGGAGACACAGAATCGGAAGCAGGCTCCAGGCTCTGAGCCGTCAGCCCAGAGCCCGATGCGGGGCTCGAACTCACGGACCGTGAGATAGTGACCTGAGTTGAAGTCGGACACTCAACTGACTGAGCCACCCAGGAGCCCCTCCATTTATCTATGTTTAAGTTGAACTTCCTCTATGGGACTGTTCTCTGATAACTCCAGAATATACTAACTGAACTTTTTCTAGGTGTCCATAGAATTTGTTTTTGTAATTTTTTAATGTTTATTTAGTTTTGAGGGAGAGAGAGACAGAATGTGAGCAGGGGAAGGGCAGAGAAACAGGGAGACACAGAATCCAAAGCAGGTTCCAGGCTCCCAACTGTCAGCACAGAGCCCCACGCAGAGCTTGAACTCACAAACCATGAGGTCATGACCTGAGCCGAAGTTGGATGCTTAACTGACAGAGCTACCCAGGTGCCCCAGAATTTTGTTTTTGATGTTAAAATATTTTGATTCCCAAATATATGCTTAGTGCACTATTATTGATTGAAGCATATTTTCTAATTGTTTTCTTTGTAAAATACTAGTATTCCCAAATCTATTGCAAGTTTCTTAGAATTATGTCTCCAACTTTTCTCACCTTATCCACCAGCTCTAAATAAATATGTATTAAATGGAATTGAATACAGAAAAGAGGTTTTCATGAAGAAGATCTACTCCAAATGTGTGAGTCAGATTTTGCATATATTCTGCCTTCTAGTTGGTAGGCATGTTTCTATATAGTTCTTTAAAAAAAATTTTTTTAATGTGTATTATTTTTGAGAGACAGAGAGAGAGAGACAGAGTGTGAGTGAGGGAGGGGCAGAGAGAGAGGAAGACGCAAAATCCGAAGCAGGCTCCAGGCGCTGAGCTTTCAGCGCTGAGCTTTCAGCACGGAGCCCAACGCAGGCCTCAGATCTGTGAACTGCGAGATCATGACCTGAGCCGAAGTCGGATGCTTGACTATCTGAGCCACCCGGGCACCCCTCTGTAATAGTTCTTTCAAGTGTTTTGGCTTTTAAAATTTCTGTTATCTCCTATGCAAGCAGAACATGTATATTTGCTATCAATTGCTGTGTAATGAACCACCCAAAACATAATAGCTTAAAACAGCAGAGACTTATTATTTTTTTGTAATTTCTGTGGACTGGGCTTAGCACGGTGGTTCATTGGCTGCAGGAGCTCTTATCTGGGGTCACTTGTGAAAGCTAGGAGGTCAGCTGGGGCTGGAATGTCCAAGATGGATACGCTCACATGCCTGGCATCTCAGCTACAGTGCCTAGAGCTGAGGGCTAACTAGTCCTCTCCCTCTTTCCCACTCAGCAGTCTGTCTCAAGCTTTTTTTTTTTTTTAAGTTTATTTATTTTGAGAGAAGTAGTGCAAATGGGGAAAAGGCAGAGAGAGAGGGAGGAGAGAGAATTCCAAGCAGTCTCTACACTGGCAGTGGCAGTGTGGAGCCCAATGTGGGGCTCGAACTCACAAACTGTGAGATCATGACCTGAGCTAAAATCAAGAGTCAGTCGCTTAACCGACTGAGCCACCCAGATGCCCTTGGCTCAACCTTTTTTACATGGCAGCTGGGTTCTAAGAAGACAAAAGGAAGCTGCCAGGCTTCCTCAGTCCTAGACCTAGAAGTCACATAGCTTTAGTTCTGCCACATTGTCATTGTCCGAACAGGTCACAGGACAAGTCATATTTAAGGGGAGGGGCTCCACCTCTCACTGGGAGCAGCAGCAAAGTCACACCCCAGAAGGACAGGTAGGGAGGGGGGAACTGTTGGCAGCCATTTTTGCAGATAATCTGTCGCAACAGGATAGTGTGATAGGAGTGTGAAATGATCCAGATACACTTTAAAATTTTTGCAGCTTAGAAAGCTGAAGCCTAGAGAAGTGAGATGGCTTGCCCAAGGTCCCATAGCTGTTTTCCCAGAACTTTGTTACACCAAGTGTGGCCCCTGGACCGACAGCATCAAAACCGGGAGCTCGCCGGAAATGCGGACTCTCAGGCTCCACCCCAGATTTGTTGAACCAGAATCTGCCTTTTCCCAGGATCCCCAGGGGCTCTGAATGCACATCAAATTGTGCTGAAAAGATCTTTTGCGCCTTTTACTTCCAAAACTGAAAACAGAAGACCTAGTTATGAAATAAGAATGTCTTACCATCTGAGACTTGACTCAGCACGACAAAGGTTTTGTTTTACTTAATACCTGTTATATATATTTTTTGAAGCACTTCCCTTAGCTCTTTAAAATTATTATTGAATTTAATTCTCACAATAGCTCTGAAGGGTAATTATTATAATTTACATTTTATAAAAGAGCAGACTGATGTTTAGAGACCCACACTCGTCCATGGTGGGGCCGAATTAAAGCCTAGGGTTTTCCGACTCCAAACTCCGTGCTCTTAATTACAGGACCGTATACACTGGCAAGTGCCATATAGCAGCTGTGAAGGAGTCTTAAGTGTTTAGAGGAAGAGATTGTTTGAGGGAAGCCGAGGTATGTGGCTCAGCTTGGTGAGCGGCTGCTTCTCTCCTGATGCCTCCCACTCCCACCTTGCCTTAAGTGAAGAGGCTGGCACGGGCATGTGACAGATGGCGAGACCCTGCTCTGCCGTATGTGCCCTGCTCCCTGTTCCTGGGCACACAG